>NW_012102032.1:4879212-4929726 GCF_000951045.1 Mandrillus leucophaeus
AAAAAAAAAAAAAAAAAAAAAATTCCTAGGGCAGGCCAACAGGCTGGAAATTCAGGGAGGGTTTCCATGTTGCAGTCCAGAGGCAGAATGGCTTCTTCCTGAGAAAACCTCCATCTTTGTTCTTAAGGCCTTCAACAGATTGGGCAGGTCCTGCCCACATCATGGCGAGTAATCTGCTTTACTTAAAGTCAACTGATTAGCAATGTTAATCACATCCCCAAATACTTTCACAGCAATACGTAGACTAAGGTTTCACCAAACAATTGGGCACCATAGGCGTAGCCAAGTGGACATATAACATTAATCACAAGGGGTTGTACAGAGTGTTAGGAAACAGAGGAAAAACTCCTAAGGATTTAGGAAATGTTGGACGGCCCAAGGAATAAGCAGGCATTGGAAGTTCAAAATGTTCCTCAAAAAACTGCGCAAATGTATCAAAGACCAAGTCCTCATGTAAACATACTGGGGGCCTCCTAGTTAAAGGAGCTCCAGTGAATCTTTCTAAAAACCAAATAATTACTTTGCTTTTGAATATGATATGGGTATCCTCACACCACATTTTCATGAGGGCAGACACATTGTATATACTAAGGACTATTAAAATTGGCAGCAGGTTGCAGTGAGCCCAGATCATGCCATTGCACTCCAGCTTGGGTGACAAGAGCGAAACTCCACCTCAAAAATAAATAAATAGATAGATAGATAGATAGATAGATAGATAGATAGATAGATAGATAGATAGATAGATAAAATAAAATAAAATTGGCAGCAGAGCATGTGAACAGCGATGACCTGTATACACATCTAACTGTCACCAGGTACACCCCCAGTTCCTGGGAACAGGAGGGGTAACAGAATCTCTTTCCTGCCCCTTCATTTAGGACAAATAACAGTGTCACACCGTTGAATCTTCCAGCCTCATCCTCAATTTGAGCAAGTTGCAGAACCTTGATGGGAACTCCAGAATCTACACTGGGGAGAAGAAGGACAATGTCGGGGGGAGGTGTCTACAAAGGACGCCAACAAAAAGAGGAGGACAGGACTTCGTTTTGTTACTTAATCACTGGAAGGTCATGTTTGGTGAAATTGCAGATGAGTCTAACTTTTTAACAAGCAGATCTCAGTGGGAAGCTCTTTCTCTCTCTCTCATTAGTAGGAAGGAAGGGTTCTTCTCTATAGGCGGCAGTGAACTCCAAGCCCCAGAAGGCCTGCAGGTGGTAAGGCACAAGAAGAAGGAAACATAAGAGGCAGCCAAAGAAGCTCTTCCTCATCAGCCAGAGGAGCCAGTGGGACCTGATCCAGCATCCCCAGAGGCTCCTGGTTGCTTCCCCAACCCCCGGAGCAAGCAAAGGCCCGGCTTCTCTCTACTCTGTATGGGCGAGCAGACGGAAGCCCCACCAGGTCCGGGATCCTTGTCAGGTTTATTCACTGACATGTCCTGGGGCACATAACAGACATTCAATAAATATGTGTTGAATGAATCAGTATATCCAGACCTTAATACAGTTAGACCTTAATAAGTATGGGCATTGCACCCTCTTTAAATATAGATCGAGCAGATGGTTGGAAATGCTTTTCTAGTAAGAAGTGATGTTTACATAGAGCTTTTCACACTACCTTGTGGATCACGCTACCTATTCTTATGAAGTGGAAGAAAAGGATGAAGGGAAAGCCAAACCAATGGTAGAGAAGGAACAGAATAAGCAACCCTAGCCTCCAGGGACTCGTAGCTGACCTGAATCAAGTGGCTTTTATTCTGTGTGTCAGGCTCCTCACCTGTAAAATGGGACTACACCCTCCAGGGTTGTTGTGAGAGCTCAATTTAACACACTTTACCTTCCTTCACCCTGCCTGAACCGCCCGATACCAAACGTGCGGAACTGGCTGCCTGAGACCCCCTCAGCAGTAACGCACAGTGATCAGCGTGTTTTGACTACATTGCCCAAGTTTCTGGCCCCAGCTGCTAGAGGCCTTGCTGGCGCGCGGCAGATTCTTTTTCCCAGAAGATTAACTTATTAACTCTTCTTGAAAGCTGTTTGTTTGCAAGAATGCACAACTGGGTCCAGGTGAGTGTGTGTTACTAAGGAAAAAGGGCCCCGGAGAACAATGCTGCTCTTACCCTATCCTCAACATCGGAGGCTCCAGAGATGCCTGGCTTTCCCCAAGACCCCAGCTGAATGGTTCACCCATGCCAGTCAGTAAGGTTCCTCCTCTGGGCAATGAGAAGGTGCTGCCAGACAGATGCTAGGGCCCTTCAGCAGCTCACACTGTGGGATTCTGTACCCCTAAATGTCCTCGTTCTGAATCCCAACTGAGGGGGCCTTTCCCAAAGGCTAGGGCCACCTATCACTCTTTCCAAGCATCTGGTCTACCTCCTAATAACACTCCCCTGCATGTAATCGCCTCTTCAGTGTCTGGCCTTCCATTTAGACTATAAGCTCTCTGAGGGTGAAGACCTGGCTTGTCTTATTTTTACTGCATCCCCGTAATCCACAAAACACCTGGCACTCAGTAGATGCTGGATACATATTTGCTGCACCGAATTAGGACCCCAAGGATGGGCTGTGGGGAGTCTTCCTTATGAAAAACCCCTCTTGTGGTTCTAAGGGGATTTTTCGTAGGAGAGGGTCCACAGGTTTCACCCTATGCTGAAAGAGGACCTACCCAAAAACAGCTTAAGATTACTGACAAATAGTGAATCTCAGGCAGGAATCCTGGGTGAACTCTTAATAGCTTCTCCTGGCTGGGTGTAGTGGCTCACACCTGTAATCCCAGCACTTTGGGAGGCCGAGGCGGGAGGATCACCTGAGGTCAGGAGTTCGAGACCAGCCTGGCTCAACATAGTGAAACCCTGTCTCTACTCAAAATACAAAAATTAGCTGGGCATGCTGGTGGGTGCCTATAATCCCAGCTACTCAGGAGGCTGAGGCAGGAAAATCACTTGAACCCAGGAGGTGGAGGTTGCAGTGAGCCGAGCTCACACGACTGCACTCCAGCCTGGGAGACAGAGTGAGACTCCGTCTCAAAAGGAAAAATAAAAAATAAAAAATTACTCGTTATCCTGATAGTCAATGGGTTTCTTTTTTTTGGGGGGGGGGGGCAGGGACAGAGTCTCACTTTGTCACCCAGGCTGGAAAGCAGTGGCGCAATCTCGGCTCACTGCAACCTCCACCTCCTGGGTTCGATTCTCCTGCCTCAACCTCCCAAGTAACTGGGACTACAGGCCCGTGCCACCACACCCAGCTAATTTTTTGTATTTTTAGTAAAGATGGGATTTTACTATGTTGGTCAGGATAGGCTCAATCTCCTGACCTCATGATCCACCCGCCTCGGTCTCCCGAAGTGCTGGGATTACAGGCGTAAACCACCGTGCACAGCCGTCAATGTGCTCTTAATATGGCTCCCAGCTATTTTTCTGGGCCTTCCCCTTTGGATAAAGCTCTCCCTCCCTGCTCCTTCCTTCCAAGACTCTCTTCCCTCCCAGCTCTAGTAATTCAGGTCCTCCCATGCTTGAGGGACTCTCTCAGGACCACCTCTTCTGAGAAGTCCTCCTGAAAGACCCCAAGAAAAGCCTGTACTGTTATCTACTTCCTTTGACAATTAACCGCATGACACCTTGTATGACGGCCCATTACTCTACTGAATTATTATTTACAACCTGGGTATTTACTGTCTAGCATCCCATAACAGTTTGTAAGTTTCTTGGAGGCAGGGACTAGTGTCTTCTTCCTCAAAGGGCCCACCATATTAGGAACTCAATAAATAAATGTGTTGACAGGTATTCCGAGTGATGTAACAAAATAACAGACCGCTGAGGCCAGGCTTATTTGAGTAGATTTTTTCCCGTACAATAATAATAATACAAGAATTTTTAAAAACACCCACTATCCCACCACACAAATGAAATCAACTATTATTTTTCCCTGTTCCCTCCTGGACCTTGTCCAGAAGCACAGGTAATATTTATATAGTCGTATTCACAACAGAAACACAATGTTAGCCTCTGATATTTTTCCCCCTTCACACTGCATTTCTAAACATGCTTTCTCACTTGGGAATGAAAGCCTGTGTTTGGTCCTGCGATTCTTCTTATGGGGTTACTAGAACAACCGACCCAGCATATGTCGAGCTGTGCAATTCCATTCTTTCTTAACAGAACTTTTTTTTTCCCTTCCATAGGCAGCTTCTCTCCCCGAAGTGTTAAAGCAGATTTTCCAGAACATCAAAGGTCTATTTTCACATGAAAGCACTCAGCTGAACATGTAGTAAAACGGACCGCCCCCACCAAAGCTACAGCCACAGCAGAGCCCTCCCTGGCCAATGGGTCCCTCATTGAGATTTGGGGACTTCCCTATGAACACCCAACAGGGACTCCTGTGCTCCAGCAGTCCTGCCCAACCCCGCTCTGGCCTCTGATCACCAGCTGGAGTCTGGTGGTCCCTTTTCCCTCATCCCTCCCAACGAAAAGTGTCTTGCTGTTTCTCCCTCTCTCCTCCTCACTCGGCCAGTTTCTACCTTGGGGTTTCTACCTTGGGTGTTGATGTTTGCCTGGGGCTTTCCCCCAACTCCTCCCCAAAGCCACTCCCTTGCCCAGGATCTGCTGCCACCAAACATCCAGTAATCCTACCGGAAGTCCCATTTATTTGCCTATTTACATGAAAAGTAACAAAATGCTCCCCTCAAAAGAGGATGTGGCCCACTTGCTGTCATTCAGGGGTTTCAACAGAACCAGGCATCAGCTGGGTTCTCAAAATGTAATACACAGAATCCAAGAAAAGTGCTGCAAGCTAATAGACACTCCCAAAATTCTCACAACAAGTGAAAAGATTTGTCTGATTCCATCCCTAGACAAGAAAACAGCACTGGGGAGAACATGTCCTACCAAAGCAGCCATTTGTGTCACTTAATAAATGTGTTTAAGTGTGCCTGGATTCCTTTCCCTAAAAAATTAGCAAGAACAAAAATACACTTGGGAAGAAGGAATAGGTCTTAGTGTTCGATAGAATAGTCAAGTGACTACAGTTAATACTAATTTATTGTACATTTCAAAATAGCTAGGCCGGGCACACCTGTGGCACACACCTGTTATCCCAGCTACTCGGAAGGCTAAAGTGGGAGGCCCTACTGAGTCCAGGAATTCGAGTCCAGCCCGGGCAACAAAGCAAGACTCCATCTCAAAAACAAATAAATAAAGGTATTTCAAAATAGCTAGAAGAATTGAAATGTCCTCAACACAAAGAAAAATGTTTGAGGTGACAGATGTCTCGATGACCCTGATTTGATCATTACAGACTGTACACATATATCAAAATATCGTATGTACCCCAAAAGTATGTAAAACTATCATGCATCAATCAGCAGTCCATCAATAATAAGCATGAAGTTCAACCTCATTAGTGATTAGGGAAATGCTAGTTAAAACCACAACGAGATTCCACAAGATTGGCAAAAATGTTTTAAGTCTGATAATACCAACTGTCTATGAAGATGCAGAGCAATGGAAACTACAACATATCACAAAAGGTGCAAGTGCAGAAAGATGGGGAACTTTGCAACGCACCTTCTAGTCAACCTGAAGTTGTAGATACCCTGCGACTCAACAATTCCACTCCTAGATACATATTCTGGTAAACTCATGTATAAACACCAGAAGATATATACAAGAATATTCACAGTGAAAAAAAAAAAAAAGAATACTTGCTGCAGCACTGTGTGAGCTAGCCAAAAATTAAACTCAGCAACTCAAATGTCCCTTAAAAGGAGAAAAGACAAGGGATGGCCCATTCATTCAATGAACATGCTACAGCAATGAAAACAAATGAGCTGCAGTTGCCTGCATCAACATGAATGAATGTCACAAACATCACACGAATGGAAAAAAGTATTCTAATACAAGGGTGAAAAGCAGGCAAACCCAAACGTGGTAAGAAGGCAGGCAGGTAAAACTGGGAAGAAACACCCAGGGGTATCAAAGGTATTGGTAATATTCTCCTTCTAAGCCAGATGGTGACTATGTGAGTACTCCTATTTACACAGAGATCTCACGTGTTTCTGTATGTATGCAATACTTTATATGTGAGGAAGGAAAACTCAGCAAAACTCAGGTTATACTCCTCTCCTCTCAGCACCATCACTGTCCTTCTGGGACCTCGCATCCTCTCTAAAGAAATCTACTTGTTAAGGGCTCTCAGTACTTATTACCACCTTTTTCCCTTGAGTCAAGTCAAACTTCTATCAAGGAGACACAAAATCAAAGGGAAATGAATCCATCCATACCACAAAGCAAGATTTATTCTAGAAAAATCTCTGTATCCACACCACATCACTAATTGGGGTTGTAACAACACCGATAAGGCTTCCAGGATGTTTCATTACTAAGGAAGGTCTCCGTGACTGAGAATGCCTCACAGCCTCGCCTCTCCCAGAGAAGAAACAGGAGCTTACAGAGACTTCCTAGAACCCAACAAGTGAGAGATACGCTCTGTCCCCTGCCTCACTGATATGGTTTGGCTGTGTCCCCACCCAAATCTCATCTTGAATTGTAGCTCTCATAATTCCCACATGTTGTGGGAGGGACCCAGTGGAAAATAATTGAATCGCAGGGGCAGTTTCCCCGGTCCTGTTCTTGTGGTAGTGAATAAGTCTCATGAGATCTGATGGTTTTATAAGGGGAAACCCCTTTTGCTTGACTTGTATTCTCTCTTGTCTGCCACCATGTAAGACGTGCCTTTCGCCTTCCACCATGATTGTGAGGCTCCCCCAGCCATGTGGAACTGAGTCCATTAAACCTCTTTTTCTTTATAACTCACCCAGTCTCAAGTATGTCTTTATCAGCAGCGTGAAAATGGACTAATACACCCACAAATACATCATCTTAAAGGTGGCACTCAGCATTTCCTTTGACAATGAGTCATTCCCAGTGGAAAGTACAAAATGGTATGTTTAATAGGATCTCACATTTGTAAATCATGTTTGTAGTATACACAGAAAAAATATAGAGAAATATACTCTAATTCATTAATGGTGGTAGCAAGGAGGCAGTCCTAGGGAAACCTTTACTTTTGATGCTATAAATTCTCTAATATTTATTTATTAAACACATGCATCATTTATGTAATTGGGAACATTTTTAAAATGGATTTTAAAAGAAAGCAAGCAGGATGAAAATTCTGACCCTCAGGAAGCTTCCAATCTGGCTGCTAAGGTAAAAGTTAAGACACCTGAATGAGAGTGAACAAGACAGCATTAAAAAAATCCCACTGCCTGGTCCTTAGAGAAGAATGACAGCACGTCACCAAAGGTCATCTGCCCATCTCAGGCAAGGAGTGCCAATGGAGTTAGGAGAGATCAGCTGGATACCGGTTTCAGAAGGGTATATGGGTGGGAAAGCTGTGCGTGGGGCCATGGTGCTGTGTGGAGAAGGGTAGGGATGAACAGAGTGAAGGAAGCGACAAGCCAGGAACCAGAGTCTCCCTGCATCCCCACAGGCCTTAGTTTCCCAGTCCCCAAGGTAGCAATGAAATAATCTGCCCTCCCTAGAGGTACACCACTATGAATGCCCATAAACCAAAGGCAGGCACACTCATTTCATTGTGCCTTGCTTTACTGTGCTGTGCTAATATTGTGTTCTTTACTAATTGTAGAGTTGAGTAAGTCTATCAGCATCATTTTTCCAACCACGTGTGCTAACTTCATGTTTCTGTGTCACATTTCCAAGTATTTCAAACTTTTTCATCATTATTATTATATTTGTAATGGTGATCTATGATCTCTGACGTAACTGTTTTGGGGTGCCACAAACTGTACCCATATAAGATGGCAAACTTAATCAATAAATGTTGTGTGTGTTCTGACTGCTCCACTGACCGGCCCTTCCCCCTCACCTCTTCCCCTCCCCTCAGGCCTGTAGACACAATATTGAAATTAGCCCAATTAATAACCCTACAATGGCCTCTATGTGTTCAAGTGAAAGGAGGAGTTACATGTCTCTCACTTTAAATCAAAAGCTGGGAAGGCTTAAGCTTAGTGAGGAAGGCATTTCAAAAGCCGAGACGGGCTAAAAGCCAGGCCTCTTACACCATACAGCCAAGATGTTAATGCAAAGGAAAAGTTCTTGAAGGAAATTAAAGTGCTACTCCAGTGAACACATGAACGATAAAAAACCAAGACAGCCTTATTGCTGATATGGAGAAAGTTTTAGTCATCTGGATAGAAGATCAAACCAACCACAACATTCCCTTAAGCCAAAGCCTAACCCAGAGCAAGACCCGAGCCGAGCTCTCTTCAATTCTATGAAGGCTGAGAGGTGCAGAAGAAAAACTGGAAGCAGCAGAAGTTGGTTCATGAGATTTAAGGAAAGAAGCCATTTGTTTGACATAAAGGTGCAAAGTAATACAGCAAGTGCTGATGTAGAAGCTACACAGCAAGTTATCCAGAAGATCTAGCCGAGATCACTGATGACGGTGGCTACATTCAACAACAGATATTCTCATGTACACAAAAGTCTTTTATTGGAAGAAAATGGCATCTAGGACTTTGATAGCTAGAGAGGAGAAGCCAATGGCTGGCTTCAAAGCTTTAAAGGACACGCTGACTGTCTTGTCAGGGGCTAATGCAGCTGATGACTTTAAGTTGAAGTCCATCCTCATTTACCACTCTGAAATTCCTAGGGTCCTTAAGAATTATGCTAAATCTACTCTGCCTGTGCTCTACAAATTTGAACAATGAAGCCTGGATGATAGCACATCCCTTTTTTCTTTTTCTTTTTCTTTTTTTTTTTTTGAGACAGAGTCTTGCTCTGTCACCCAGGCTAGAATGCAGTGGTGCATCTCAGCTCACTGCAGCCTCCACCTCCCAGGCTCAGGCAATTCTCCTGCCTCAGCTTCCCGAGTAGCTGGGATTACAGGTATGTGCCACCATACCAGTGGGGTTTCACCATGTTGGCCAGGCTGGTCTCAAACTCCCACCTTGGCCTCCCAAAGTGCTGGGATTACAGGCGCAAGTCACCACCCCAGGCAGATAGCACATCTCTTTATAGCATGGTTTACTGAATATTTTAAGGCCACTGTTGAGACCTACTGCTGAGAAAAAAAGATTCCTTTCAAACATTACAGCTCGCTGACAACATACCTGGTCACCCAACAGCTCTGACGTAGATACACAAGATTAATGTTTTCATGCCTTCTAACCATCATCCATTCTGCAACAATGGATCAGCAGTAATTTCAATTAATTTAAGAAACACATTTTTTAAGGCTATACCTGTCATGGATAGTGAGTGATTCCTCTGATAAATCTGGACATACTAAATGGAAGCCCTTCTGGAAAGGATTCACCACTCTAGATGCCATTAAAAAAATTGTGACTTATGGAGAAAGTAAAAAAAAAAAAAAAAAAAAATCAGCATTAACAGAAGTTAATAAGAAGTTGATTCCAATCCTCATGCATGATTTTGAGGGGTTCAAGATTTCAGTGCAGGAAATAACTGCAGATGTGGTGGAAAGAGCAAGGGAACTAGAAGTAAAGCCTAAGATGTGACTGAATTGCGGCAATCTCATGATAAAACTTGAATGATGAAGAGTTGCTTCTTATGGATGAGCAAAGAAAGTCATTTCTTGAGACAGAATCTACTCCTGGTGAAGATGTGCATGTTGCTGGGAAAATAACAAAGGATTAAGAATATCACCTAAAATTAGGTGAAAAAGCAGCTGCAGGGTTTGAGAGGACTGACTTCAATCTTGAAAGAAGTTCTACCGTGGGTAAAATGCTATCAAACAGCATCGCATGCTACAGAGTAATATTTTGTGAAAGGAAGAGTCAATTGATGTAGCAAACTTCATCGTTGTCTTATTTTAAAGAAATTGCCACAACCACCCCAACCTTCTGCAACCACCACACTCATCAGTCAGCAGCCATCAAAATCGAGGCAAGACCCTCCACCAGCAAAAAGATTATGACTTGCAAAAGGCTCAGATTTTTGTCAGCATTTTGTTTTAGCAAATCTATTTTTTAATTGAGGCATGCACATTGTTTTTTAGGCATAATGTATTGCACACTTAATATTGACTACAGTATAGTGTAAACATAATATTTATATGCACTAAGACACAAAAAATCATCTAACTAGCTTTATTGCAATATTCACTTTATTGCAATGGTCTGGAACTGAACCTGCAATATCTCCAAGGTGTGCCTGTATAATCTCAACCAAGCCAAAAACAATATTACAAATACACTTTAAAAAAAAAAAAAAAAAAAAAACTGGGCCTGGTGTGGTGGCTCATGCCTGTAATCCCAGCACTCTGGGAGGCCACGGCAGGTGGATCACGAGGTTAGGAGTTCAAGACCAGTCTGGTCAAGAGGATGAAACGCCATCTCTACTAAAAATACAAAAATTATCCAGGCGTGGTGGCACGTGCCTGTAGTCCCAGCTGAGGCAGAAGAATGGCGTGAACTCAGGAGGTGGAGCTTACAGTGAGCTGAGATTGCGCCTGGGCGACAGAGTGAGACTCCGTCTCAAAAAACAACAAAAAAAAACCCCTTAATATTTCAAAATAATTTTTGAATGACAGAAGAAATGCAAAAATAGCTTAGAGTCCCCCATACCCTTCATTCAGCTTTCCCTAATGTTCATCTCTTACATAACCATGATGCATTGATCAAACTAAGAAATTAACACTGATTCAATATTCAATACTATTAACTAAACTACACGTTTTATTTGGATTTCATCAATTTTTTTACTCATGTCTTTTTTCTGTTCCAGGATCCAATCCAGGATATATATTGCATTTTAATATCATTTGTTTTTAAATATGCAAACATTTTATGATTATTTATTCTTCCTTGGTAAGTACTGGTACTACGGGCAAAGACTTAATCCTTCTCCCTATCATCAAAGAAAGCAATATTTGACATGATCTTCTGGCCTCCCAAGGGAACAGAATTTGATCTACAGTGAGATAAAAACCCAGACAATGACCAAGCCTCTTAACCCTCCATAAGCAGCCACCACCCTGGCCTCTCTCCACAGCAACTAACTGGTATTTAAAAGTAATTTATGTTAATTGCAATCGGCCATATATGAACACTACAAAGCCAGCCGGCTTCAAACAAAAAGGCTCAAGAGAGGAGCCTAACAAAAAATTAATTTTGTAAAAGACCTATTTCTATTTCAACTTGTTTTTAAATGTATGTTCTGAGTCACACACCATTAACTGTCTCAATTTATTAATAATCTCAGGGCAACCAACTATCTCAGATCATGCAACGATGAAATCTTGCATAAAAAAAGCAAATGAAATATCTACATGCAAACATTAAGCAGGTAGTCAGCTGTGATGACCAGAGAGGATTATTATTTTTTAAACCAGCACATGTAGTAAGGCAAAAAAAAAAAAAAAGGAAGGCTGCATGAACTGGTAACTCAAACTTTGTAAAGAAAATTCTTCTCCTCTGAGCATGAGATTCTTTTAGAAAGACCGGTTCAAAGAAAAGTTCTATGGAATTCCTTCCTCCTCTCCCCCAAGCAAAGATTTGTGATGGGAGCAGAAAGCACCATATTCTCAAAGACCCTTCTTTTCGCTGAGGAAATGACGGTGCTGTTTTGGCATTTTAAAGCAAGAACAAATACTTTAGCTATAAAATCCACTTTGTAGATTGAATCAGCAAGACAGCTGTTTATACAGAAACCCTTTCCTTTCTCCCTCCAAGCCCCTCAGTGATTCATATCAGCAATAAAACATTGGCTAGAACAAAGAAAAACGGAGTTTAAAGAAGAGAGATACACGGCACACCCACCACCTTAATGCCTATTAGTATTAAGTCTATTCCTTAACAGATAGAGCCTATTTCAACTTAGCCTATTTCCATGAATAATATTTCTCAACCTACCCCACTTGTATAAAAAATTATAATAATAACAATCCCCCCAAAACTGACCAACTTTTTGCTGCAGAGTCAGAAACTGGGTTCTTATTTGTGTAAAATGCTCAGTGGGTGTGACACAACCCATCTTTGATATGCTCTGGGCTTTGAAGCATGCTCTCTTTTTAGCCATGGGGAGCCTGATGACTCACCAGCACCCTTCTAGCTCCCCTCCTTGCCAACTGTCAGCCATCTCCCCAAGCAAGCAGGGCAGCAGGGCCACCAGATGCTGGGCAGGAGGCGTATTAATTCTCCTGCGTGACAGAGGCTTGGGGAAAGAAGTGGGGAGCGCTGTGCAGAAAGACACATGACCATCCATCGTCGGAAGCCAAACACAAGGACCCAGTTTGCCCTGGAGGGTGGGCACATTCTCCCCATTCCAGTTCTTTCCTGTTCACTCTTCAAAGCCCAAGCCAAATGCCACTTCCTCTACGAAGCCTTCCCTGGCTCTCCCTAGAAACGACTCCCTGCTTGGTGGTCCTGAAACACCTTTAGCATCCTTCGCCTGCTGATCACCTGCCTCCCCAAACAGACGCACACTCAAAGCCAAACGAGGCCCTTTCCTCATCTCCGTAACCCTAGCCCCCTGGCCTGCACCCAACCCAGAGCAGGGGATCAACAAATGTTTGCTCAATGAATGAACCCAACTCAACTACCCTAGAAACCACATTACTAAATGCTAATTACCTCTCGCTGCATGAATAATGGATGAGGAAATGAACTAACAAATGTCTCCTTGTTAGCCAAGTCGCCAAGTCCTTTGGGAGCACAAAGACAGGATCGACTGACTTGTGGCTGTTGTAGGATGGCTCAGAGACAAGACAACTCGTCTTGAAGGGGTGAGAGGCAGGAAAGGAGGAGAACCACATCGGTCCAGCAGCTGGCAGTACCCTGAGATGTTACCAATCAAGTTCTAGACAACTAAGACTCACTTCTTCACCTTCCCCAGCTTCAGTTAGCCCCTTGGAGTTGATCCTTCCATGGTATACTTGGAAACATTAGCAGGAGGGCAAAGAGTTGCCTAAGAACAAGCTCAACTCCTTCTTCTCCCATGAAACTCACCCCCAACAGTGCCACGCCAGCTTTTGCCACATCTCGTTCATCTGCCACGGCCCCCTGAGATATGCCTGTCCCTGCACCTGCCAGCACTTAAAAATGAAAGCCAGATGCTCAAACAGCACCCAGATGAAGTGCTATACCGGAGCAAACAACAAGGCAAGATGTATGATAAAGGAGGCACCGGATCTCTTCCCACTCACTGGAATAAGAAGGTCAAACAAATATCCATTTTGTGGCTGGTCAGAGCCAGATCCTCCCGTGTCCAAGATTCATTCTGTCAGAAATAAACAAGTCGGTCTCTGGAACATAGGGACATCTGCAGGGTCCCCTCCAGCTCCTCTGCTCTAAATCCCACACTACCCTGGAGAGACAGCACCACAGAGACGCGCACACATACTCGGTGGTGACACAGGAACTTTTTTCAGTTTCCCTGAACAAGCCTCAGAAAAAGTAAACATGTATTGCCTGTCTACAACATCTAACATCCCATATTCCTTAAAAAAAAAAAAAAAAATACAGGCTGGGCACAGTGGCTCATGCCTGTAATTCCAGCATTTTGGGAGGTTGAGGCGGGCAGATCCCCTGAGGTCAGGAGTTCGAGACCAGCCTGACCAACACAGAGAAACCCCATCTCTACTATAAATACAAAATTAGCTGGGTATGGTGGCGCATGCCTGTAATCCCAGCTACTCGGGAAGCTGAGGCAGAAGAATCGCTAGAACCCGGGAGGCGGAGGTTGTGGTGAGCCGAGATTGTGCCATTGCACTCCAGCCTGGGCAAAAAGAGTGAAACTCCATCTCAAAATTAAAAAAAATAAAAAATAAAAAAATTTTTTAAAAAAGCACTGATTATATATTCAGAGGATGTGCTATATATCCAGGAAAAAATTATGATCAGATACTTGAGCCTTTTCTAATTCTGCAAATAATCAAGTAATGGCAAGGTACAGCCAAGTGCTGTTGCAGTGTGAGGAGGACGCGGAGGTGGTAGGAAGTTCTCCACATCAGGATCGCAGTGCCCAGGAGTTCAGGGCATGCCTCAACCTGACAGCCCCATGGGTGCAGGAGCTTCCCCGCCCCCCATGCTGGAATGCAAGCTGCACATACCTCTTGGTGGTTTCATACTCCAAGCCGGAAGCAGGACAAGTCATGTGAAGGCTGTTCCAACAGTAGGGGCCCTGAGTCTCTCCCCAGCCTCCCCTGTGGCCCCAGGCTCTGGAGTAAACACCATTCTCAGTTCACCCAGGAGTGGCTCTGAAAACCATGGGTACTGGGTAATGCTGACCAAGTCGATTGACTTTTTTTTTTTTTAACCTCAATGAGCCAATGCAGTAAATTCTTCAAAAGTTCTCAGATTTACAACAGATGACCTCTATGAAAGAAAGAAACCACTATCTTATTTATTGGTTCAGAAGGTCAGCTTACTACTTAAACGGGTCTTTTTCTGAAACCTTTGATACCGGGAGGAACTCTGTCTCCTTGACATATCTTACTGCAGAAGTCAGGGTTTTCATCTAGCGGGTTTCCTTAAAGTGGGGCATACCTGTGAGAGGGAGGTTGTCAGAGGGTCGCTGTACATTTGTACCTCCTTCAGCAACCAAAGTCTTAGGCCCCTAAAGCAACTCACAGAAAGGCTGTCGAACTCTTCTATCTGTCCTGGCCCCAGATAGGCTCCTTTCCCTCCTAACACTTTGTGAAATGACTCCAAGGGCACCTTGGAGCCGCCTCTCCAGGTGAGACCAAAGTTCCCAGGCCTCAGCATCCTCTGGGGACTGGTCTCAGTCACAGATGTCCAGGCACAGGTGAGGGACCCCCCACCAACCTCCATTTCTAACAAGCACCCCCGAGGGGTTCTGATGGAAGTACTGGCTGCTCACAAATCTCCCCTTCCTCCAGGTACTCCACCACCACCGCAACCCCACTGGAATCACCAGGTCTAAGGCACATGGGAGAGTTTGCCTCTCACCCCTCCTCCTTTCACACTCACTCTGCCCCTGCTCTGGTCCAGGCCCTGTTCTGTTTGCTACCTGGTCTCCCCCAGTCCATGACCTACAACACTGTCAAGAGTTTCTCCCTAAAATATAAATGTGATTCTGCCCTGGCTCCTAAGCCGCCAGGATTTCAGACTGCCTTCAGGCAAAGTCTTTATCTCTTGAGCGGAATGCAAAACTTTTCCTGCTCTTGCCCCTAAACCACCTGTCCAGCCTCCCCTTCCATCCTCTAGACCCTTTCCCCCAGGCAGCTGTCCGAGGGTCTCCCTAGCCCCCAATCCACTGGACCTTCTCGGTGAATGCGTCCCCTCCTCTACGATCCTGCATTTTCACGCAGATCTTGCCCTCCTGAGGAGGGGGACTGTCTAGCTTTTGTTTCCATCCCTGACTCCCCATCTCCAGCACAGCACTCTGCCCATGGTAAAGGCTCAATCAGTGAGTTCACTCCATGAACAAATCCTCTCCTGCCCGGGCTGGTTAGTTAGAATGACCTGGGGAGAATGAGGATGGGGTCTTCACACAAGATCAGGTACATTGAGGGTGCTATGGCTATAGACAGTGGGGTCTTCAGTTCCAGCTCCCCCATCCTTCACTAAAAAAAAAAAAACCTATTCAATAGCCAGCCACTTAAACTTCTGGTCACAAGCAGGACAAGGCCAGGGTATATATTGACAGCTCAACACAATCCAGTCCTACTGTAGAGAAAACAATTCAAGTGCGGAACCTGCTGACAACAGGTCAGGTGTGTCATCTCCACACATAAGAAAAAGCAGCAGAGTCGATCCATCTTTCAGCATCCCCTCATGGTACTAAGCAGCATGTTTAGCTGTTATTTCAATAAGCCTTATTAAGACCCAATTTTCTTGGGTCTTCTTTCAGATTCTGCAACATTAAAAGCCTCGCTGCTTAATTACATTAGGAGCACCTGTATATACTATGTGCAATAAATCAACTTTAATTTACCACCACACAAGGCTATTCATCTTCTCTGGGTTATTTATTGCTCGGTATTATTGGTAGTGAATTGTATCCTCTCTGCTGTAAGGAAGAACAGTTGGGGTAAGAAAAGCCAAAGCTGTATTTCAGAACGCTCCGGGATGCTGATCACACATGTACACAGCGAAAAGGAAAGAAAAAGAAACATATAAGCGAATCTTGGCAATCTGCTCCTTGCTATTTTCCTAAAACACTCCCCAAACATTTTGATGTTTTCTTTTGCACGCATGCACACACATACCAGTTACCCACTGAAACGACACAACCTGCAAAACAGGCCACAGCTCTCGCCGGCAGAATTGAGTATGGGATGCTGGCTGAGCTGAAAAACGGGAACACTCCATGAGCCAGAGGAGACAGTTCTTCCCTCATCTGCTGCTGCCCCCAGTCCTAACGATGGGGTGCAGCCAGGACCTGACACCCAGGGGCATCTCGCAGAGGTTTACACCCAGGACACTGATGCGGGGCCCAAATCAGGCCCCCCCAGGGTGGGCAGAACTGTTTCCCAGATAATCCAAGGTGGAAGACACTTCTGCTTGTGATGACACGGGGGCTCTTCATTCTTTAAGAGTCTGACCAACACTGCCATTGAAGGAATCACCAGGTTATATGCGGGCTCCCTGCAATATCACCACCTGAGATATTAAACACTGAGTCCTGGGCCCCACGACTGAGACTCCGATTTCAACAAGCCCAGGAATGGATCCACCTGATTTTTCTGCATATTAAAGTCTAAGAAGCACTTTCCTAAAGCCTCTGGAGCCAGGCTAACCATCCATTATAGAATAATATACCCAGGCCAGGGACAGTAGTTCACACTTTTAATCCCAACATTTGGAGCGGCCAAGGCAGGAGGATCACTTGGGGCTAGGAGTTGGAGACCCCCGCCTGGGCAACATAGCAAGACTCCATCTCTACAAAAAATTTTACCAATTGGATGGGCACGGTGGTGTGTGCCTGCAGTGCCACTACTTGGGAGGCTGAGGTGGGAGGACTGCTTGAGCCCAGGAGTTGGAGGGTACAGTGAGTGATGATCACACCACTGCACTCCAGCCTGGGTGACAGAGGGAGACTCTGCCTCTAAAAAGAAAAACTAAAATAAATTAAAAAGTGTAGTATAACCAATGATAATATAATTAAGAATGACTTCCTTATCCCTGGCCAGGCTCTAGGCTCAGCCCTTTTCTTGCACAAATTCCTCAAGATGATCCCAGAGTAGGTACTATTACTCTCATCCCCATGTTACAGATGAGAAAACTGAGGCACAGAGAGATTAAATAACTAGCCCACAGTCCCATCTCTGTAACTGGCTAGGCAGTCTGGTCCCTGCATCCATGCTGTCAATCACGGGCTATAACGCCTCTCCAAGGCCAGACTCCCGACACCCACACCCTCTCCAGCTGGACAACCACCTTCTTTGGTTCTAAGCAAAAGAGAAGCAAAAGTCACCAAGACGTCAGAGGCTCCACTTCTACTCCATAAAGCTATCTGGTTCTCCTAAGTCCATCATCTAAAACTACTTCGTGGCAACTTGCCGGCAACACACAGTTCTGTCTCTGAGCTTCCCACCGATCCGATTCAGCGAGCTTCTCACAAAAGCAGGGCGCACCGGGCTGCCGGGCAGCACTCCTGCAGCAGAGGGGAGCCAAATCCCTGGGAGCCGAACGAGCATCACTGAGTGTTTCACGGCCTCCTCCTTCTCACCAAGGGAGCTGTGATGGATTTTATGGCACACAACTGACTTTTTTACAAGCACAGCAGCAACCTCCAACTTTCATCTGATAATTTACCTTTAATCAGGGCCTAGAAAAATCCCTGGCCAACCAATCCCACCAGACGGCTCCTTCCAGGCTCATCTTACAGACGACAGAGAGAAATAAAACGGAAAAGAGAGGATGGCAGAGTCCTGGCAAGCAAAACTTTTTTTTCTTTTTTTTTAAATGAATTCATCTCAAATAAAAGTCCATTCAGTGCATGCAGAAAAGCCAGTTCCTCTGAATGACAAATTTGTGTGTGCCAGGGATGAGAGAGCAGATCAAACTCATGAGCTTGCAACCAAACTCCTAGAGGCCCAAACGCAGGACTGCCAAGAACCCAGGAGTGCAGAGTCATTCTGCTAAAAGAAGTTCCCACTCTGAAAAGCTCCATAGAGACGCTGGCCTGGGTGGAAACGTCCCTTCTCCCTGCCCTTTCACATAACCAAAAGGGAAGACCAGCAGGGGCCGTGGAAATCAAACCGAGGGCATGTGGCTAGCCACCTGTGGGAGGCTGGGGCCTGGACCAGGTTATCTCTCCAGGCACTTTCCTGCTCTTGAGTTTCATGACTATTTCATTGTCCAGGTTCCAATCCATGCAGAACAGAACCTCAGAACACATACAAATATTCCCCCTTCTTATAGAGAAGGGACCTAGAGTGCTAGACCAATGATTCTCATCTCAGGGTGACTGTGTCCCCAGGAGACATATGGCAACTGCCAGCTGTCACAACCAGGGAGGGATTGCTACTGGCATCTAGTGGGTAGAGGCCAGGGATGCTGCTAAACATCCTACCACAGATACAGTGCACTCCAATGCACCCCCTCTTCCCCAAACTCCACCCCTGCAACAAAGAACAATCTGGCCCAAAATGTCAGCAGTGCCAAGGTTGTGAACCCCTGGCCTAGAGCACTGAAGGTAATCAAACGCTCACACTCGCAGCCTTCCCACGGCCTCCGTTCCCTCTATCACCACCCACTCTCAGCACCTCTCTAAATCAAGCAGGAATTAGAAACCAAACCGCACCATCTATCATCTAGACACTGGGATCCACCCTCAGCTGAGAGCCAAGGGTCTGTGCTGATTACAGCCAACCTCCCTCAGTCGCCGGTGCACGCTGCTCTCAGGCAGAGGCCAGAGAAAAGGAAGCCGACCCAGGAGAAGCGGGGACTCTGTGAGGCTAACTCTCAGTTCAGCAAACACCAGGGAGGTTAGGGGGAAGATTCTGCAGAGAAAGTCAGGAAGGTACAACTAACCTTTCAGGCCTAGAAGGCTAAACAGCACACTGGGGCCTCTCAGTCCAAAGCAGCAAAATCAATGGTGAAGGGTTTGGTAACTGCACTACCTCCTCCCTGTCCCAGCGACAACAGCTGGGTCCGGGCTGGCTGCATAATCAACACTGACTAAGCACCTAATAGATGCCAGGAATTGTGCTACGTGCTCTACAGAAAGTTCTATCTGTTCTCAGAGCTGCCACACAAGTTTTATTATCCTCATTTTATAGGTGACACACATGAGGCTCAGAGAGGTTATGTCACTTGGCCAGGTCACATAGCCAGGATTCAATCCCAGAACTGTCTCCAAAGAACAAGCCTATCTACCATACCACATTACCTCTCTTCTCCCAAACATCCCACCCCAGACAGAGGGAGGGAGGAATAAAGGAGGAGGAGGCCGAGAATCCTCCTGGAGCTCCTCCTGCTCCTCCTGGTGCCGCCCCGGCCTGCTCTCCCACACTCTCCACTACTGCTGTCTCCAGGGGATCATCTGACCACACCTGTTTCATCCATAGGGTCTCTCCGGGAAGATGGCCCAGTGCGTTCCTTGCACTCCTTATGCACAATGGCATTGCCAGCACAGGAATTCTGATTTCATTCATAACTGGCCGAAACAGACATCCTGCTCCCCTCTAGGCGGGGGCTGCAATGGAATCCATTTGACTGCCAGGTCGGCCAGGTGTGCAATTGCGAAGGTTTCAACCAGGCAGGGAAAGGGCTTTCCAATGCCCCACGTAGGAGCCGAAAGGCAGAGAAGCACCACAGGCCTCTTTCCTGAGCTAAAGTCCCAACACCCAAAGCAAACCAGAGGTCCAAACACCTAACACAAACCAACAACCACAGGAAAGCAGCAGCGGCCAACCAAGCCCAGGAGAGTCAACATTCAAGACTCCGGGACTGAGCAAAGAGTTAGGATGGTAAGACGCGGCAGTCCTGCGTCCGCAGATGGCCCCTAACACACACTATTCTGTCCCCCACTGCACCCCTTCCTCGAGGCTGGCCGAGAGGGACCCATGGAAGGGGTGCTGGGCCCAGCAAATCATACGGCACCCAAACTCAGGCCCAGCGGGGCTTCCAGGACACACAGGGCAGCCTCGCCAGGCTGCGTGTTCACTGAGGGAAGCAGTTTCACACTTCCTTTCCTTGGGCCTGCACTAATTTCCCACACTAACATTGCAAGGAGGCATTCTTGGGCTCATGGGGCCCTCAGAAAGGGTCCTATTAGAAAGGTTCAGCAAGTTAAAAAAAAAAAAAAAAAGCTTTTGAGACCACTTATTTGTGGGGTACTATAGAGATGATGAATACGGAGCAAAAGGGGTTGCTTTTTTTCTTTCTTTTTAAATTTCCAATGAAGAAATGTGGCTTCAAAACTCTCTGCGGTGCGAGCCAGTTGCCTCCAGGCCAGCCTCTCTCTAGGCCTTGCTTTGTTTCTGGCCATCACACGCTGACCTGCAGGACCCACACTTGGCAAACAGCTTAAACCTACCTCGGCATTTTAATGAGCCAGACTGCCGTCTCCTCCCACGCTGCCCGCTCTCTCCTGAAAGAACACACCTTTCCTAATTCCGTTTGTTCACCAGAAAAATAAATAAATAATAATAAGGGGGGGTAGGGGGGTGTAGGTTTACCGGAAGGTCATTTTGCCTTAGGAAAGGAACAAATTAAGTGGAGGCTCACAGTGAGCCGGGAAATACATTCTCCATCAGACAAGCGACCTTGGGGCCTTCGGTTTTAGGCGGGAAAGGTCACTGGTAAGGCAGCCCCTTGTTTACGGAGCCCGGATACCAATGACATGGTCACCTCCGAGAAGCACAATTACCAACAGGGGCACGCCAAACTCTTTTATTGGTTACCTCTTAAACACTCCAGAAATCTGTCCAATTCCTTGCAGAATAGCAGAAAACAAAAGTGCTCTCAGCAGGAGGGGGAAGCCAGGACTCCATGATGAGCAATTAGTGAATCAATGACTCTCAGAGACACTGATTTCGACCAGCAGTTCTTATTAGCGACCGTCGAGGAAAATGCAGGGACACACAGCTTCCAGGAGAGACTAAAGCTTTCAAAACATTTTAAAAAATATCACCACAAACCACCTTCAGAGCTTCCCCCTAAAACACTTAAAATGTGTGCTCCGTCTGAGGAAAAAAAAAAGACTATTTGTTAAGTTGCTTCCTTAATGTCAAAAAAACAAGCGAAACTACAACCACTAGTTCTGTCGCCCCACGTGAAAATTATTCTCTCAAAATCCCAGAAATGAGATAAGGAATTAAGTATTAGGCAAAAGAAAGGAAAGAAAGAAAAAATAAAGAAGAAAGAAGGGAGGGAGGGAAAGAGAGAAAGAGGCTGGCTAGCTAATATGAACAGCATGAACTTTTTCTTACCCTCGTCAGATTGTAGGAATATAAAACAGATTGGTCTCCACTCCCACTCCATCCACGTTGAATAAAAAGATACTGATTCACGTGATAAGACGTATTCTTTAGTATTTTTTTAATATAACCCCTCATCATCCAAACACCTGTTCATAAAATCAGAACTACACAACAGAAAAGTGAGTGGTAGGAGGCTTGGCTAACTGACGGGCAAGGAGAGAAGAAAACATTTCTAAAAATACAATGATGCTTGCTAGGAAAACAGAGTTCCATGTACACAGAAATTCTCAGGAAGACCTACTTGGGGAGATGTTCCTGTAACTGTTTTTAAATGTTCGGTTCCATCTCACAGAATTCAAAACACCTACTAAGAACACAGAAGCTTCCCAGGCATGGCTGTGGGGGCCAGAACCTTCCACAAACTTTATTTGAAGGCTGCTAATAACACGCAGCTGGGCATACTTTCCCCACACCCCGACCGCTCCTGAAAAGTGTCCCCTCCCACCACCACCTTCCTTTCTTTCTGATTTTGTGAATACCAGCGAACGCTGAGACAACGCGGTTCAACGTGAAAATGGAAAACCGCAAGTTGGCCTCCTCGGCAGCAGCCAGCCCCCAGCCCCCAGCCCCCAGCCAAGGGCCCTCTGCGAACTTCCCCTTTATTTGTTCCTTGGTTTGGTTTCTGCTGGGTTGCTAATCTATTTGCTCTAAGCTATTGGAAGAAGTCGGCAAAAGAAAACAAAAAGGCTTTCTTCCTAGCAGAGGAAAAACGGGTAACCTTGAACCCAAAGAACCCTCCTCCCCTGCAACTCTGGCTACTCGGAAAGTTTGTTGCTCTCTAACCTTGAAAACAGTACGTGCCCCAGGGTCCCCTCGGCACTGGGCTCTAACAAGGATGTTGATGGATCCTTATCTAAGAGGAGGGATGCAAACAATTTTTTTTAACGTGAAAAGAAGAAACTTCTAAGAAACCGACACCAATCTATACACAGAAAAACCTCCCCTTTCCTCCTACAAGTCTTCCAGAAAGGGGAGGGGTTGAAGAAAGAGAAAATCCAAACACTGATCACTGCTAAGCTCCATAAATTGTTACCAAGGTTGTCCTCCCAAGGCACAAAAAGGTCATTTTAACTCTAGCTGAGGAGGGCACAGGGTAAACCCCTGGCCAACCTGAACTTCTCCCATCTCCAGCAGATGAGGCTGACGTTGATCCAGAGGTGACCTGTGCCAACAAGCCCTCCCCCAGTGGGGGCAGATGACGCCATGAAGCCCCATGTTTCTCATCTCCATGGTGACAAAAAAAAAAAAGTCAACCCTACACTAAGAGACACAAGAATCCCATCAACTTAGAAACTTTCTTCTTCTCAGTAACAGTCTCCTACAATATTTTAATGAAATAATTTTTTAAAAATTGGGGTTTTACGTGGGATTACAGTCAAACCACATCTTCCCATCTCTTCGTACTTATTCACTTAAAAATATACACATGCTGCAGATTTCAAAGTGGGCTGTGACTGCACAGCTGTAGCGAATGAGCTTGTCAAGAAAAAAACACACAGGCGCACCTCTAAAACACATCCATAAAGCACACAGGTTTATTTTTTGTTTGGAGTGAGAGACACATCAGTTCGAGTTCTGGACCAGCAGCTGCACTACAAACGTTTCCGGGTGGCGGGTGCTGGGTGGGTGGCGGGTGCTGGGTGGGTGGCGGCGGCAGGGGGAACACAGGACTGAGCCTCAAGGACAGCTGAAATGAGGGGCCACTTTCGAAACCCTGCAGCCAGACGTCACCAGGACAACCACGACCGGGTGGAGGGCCCAGCACAGCCAATTCACCTGACTCTTTCATTAAAGAAGGGAAAAAAATTCCACAGGGATGAAAAGAAACCAATACTTGGGCAATGCTCAACTCAGCAGGCCCCTCTTGAGAATTAAAAAGGAAAATAAATTTGGAGCTGTGTTGATCCAGAAAATCAGAGCAATGGGCTTCTCTCCCCTGTTGAGAGGAGGCCACTTGATTAGCCTGAGGTTGACTATTTGTGTTGGTACTAGATCCCCTTAAAGATTGTTTATAAATACAGAGCATCAATATTTCCTAACCCAAGGGTCTCCGGGATAGAAACATGGACCTGCTGGGCACAACATGAGTGCTTCCCATGTGGCCCCACCCACCTGCCACCCTCTGCTCCAAGCCTGGGACACACATTCCCCTGGACTCGGGAGGCCCCACCTGAACCATGCTTCCCGGAGTGCGCAGGCATGTGTGGTCTCCTGCCTCCTTTAACCTTCACCGGGCTGTTCATCCCAGACTAAGCACCAACTTGGCTGACTCTGGAGCCAAATTTTCTCCTCCCATGCTTTCTTACGGTCTAAATGGAATTTTTTGTTTGTTTGTTTGTTTTGTTTTGTTTTTCTTGTGTGTTATCATTTCAGGATTGGTTCTAGCTTGGGGGATTTGGAAGAGGCTATTTCTTTCCTCATCCTCTCTCTTCCTTTCTTTCCTTTACATCTAAACACATGTTCACATGCTCTTTAAGTGGCTTCAGGTTCAGGTTTGGCATCCATCTCAAACACATCTATAATGGATCAGGAGCCCCAAATCTGTTTCCGATTATAACAGACAAATCAAGCCCCCCTGAAGTTGGAGGCGGGGAATGGGGAGAAAAAGTTATGGACTCTTTAATGGGTCAGCAATACAAAGGGACTTCTGGGTTCGGCCCACAAAGGAAGCACTTCAGCCCCAGGGGCTGACATTCCTGACTGACCCCGCGCGGCCTCTGCTTATAAACTTCCCAGCACTCACTCTGGAGACTTTACAGGCCGGATTCCACTCTTAGCGAAATGGCATTTTCTAGAAGTCCCAGTGAGTTTGAAAGGGAAAAGAAAGGGAGTGGAGAGGAGGCACAGAAGCCCCCTCCTCTTCCAAAAACAGCAAGCCCCCACACAGAGAACACAGCTGCAGGAAGATTAAAAACATTTTATTATTTAAAGAGGTACAGAGGGTTACTGGACATGGGCAATTTAAAATTAAATACAACTCTCGTCACAGCCGTTTGCAGTTAAAGGTGAACATGGTTGTTTTAAAAGCAAAATCGCCCTGCCAGAGGACTGCCGTTCAGCAAGGGGCCCAGATGCCGCCTCAACTATTAAAGTCGTAAGCTGGCCATTCAACTGCCCTGGCGGCAAGTCTCTTCTAGAGACTGAGTTCCCTGAAAAAAAAAAAAAAAAGTCTGCCCCCCACCCCCCCCCCCCCCGCCCAAGCATAAAGTAAACGCTTTAGAGAAAGTGAATAATATCTTGTCACAGAGGTAAAAGACTCAATTACAAAACCTTCAAAAAGATTCTCAAGGAACATCTACCTACGGTGACAGAGACTTACACAAAACCAGAAGACAAGCTAAAATATTTCTCCCCTATTCACCCCTACCTACTCCTACCCCTAACAAAACAGAAGAAGAGGGAGAGGAAGCAGGGAAATGGGGGAGAGGCTGCCATAAAAAAAATGATCTCAAGACCTGGACACTTATCTGACATAAAGCAACATCCTCCAATCCTGAAAGACGAGCCTGCCACACACACACTTCTTTATCATCTCAGCAAGAAATATGGCTCAGGAGGCCAGCACTAATTTTAGTATCAGATTTATTATACAGCAGGGGGCAGGAATTCTTCAGGCCTGTGCCTTGTCTCCCGGTGCAGGACTAAACTGCCTTCAGGATGGCTCCTTGGAGGAGCAGCAAGACTAACAAATAGAAACTTCTGGATTCCTGATATTCAGGAATCCTTGGAAAATACACAACTGACCCTCCAAGCTGCTTCCCAGTCCTTTCAAAGCCTCTGTGGGTGCTTCTAAGAGCTCCCCACTCTGAATAAAAGACCGCAACACACACAATAAAAGACCCGTCTGAATAAAAGACGGGTTTGAAATGAACCCGTCACCCCAAGCAAAGACGGGAAACCCCAAGGTCATAAAGCAAGGGTACACCAACATAGTCTGAAACCAAATCCAGTAGTGACAACTCCTAGTCTCCCGGCTTTGATCTGAAGGGAGATAAAGCTAGGGAAGTCAAAGCAGGGACAAATTTAAAATGTTGACATCCTCAGCCGGCCACTCCAACCTCGCTGCACGTAAAGCCCTAAATGGATGGAAGACACATTTTCAGATTGTTTGATCTCACTCAGGCTTCCCCACCTCCAGTTTCTGGACATCCTTTTGTCTGCTTTTGGCCCTGATTTTTCTCCAAGTTATCCCACGGAGTAGGACTGTCACTGGTAGCCTCGGCAGTTGTCAGTCAAGCTGATTGCTTTACTCCAGAAGGCCCTTTTTACACAAAAGGCCTCACTGAGGCAGAACAGGCTCACCTTTGATTTGTTCACCTCTCACATGTAAAGGCAGCTCGTACACCTCTCCCGAGCACGGATGCACTCGTGGAAAACTGAAACGCAGTATATTGGGAAACAAGGCTTTTTAAAGCATTCTCTGGAAGGCAAGATCCTAGCTTGGGTTCGGCTCGAAGAAAGAGCTAAATGGAGCGAGCTGGAACGGAATTAGCCTCTGAGAACCTAGGGACAGAGGGAGAGTGGCAATACCAATTTGCTGGAAGGGACTTGGAAAGTAAACGAAGAGGAACGTTTGGATTGCAAAGATAGAAACAATTCACTTTGTATCATTTTCAGTCTTTGGAGTTCAGTAGAGAAGTATTATTATCAATCCACCAGAAAAAAAGGGGAAGAGTGGCCCACATGAGCTCAGAATTGGCTGCTGATGGCGCTGCAGGTAGTAGAGCTGCGAGAACTGACACTATATCCCTCACGTGATGCTCTCTTTAGAAGATCAGGCTCTCCCTGGCTAAGTACAGCCTTCAGCCCTCTAGACAGGAACCTGCTGGACCACAGGGGAGCGGGCCTTGCCATATTCCCGTAGGTTGAGCACACACAGACTAGCAAACATCAAACACCAATAAGCCCTCACACACCTGGCATGACATTACCAACATCACTTCTGGGTGGATAGCAATTATGCCACAATTTCACATCCCTGACTCGTCAGGCCACACATGACAAGACTGCAAGAGCACCTCCTCCCTGGGCCCCTGGCCTGGGCAGAGCTCACGGGAGAGCCCCTGGATTGCAGAGTGCTCTTTCCTCAACACAATGCGACCTGGCCACCTCCACCCTAAAACTCATTAAGGGCTCCCCATGGCCAAAAGTAGTGGTCCCCGAAGTAGAGTTTGGAAGAAAAAGATTAAAATTTTTATGTGTGCTTAGCTTTTTTTCTCATCCTATTTTATTTTTAATTATTTGCCTTATTAGGAGCATGCTATTTTTAGTACAGAAGTATATGTATGTCATTTATAAATAAATATGTATACAATGCAAGCTCAAAAACAAGTTTACCAATAGGGATCTGTCATTAAGAGTATGTCGATCACCAGCCAAGGGGTTACACTCAACCCCCTGAGCCAGGCACACCTGCCCTGCCTGTCTCCTGCATGGGCCAACACTCTCAATTGCAAGGAGGTGGGGGTTGGGGGCTCTGCCCACATCAATGAGAAGTCAAATTTGCCTGTCACTTTTAACACTTCCTACTCCTCAGCTAACCAAACCACCAAGCTGCTGTTCCGATTCTCAGATGCATCTCAAATCCATCTGCTGGTCTCCATCACTACCTCCAAGAACTCAGCTAAGCAGCCATCCTTCCTCAAGTGGATCACTGCAACAACTTTGATCACTGCAACAACTTACTTACTTACTTACTGATACATACTTACTGATCACTGCAACAACTTACTTACCCATAGCCCCCGGGGGTACCCACAAGCCACTTTTCGTGTAGACTGTCAGAGAGATCTTTTCAAAATGCAAACCTGACCATTTCCCATCCCATCCCTTAAACTCTTAAATGGATGGGTTCCCCACCCCTCCTAGGATAAGAATTTTTATCCCCGCCAACACAAGTGTGGCCTCGCCTCTCCCCCGTCCTCCTCACTCTCTGCATTCTAGCCACCCTCTCTTCCCTCAGCACATGAAATGCACCCTGGTAATTCCCTCCCTACGTCAAGCTCAGCCTCAATGTTATTTCTCCAGGAAGCCTTCCCAAAACCCAAAGGACACCTGGTTTTTCTGTTATGATCCTTTTAACATCCAATGCATGGATGTATAGCATTTATGGTAATGGTACTTCAATCATGAATCAGGCCAGGCACTGTGACTCATGCCTGTAGTTCCAATACTTTGGGAGGCCAAGGCAAGAGGATCACTTGAGCTCAGGGGAGTTCAACCAGCCTGAGCAACAAAGTGAGAGACCTACCTCTACAAAAAATTTAAAAAACTAGCCAGGCACAGTGATGTGTGCCTGCAGTCCTAGCTACTTGGGAGGCTGAGGCAGGAGCACTGCTTGAGCCCAGGAATTCAAGGCTGCAGTGAGCTTTGATTGTGCCACTGCACTCCAGCCTGGGAGACAGAGTGAGATCTTGTCTCAAAAAAAAAAAAAAGAAAAAGAAAAGTAGTGACTCATGCAATAAGTTGTTTAATGAACATGTCCCTGCCAGTCACAAACTCCACAAGGGCAGAGACTGAGTTGCTATTCCCCAGCTTCGAGCCTGGTTCAGGACTGGAGCTCCAGACGTTCGTTGCATAATGAGCAAATCAATCTTCGCTCTGCCCTCCTCTGTACATGATACCCCAGCCCATAAGGAACAATGTGCTACACCCCCGAAAAGCCAAGCTGTCTAACTGCTCCCACAGTTCCCTCAACTTGGAGGATCTCCTCTCTCTCAAGGTTCAGCTCATGAGGCCTCCTCCATGAAGCCTGCCCTGCTTGCTTTGTTCTCTGTGCCCCTCCTGTTCACGGCCATAGTCCCCTCTAGCTCACATCCTGCCTCCCTGCTAGCCTGCGAGCAGTCAGAGGATAGGTTAGTATCTGATTCTGTCTCCTCCGGGTCTAAGAGCAAGCCGAGCAACCTCATGTTTATCCATACGCGGCCTGTGTTGTGCTCACTGGTGTAGATTCCCCTTTCCACCTTCCCTTCCAGAGACTAACAATAATAGTTCACAACAAGTGCTATGGCTTTTCCCACCTAGAACACCTGTATCAGGTCCGCCCTGAAAAGAAAGCTGAGCTACAGCCAACAGACACCGACTCTCCGCGCAAGCACTGGCGTCCACAGCTCGACGTCTGCAGGGGCCAACGGGCGTGACCTGCCCCCAGTTCACAGTTCCTGCTGCATACACAAGGCATGAGAAACAGGTGCTGGTGCCGACTGAAAACCATCTCATCGGGAGGGAGAGCATCATCATAAACAGCTAATGCATGTAGGGCTTAATACCTCGGTGATGGGTTGATAGGTGCAGCAAACTGCCATGGCACACATTTACCTTGTAATAAACGTGCACATCCTGCACATGTATCCCGGAACTTAAAATGAGAAAAAAAAACCATCTCACCAAGCTCACCAAGGGGCGGGGGGCAGTGGGAGGATGGAGGTCTTAGTGGGAATGGAAGCAATAAAAAGACGGAACTCTGTCTGCCAGACGCATGTAGGAACACTCTAAAACAGCAAATGGCCTTTGATCAGCTCTGCCTCAGTCGAGCAAAGCTTTCAAATTCAGATAGTACCAGGCATGGGTTCCAAAACCTAATGTGGGTCTCCGTGTCCCTTGGGGATTGGTCCTCCTCTTGTCCCTCCTCCCCTTCTCCCGCAGTGAAGTGGTTAAGATGTCAAGCAAGGGGAAACCCCAGTCCCTATCTCCTCGAAGCTGGGTGGTGCAGGGCACTTCATCACCTAAGTTCCAGACCATGCATTTTGGGCAGGCCTTGCCTCTTTCGCTGCAATTCTCCCTCTATGGGAAACTGTTCAAATCAGAATGTCAATCTGTGGAGTTCAAATGTTTTCTTTCCTTGTCTCTCTTTTTAAGAGACAGGGTCTTGCTCTGTTGCCCAGGCTGGAGTACAGTGGCGTGATCATAGCTCACTGCAGCCTCAACCTCCTGGGCTGGAGAAATCCTCCCACTTCAACCTCCTGAGTAGCTGGGACTACAGGCATGTACCACCTCACCTGGCTAATTTTCGTATTTTTGTAGAAAGGGGTCTCACTGTGTTGCCCAGGCTGGTCTCCAACTCCTGGCCTCAATCAGTCCTCCCACCTCCACCTCCCAGAGTGCAGGCGTGAGCCACTGCACCCAGCCTCAAATGTTTTCTCAAAGTGGTCCCTTCTAGTCTGCATCTTGGCTCAACTCCCAGAAACCTTTGGTCAAATCACTATGGAGCTGTTAACAGTAAAAGTAGCCCCCAGGAGTAAGGTGCTAGCAACCTCCCAGGCACTGTACTTTATGAACACTGTCTCCTGTAAACATTACAACAATCCTGTTAGGTAGATGCTCGTATTGTATTATCCCATTTTACATATCAGGAAATTAAGGACTAACAAAGTTGAGTGAACTCCCCAAGGTCAAGCAGCTAGGAAACTATTAGGCCAGAAAGTAACCCTACGACTGTCTGCCTCCTAAGCCTCTTCTCTTAAGCCCTAATCAGCACTGCTTCCCACCACATGCCTTCATTCTTCCCATCTACAGATGGGGAAATTGAAACACGGAGCTGCAAGGCAAAGTGCCTGAGGTCATGTTCAGCACATCAGCATTGGGCTAAGAGACCAAGAGTCAGGTCTCTCCCGCTAGGACTGGAACGTTCACACCCATAGTCTGCCATACTCCCTCATGACCCAAACCACCCTGTCAAAAAGAAAACCAGCCCTGGCGTGGTCGCTCATGCCTGTAATCCCAGCACTTTGGGAGGCTGAGGCAGGTGGATCACTTGAGGTCAGAAGTTCGAGACCAGCCTGGCCAAAGGTGGCGAAACTCCGCCTCTATTAAAAATACAAAAAAAAAAAAAAAATTCACTGGGCATGGTGGCGGGTGCCTGTAATCCCAGCTATTTGGGAGGCTGAGGCAAGAGAATCACTTGAACCCGGGAGGTGGAGGTTGCAGTGAGCCCAGATCACACTACTGCACTCCAGCCTGGGCAACAGAGCAGAATTTCATCTCAAAAAGAAAAGAAAAGAAAAGAAAACCAACCCAAACCCCCAGTCCATGGAAGAAAGGTCCCTAATACGATATAACCCAAGGAGAGCAGGTCCCTTCCTCTCCAGGTCTCCTTTCCCCTGACTGTGCAGTGGGGCTCACTCACTCTCTCTGGTCTCATCCTTTCTGCCACTGTCCCCCAGGAGACCAAGTCAGCTCTGGGAAAACTTGGGAGCCAGGAAACCTTGAACCTCAGCACAAAAATGAGGCGCCTCCGTTACCTGGCACTCACCAGGGACTTGCCTCAGAGAAATTCCAGCGTCACCCAATTTGGAAACCAAGGAAATGAGTCATGGCCCTTTTAGGAAGCTAGAGATGACCTTCACTTACAAAAAAGGAAACTGAGGCAACAGCAAAGGCAGCACACTGGGAAAGGTAGTAGCTCAGAACCCACACCCACCCAGTCTCTCTGGTCTTGTTCCTCCCTCAAGTTCTAGGAGAATGCTTTGCACTTCTTTAGTAATTGGCCCTTCCTCTATCTTTCCTTGCATATTTCTTCCTTTGGCTTTTAAACCCAGAAACTTTCAGCAAAAGCAGGCGCATGTAAAAAGGAGTCACATTCGTGACAACAGTTGAAGCTACCTCATCAAGCAACTGAGGTCTACACTGGCTCCTAATTAATATTAACCCTCCAAATCAGAGTCATGCTCAGAAAACCTTGGATGAAGAGACGCCAGGCGGGAGGGGAGTCTCCAATTTTCTTTTTACTTCATCTGGAAAATTAAGAGCACTGCTGATTTGAACAAGAAATCATCAAGGAAAGCAATCACAACTCCGCACGGCCCATAACTCGATGGACTTGGATGTGTAACCTGCCACTTTCATGTGCCGAAATTAAAATGATTGTGGCAAGAATAGCAATGATGACATGGGTTTGTCCCTCCTCCTTCAGCCTTAGAAAACGTAAAAACCCCTACAGAATGTTCTGAAGGAGGTCAGGTAAAAGATCTTTCTTTGTCAAAATAAACCAGTAGAAAACTGGTCCAAGACTGTGCTATACAGCCCTTCCCAAAAAGATGCTCCCCCAAGACTCTTTCTCTCCAAGGATAACGAACTTGAGGGAGGGGAGGGAGACAGTGAGCACAGAGAACTGAAGGAGGGAGGGGCTCCTGGAGACCCTCCACTCCAAACTCAACACTTACTTGCTGTTTCTGCATTAATTACAATAAACTGCTTCATAGCCTAGTGATCACTTAATGGAGCAGCAAATATGGCTTTTTCCCTATAATTAGTCAATGTAATCTACTGCTATTTCCCTCCTCCCGGCCACCCCTTCTCTCCTTCCCTTTCCACCCTCTACACACCAACGTTCACACGCACCCCATCCCCTGCCCAGGATCCACTTATAATCATGATCTGGTTCCCCGTTCCCAGCAATACTTGGTAAACTCCACCCAGTGGACATGAAGCGAAGGGGACCCACACACAGGGGATGCCCCAAGGCATGTGGGGGCTTTCCCAGCCCCGACAATAGGTCTGAGTGTCAGCATCTCCCAGGCCAATGACTGGGAACTGTGTTCATTTCCTGAGCGCTACCAATCTTCTTCCCACTCAGAGGACAGCACTCATGGGTTTGTAGATCAAAACCTACTATTCCGTATCCCCAAGCAAAAGGTTCTATGAAAAAGTAACCCTTGCCCCCAATCCCAAGGTTCTCCCTCACTCCCTCCCAGCTTGGGCTCTTTCATGTCTCTGAAGTTACTCCCTCTCTTAGACCATCCAGCCCTGTGCTCCCAGTTCCCACCAAGTGTCAAAGGAACAAAGGCATCTTCAAAGGCTGGGGACACCATCTGAGGTTCCTAACTGAAATGATTTCCCTGCCCTTGAAAATGCAGGTTTTGTGAAATGAAGTTGCTAAAACAGCCCTTTGGCGTGTGGATTAAGGATAACAACACCCTCTTTTATGGCCTGCTTTTCTCTACTCAGACCTCTAAGGACTTATCAACTAACTTCAGATACTCTCATCACCAGCAAGAACAGAACACTTTGTATCTTTCCCATGTTCGAGATGGCTTTAAAATTTTTCTTTTGCTGGTTATAGAGAAAAGAATTCCCATTTTCTCAGTACCACCATACGCCAGGTGCCTTATTTACACTGGCTCATTTAATCCCCACAACTCTATTATTCCCCTTTATTTAAGTGCAGAATTGAAGCCCAGAAAGGCTAGGACACCTTAGTAAAGTCACAGAGTTAGTGGCAGTTATCAAGTTTCAAACTAGGTCCCTCTGAGTCCAAAGCCTGTGCTGCCAACAAACCACACACTTTGTTACGGCACATGAATTTGTCTGAATCCAAATTACACTGCAATTCTACCCGAGTCATATATATTCATATGCTTAAACACACAACCACGTGTGTGTGTCTTCTTTTGTATTTCTCAAACACTACTTAAGGAAAAATATGTAAGGCAGAAGACAGCAGTACTTAGAGTTCAACTACTACGTAAGGCTGGCACGGAGCACTTACCCAATCCTGCCACAGGATTTGATCCTTTCTAACAACCCTACAACTCACACACCCATACACTTCCTTTGTTGCAGACACCATTCTAAGCCCTTTATTATGTTAAGTCCCATAATCCTTATGACAACCCCATGAAGGTGATACCATCATCATCTCCATTGTACAGATGACAAAACAAAGGCACAGAATATTTAGATAGCTTGCTCAAGGTCACACAGCTGCAGTGGCAGAGCAAGGATTCAAAGTCTGCTTCCAGATTCCATGCTCTTAAATGCTCAGCTAGAACACCTGGAGAGAAACTAATAAAAATAACGACGGTAAAAATAACATTTTACTTCAATGTGTAAAATGCAGGGTGATGGGGATGGGTGGGATCCAGCCTCTATTTGCAGCTTTGTTTTCCCGTATTCTGAGGCCCCAGCCTATGTGGCATCAAGTCATTCACAAGCTAGTTTCATGATTTCTCTATTGTGAACAAATTCTTCTATTGAATCTCTCCTGTCAATATCGGAGATAAGGCCCCGAAGGCCCCAGGAGCAGGTCTCTGGAAAGCTTTTTAGAGCCCCACACAGGGGTAGACGTTTGAGAATGCTTGAGTTCAAACTCTCAGAGCACTTCCCCCGCGACACTTGGAAGTTTTGTCTGGATAGCCCTGAAAAAAAAACAGTCATTTCCCATGAACACAATCAGTCCTTCTCTTGAGATGCCCAGGGGGTCTGATCATCCCCCCTCCACCATCTCTTTACCTTGAAGAAGGACCCAGGTGACTGTTTCCACGGCACCTTCTACTCTAATCCACTGGGGTCATGCTGCAGAGGGGCCGCTTGGAGGGCTCATGCCGTCAATGCACAGGCTTTGAGCAAACAGGATGATGTGGCGATAAAGGCAATCACAACATGCTAAGGCGACGGCCTGCCAAACGCACGCTGCCCAGGCAGGACTTGTGCTCAAAAGAACTTTAATTGAATTCTTTCAGCAAGTGCAGCAGGAAAATTCATAATGAGGTCCCCCCCACTCACACCCCCACTATGTCAGTCGGTTCTGCAGTTGTGTGAATCCAGTGGAAAAAAAAAATTTCATTTTTAACAAGAATATGGGACGTGTGTGGACATTAACCTGAACATCGTGTACTGCAGGGAAAAACAATGATCAAATCCAAGGATTTTTATTTTCAAAGCAATTTAAGTAAGGCATTCTGCCATAATCAGCTTTACTACCCCTATTAGTACAGGAAAACAAGTTCTGAACCTGGCTCCCTAGTGAAAAATGCAAAATTTGTATAATTAAAATTATACTTGTGAAATTCAAACACACTTTAATTTCCTAAGGGCCCCCTAATCAAGTCAGAAGTTCTTACTAAAACCAATTATCTGCTTTGGAAAACAGAAGAGGAAACATATACATGTAGCAATCTCGTGGAGATTCACAGGCCAGTTCTCTCCTAGGTGCGAGCATCCTAATTGGATCCTTTTTCCCCAGGTAGAAGACAGGGTGAATCCACTAGTTAGTTTTTATTAAGTAGTATATCTGAAAGTTGAAACATTTTTTGCTTGTTTGTTTGCCTCTAGCTACAAAAAGGACACATTTGAGAGATATCCCAGAGGGAACTGAGTTGAAAGGGATTTAAAAAATAGAGTGTATCAGTAAATACACACTGTGTTTCCACCCACTCCACTATACCCCAGGCCCCATCTGGTTATTTTTCTTAAGATGTCGCAGCAGTTTTTCAAAACACTTGACCAGTACTGTTTAGAATGGTCACTCTAATGCCATGGCGAGGAATGGGATGAAAATGCTAGCTTCCTCTCCGAAACCAGTTCACAACTGAATCAGGTACTCTCAAACTCCTATCCAGGAAATCAGCAAGACCCAGGTTTTTCACCTTCTTCTACCCGCAATGTTGCAGCTTTTCTTGAGTAACTGGAAATTCTTGCACAAGAGCAACATGGAAATACGGATTACTTTCCAAGACACTAAAATATTTAAGAAGCAGTTGTTGCCATGTTTCATCTATGCCACCAATATGAAGTGTTATCGATCTAGGGCCTTTGGAGGGGCGGGATCTATACACCAACAGGTTTTCTTCTCCCCTCTCCCTGGAATTCATTTCAGAAATGAGAATATTGACTTTTCACACTCTTGGTTTGGTGTTCCAACAGTGCCCAGCTCTGTGATGCTGGCCTGACACGCCGCCCAGTCGGGCTCCAGCAGGTATCCAGAAAGTAAAAACAAAATGCCTCTAAGTCGAAAACTTTACTTTTCAGCAGGTGGGAATAAAGGACAAAACTCAACATTCAGGGCCTCCTTAGGGTGGAGAACAGCACAGTAAACCAAACACAGTAACACAGTTAACACCAAATTTTGGTGTTAAAAATTCCATCTGAAGACTTAGGAGACACAACTTGTGCATGCACACACACACACAGGCACCCACGCAAGCATGCAGAGGGAACACTCAGCTGAGAGCAAGTCATGGGAACTGCTACTTGGCTGGTTCCTCGCCTCCCTCCCACCAGAGCGGTCACCTCATTAATGTCACTCAGCATCACATTTTGCTACACTAGGTCTTTCTGCACTCTGTTCCCCTAGGCGGCCCAAAAGCCCGCTTCCATTGTAAACTTCTGTGCTTTAGGAAACTATCAAAAGCTTTGATGGCAGAAAAGAAAAAACTTTTATAGGGCCTCCCTCCTCACTCTTTCCCCTCCTCCAGTTTCTTTTCTTTGGTGCTTTATTCAACATCACTACACACACAAATCATGCTCTGAAAGTCGTTTACAATATGTCAGCTTAAAAAAAAAAAAAAAATTGCAGTGGCCCGTCTATTTTGCAATTGCCCAAAGAGAATAATTCATTTCGGTGGAGGGTATGGATGAAGCCCTGAATACATTCCTACACCGTTTTCTGCCCTTCAAAACAATAAAAATGTAAAAACCCAGACGAAGGAAGGCCCAAGGTGGCAGGAACGAGAATCTCTTGACCCCCAAGGAATTTATTCTCCTAGATCTTCTGAAGCACTCTCTCCCCAGAATGCATCATCAAGACCATTTTATTAGATTTTTCTAAACCCTTGAAATTGTCACATAATTGAAACAGAAACAGCAATTTAGAGCTCTTGAATGGATTTCTTAAAAAGAAGACTCTGTGCTTGCCCAACACCCCCGCTCCTTGGCTGCTCATACCCCTAACCTAAATTTAAGGTCCTTGCACACAAAACCCTATTTATCTTATAAATCCTCCCCTGCCATAAAAGTTACACATTCTCCTAATGCCTTAGATTTCAGGACGTTTGAGAGAAACTCATCCCAGACAACAGGCTAAAAAAAGAATCCATTAGCATTAACTTGCCTGTCACAGCCAGTGACAAATAAATGAATGTGATGCTTTCAGATCAGTCATTGGTAGAGCTACCCCCGGGCAGATAAAGACCAGTACAGGGAGAGTGAAGACTCATGGGGAGACCTCTCACACAGCAGTGTCTCAGCTGTTCCCTAGCTGCTCTCCGGGACTTTACTCTCAGAGGCAGCAAAAACACAGGCATCAGATACGGAAAAGGAAATGAATTCCTAATGCCCATCAAGCATCCCCAAGATAAAGGCTGCATGCTATCTCGCCTCGAGAACCAGGACCCCACGAGCAGGCCAAGCCACTGACACAGAATTTTCCCACTGACACAGAATTTTCCAATCTCAGTGTACTGTTCTATCCCTCACCCTAGAAAGGAGCAACAGTGCCCTTCAACCCACAAGCTGCTCAGTTATAAGGTCCTCTGGTGATGGAGGCAAGGCTGTCTTTCGGGGACAGTAACAGATGATGAATGCTTATACTACACCCGCAAAGTGCGGCTATCACCCTAGGCCATGCATATGCATTAGCTCAGTTCATCTTACCCTTAGCAATTCTACAATGGAGGGACGGTTGCGATCCCATTTAACAGGTGAAAGTGGAGGTGCAAAACCACTAAGTGACTTGTGTAAAATGCCATCACTGGTAAGTGGCACTTACCTATGCTAAACAGGCTCTCAGAAAACAGGTAACAAAAATTAACCTGAAGCTTTCCAGCTAGAATATCACAAATTCTATTCCTCAGCCTGAGCATTTTACAGCCATCAGGCAAAGTGGCAACCTCAACTCTGCCCACTCATGTTGGATGCAGCAAGGCTTAGCAGAGAGGAGAACAAAGCCTTGGGATTCAGACAGACTTTGGTCCAAAGGCCAACCCTGACCCTCGCTAGTTCTGTGGTTCTAGAAAGCTGTTTGCCCTCTCAGGCCCCAGTTTACCCACCTGTCAAACGGAGATAATACCAACTATTTCAAAGGATTGTTGTAAGGATTAAAGAAGATTAAGTATATAGTCTCAGTACTATGCCTATAATATATAAACTCACAATAAATGACAGTCATTACTCTGAATTAGGATTTTTCTTTTTAACTATTCAAAATCTCACAGCTAAGATAAAGCAGGATAGCAGCCAGGCATCCACCCTAAGGCTAACATTCCAGATTGTTGGAAGCCTGGTGCTTTATCTTCAAAAGAAGGGAGAATTGAGGATATCTTATTCTACTCTGGACCCAGTGGGACATCTGTCCCAGCTGTACCGACCAAGTGAGGTTGCTGCTACAACGCACCACAGGGTGCTCAGCCCCAAGACCACACCTGAGCACCTCATACCACGCGGAAAGCAGAGATCATGATTTCAAAAACGCATATTCTTCACCAACCAGCCGCTCAGCCAAAGGCGACCCCAAGCAGATACCATCTATGAAGTCACAGGTCAGACTGCTCTGAGCCACAGGACACACACACTGGTGTTATACAGGCAATCTGTGATGTTCACATGGAGAAATGGTATCTCACTGTCTACACATGGTGAGGTCATGGTCACAGCTTAAACAAGGACAAAGTACAGAACTTTGGAATTGTATCTATATCATGGTCCCTTGTTAATGAGGAAAAGAAGAGAGGATAGAAGGTAGAAATAAGAGAATGAGAGAGCTCTTTGTAAGCGGCCACACACCCCCAAAGGTAGAGATGGCATCTGCCAAGACTGTTACTCCTGAAGAAGACTCTGACCAGAGAGAACATAGTCTGAATTAAACTTAAGCCACAAGCCCAGGGTAGAAGTTCTCCAGGCAACTGCATCAGCCATGGTCCTATCAGTGACCCCAGCTTCTATACGGGTCCGAATGAGCTCAGAACATCCCATGGAGCACCCCCATACACCCGCAGAGACACACAACAGGTTCCCCAGCACCTGTCCATTTGCTTTGTCGGGTCCTTGAGGCCTTCTACAAACTGGCTCCAACCTACTTTGCAAGCCTCATGCCAGATCACTCTGCAGTACACACCCTTTGCCACACCGCTGCCTACCCTGATCTTCCCAGTTCCTAGCAGGAAGGAAGAACAGTGTTCCTGCCATTATTCCTTCCTACCTGATCTTCAAGATCTGGGGCAAAGACTACCTCTTCCTAGAAGCTTAGATCGCCCTTCCTCAAAATGCTGTTCCTATCTATTCTATTGGGCTTATCCCATCCTTTCCAGTATCACAGGTCACCCCCGCCTCCCAACCTGGAGCTAATGTCCTTAAAGATGAGAACTGTGTTTCTTCTGTCATTTTTCATTCCCTTTACCTAAATGGAAGTCCATGATGTACAAAAGCACAAAGTAAGGGCTAAGGACGGGGTATTTTGTTTGTTTGTTTGTTTGTTTGAGACGGAGTCTCGTTCTGTCACCCAAGCTGGAGTACAGTGCCGCGATCTTGGCTCAGTGCAACCTCCGCCTCCCAGATTCAAGCAATTCTCTGCCTTAGCCTCCCGAGTTCCTGGGATTACAGGTGCCTGCCACCATGCCTGGCTAATTTTTGTATTTTTAGTAGAGACGGGGTTTCACCATCTTGGCCAGGCTGGTCTTGAACTCCTGACCTCATGATCCACCCATCTCAGCCTCCCAAAGTGTTGGGATTACAGGCGTGAGTCACTGCACCTGGCTGGGGTTTTTTCTTTTTTTTTTTAGTAGTAGTAGTAGTAGTAGTAAAATATGCTTGTGTCCAATGGAGGAGATAAGGCATGAACCTAAATACCGTAAAACTCAGAACAAAGTGCGTAACACAGTCCCTGATGCTGAGCAGAAACTTGGTAAATAATTTCTGAACTACTGAAAGTGGCAACTGACTGTACTAAATAAATGGCCCACCCCACTCCCGCCATCACTCTTTCCTGGCTTTGGTCATCACACCTGACAGCACATTATGTACTTATCTGTTTGCTCACTGCCTATTTGCCCCACTAGAGCAAAAGTTTGGTGAAGGCAGGAACTTTGTCGTATTCTCCACACTATCCCCAGAACTTTGCACAGTATCTGGCATACAGTCGGTGCTTGTTTGGTGAATAAATGAATGAGTGAATGAGTGAATGCCTAGCACAACATGCAACAGATGTATGTGCTCCATAAGTTTTTGCTAATTTATTATTGTTGGAAGGGGCTTAACCAAAGAAAAGGTAAGTGCTGTGGAAATCCAAAGAAATATGACTCTTTCCACAAAGGGGCAGGGACAGCTTCACGGAAAAGATAATGATGAAGTTGGGCTTTCAAAGAGGGGTCTGCTGGGTACAGAGAAGGGAAGGGCAGTGCAGAGAGGGAAATCTGCAAAAGGACGGGTTTCTCAGAGAAGGGTGAGCATTCAGTTTCAAGGCAGCAAAAACTAGAAGAATTGAGAGAGAAGGTGGAAAAGACCCTGGTACAGAGTTTGAAGGACCTTACGTACCAAGCTAAGACGTTGAGACTGTGTTCCGTGCGCATCAGGAAGCACTGAGTATATCCTGAATCCCTCCAAAAGTGGGTGCACGCACAGAGTTGGCAATTAACAAGGATTAACCCAGCTCTTGTTAAATGAATACATTAGATCAAACGGGAAGACAGAGATGATGAACTACATCTCCCCTGTGTCTTCTCAGGGCTTTCGGCCGAAGATTGTTCGGGTTTAAAAATACAAAATAGGACACGAAGAATGGACGCCGCCTCAGGGGGCACCTGAGATGGTCAGCTGGTTCCTCCGAGACTGCCTTCTCCTCCCTTCCCAGGCAGCAGAGGAGGCTCACCTGTCTGCCAAAAATCATCTGACACAGAACACAGGAGCTTCGTAGTCTTAGGAGACTGACCTTAACAATGAAATGAAAGCATGTGAGGAACAGCAAAATCCAGGGAAAGGACATTTGTAGGACAAGGTGCCCCTCCTCCTTGGGCTGACACCTGCTACTGACTTGGAACACAGGAAGGAGCAGTGCTCACCGACAAGAAAGAAGCTAAGCCACTAATCCTCCCAGGTCCTCGCTGTTGTGGAAAAGGGCTGCAGACACACCACCACATCCTCGCTGGGAACGAGAAAACTCACTGGCAGGCCGGTTCACAGTGGCTGCCGAGATGACAGCTGCAGAACATCCAAGATGGCAAGATGCTAGAATGACCCGACCCACAGCAGCAAGGGAAGGCCAGATGCCGAAAACTCACCCTTCGCCCTTGAGAAGCTGCCAAGAAACCACTCCCCCAGAACAGGAGGTGTGCATGTACACGTTTGGGCTGCCATTGCACCCATCTGGATGCGTGCTTAGCAGAGAACCTTCCAGGGCCCTGAAGCCACGTCAGAGGAGAAGAGGGGAACAGGAAAACCCAGCTGCTAGCTCAGCCCTGCTACAATTTAACTGTGGACCTGAAGCAACCAACATAACTTTACTGGGTAGCAGCTGCCTCCACAGGGAAAAAGGCAGGCTGGATTCAGTTCATTCATTTAGTTACTAAACAGTTCCCTGCCCTCAGAGAGCTTACATTCCAATTAAGATTTTCCTTCAGTCATTTCACCATTGTACCTTTTTTTATTCTATTAAAATAATTCTCCGGCCGGACGCAGTGGCTCACGCCTGTAATCCCAGCACTTTGGGAGGCAGAGGCGGGTGGATTACCTGAGGTCAGGAGTTCAAGACCAGCCTGGTCAACATCATGAAATCCCATTTCTACAAAAATACAAAAATTAGCCAAGCATGATGGCAGGTGCCTATAATCCCAGCTACTTGGGAGGCTGAGGCAGGAGAATTGCTTGAACCCAGGAGGTGGAGGTTGCAGTGAGCCAAGATCTCACCACTACACTCCAGCCTGGGTGACCAAGTGAGACTCTGTCTTAAAAATAATAATAATAAAAATAAGAATCCTATAATAAGATCAACAGGCATTTGCGGGGTGCTATTTTATGTCAGACTCCCAGTGAAGAATTTTGCATTTATCCTCCAAACAACAGCATGCGATGAGTACTATAATTCTCCCTCTTTTACGGAGGAGGAAACTGAGCCTTGGGGAGGCTTAAGTGACTCGCCCCTGGCCACCCTGCTGTGACTGAAGGCAACTAGAAATAGGTTAAAGAAGTGAGATCTCCCTGCATCAACAGATGAGGTTCTGTTCTCTAAAAGTTAAGGAAGGAAATGGCAATTGGGAAAAGGTGGGAATGTTTTCTTATACACAAGGATAATTAAGACAGATGGTGAGTACACCCAGACCTCGCTCTTGCTGAAAGACGCTAAGGAGTCTCTTGGTTCCTCCACACACAAGAAAAGAACCCACGAGCTCAAGCAAAACTCTTCCAGCCAGCCAACACTCCAGTCCAAAGGGAGCAAAGAAAGAACAGGGAATGATGGATCCTCATCATCCTCACGTCTCCGAAGGCTTCAAATTAAGTCATCTTTTTAGAGGAGCACGACCATTTTAATTTTTAAAAAGATAAGGGGCGGAACTCTTACATATTTTACAAAATGAAATAATCATCCAGAGAAATAGGAAGATATAGAATGAACCAGTCTTCTTGCCCTGATCAAAATATACTTCACTAATTAACAGCCTCTAGTCTCCAAAGAGTCTCCCCACCCTACTTCACTTGAGATGTGAACATCTACACCGCAAAGGGGGACACATAAACTGCAGGATTCAAAACCTTCCTTTGGTGACTCATTAAAACTATGGTCTAAACAGATTTTTATTTGTATGATACATTACAGAATATTATGACAGTACTAAGATGAAATCTGTTCTTCACTGCCATGGATTTTCTTTCATTTTAAGTTACCGTTTCTTTCCACTAGTCTTGTTTTAACACCTCCACGGAATATTTCTCTGGCGAGCGTTAGCAAGGAGGGACAGCCAGAAAGCAGAGAAACTCATTTTAACTGAAACACACACTGACATATCATTTACAAGCTCCTCGCCCAGCCCACGAGGAGGGGCAGGGTTCCCTCTGCCACTGTGACCTGAACACAAAAACACAGAAGTTTTATTGAAGGGAGATAAACGATAAATAAATCAGGCTCAACTTAAAGTTCTACGCTCCTGCCAGCCGGGTTTTGGCCCCCAACACTAACTCCAGTCTGAAATCCCAGAGACCAGGCTCAAATTCTATTGGAAAATAAATGTAGACAGGGAAGACACCTTCTCCCCACCCTGTCCCAATTCTCAACCACCATACAACCTTGGCATTTACTCTGTTGCCTCACTGGGGTTGAGTAACTCCAGAACCATCTGAAAAGATGGCCTGAGGGGTCGGATGGAAAGATATAAGACAGTGTCACACACTGGTATAACATGATGGGACAAGGCAAATCACCTAGGCCCAGGAACGCAAAACTTCAAAGTCCTGGGCCTCTGGCAATGGTTCCCTCAGCACAGCCTGCTGACCTCTCGGAGCCCATCTCCTGTCACATAATAGAGGGGCCATCCCCTGAGGTACCCCCATAGCATGGCACATTGGTGAAGGGCCCAGTTCTACAGCCAGATTGCCTGGGTATGGCTCCTGGACATCCATCCATGCCTCAGTTTCCTCATTTATAAAATGAGCTCATACTGGTATTCTCCTCATAGGGCTGCGTGAGGATTAAATGGGTTAATAAAGTCTCTGCAATAGTGCCTGGCATATAAATTCAATTAGTATCATTATGATTACTCAACCTCTCACAGGATTGATGTGAGAACTTAATAAAAACAGCAGTAAAAAGTAGCAGGTTGGCCAGGCACGGTGGCTCCCGCCTATAATCCCAGCACTCTGGGAGGCAGAGGTGGGAGGATAGCTTGGCCCAGGAGTTCAAGACTAGCCTGGGCAACACAGTGAGATCCCATCTCAAAATAAATAAATAAATACATACATACATACATACATAAAATAGCAGGTTAACGCTTCTATGGCATTACCATGCAACACATCTTTTTTTTTTTTAGTCCCTTTACCTTTATTAATTTATGTAATCTGCAGAAAAACTCTATGAGATGGAAAAACGAAGGTTCAAGGAAGTTAAACGATCGTTCAAATTCACACAGCTAAAGAGTGGCACCATCAGCATCTGAACCCGGGCTGTCCCGCTTGCAAACAACAACCAGAACAGTGATGAGAAAACCGACAAGAAAAATAATGACAATGACAAAGACCTTTGTCGCAGACCATGCTCTTTTACTCTACACAAAAACCTTCTGGGAGAGCTACTGTCATCACTCCTATTTTACAGATGAGCACACTGAGACTGAGAGAAGGTCAGGGACAACAGCCGAATGCCCCAGGAGATGGAATGGAGATGGAGATAATGAACAGCGAAGTCCTCTGTAAAGTGAAGTATGTCATACACAGTAAGGTGTTATTATTAAATCCCTAGAATTCATGGAAAGATGTTCTCCCCCAACTGGTTTCGTGTCAATTCACCTACAAACATTCCAGATGTGGAGCTGAGGGCTGGGAAAGGAATGCACACTTTGACAAGTTTGAGAAATATTCTGTCTCGTTTTCAAGTTGAATGCATCACTGCAGAGTGTATTAAAGTGAAATATTGCTTTTCTCGTTTAAAAACAAAGTTAAGGAAGGGGGACAACAAGGGGGAGAGAAAAACAGGTCAAACCCATGGTTTTACCAAGTAAGGGATTTTTCCAGCTTCCCTCTTGGGTAATCTGATCCAAGCTCTGAGTGATCAAATGACTAACCTGGAAATTTGAAGATTCACACTTATGGAAGAAACAGCAATTCTTCCAAACCCAGGAAATACTGCTAACTCTGGGAAGCTCTCTGAAATGTGAAGGATCACAGACAGTTTGGGAAGCAACTAAAACAGTAAGGACAATTCCAAAGTTTGTGCTAAGTACAGAAATAACCTAATCTCTTTGGCTCATTAACTCCTATCATTTGCTTAAGCATTAGAAAAAAATGCCTTAAGAAAATATTTCATTGCATTTACTTAAAAAGTTGTGTTTCCATCTTTAAAAAAGGGAGAAGAAAGAGAACAAGGAGGGAGAGAGGGAAGGAAGGAGGGAAGAAAGGAAGGAATCAGTCAATCAAGTGGTAGGCTCCAGACCTGAAAGTACCATCACAATCACCAACTTTTCCTATATTAATGTGCAAAACCATTCCTCTCTTTACACAATTAAAAGGTTCCACTTCTGGGAGACTATGCGTAAAGAAATAAACTGAATCTGCTAAAGTCACAACCCTTTCCGACTTACAATCTGAAGTTTCAACTTTTCCCCTTTCCCTAAAAGAATGACAAATCCAGAAGATACATAAAAACATTTCTTCCAGTGCTACATAGGGAAGAAAAAAAGTAACTAAAAAGTGTAAACGTAACATGCAAGCCATAAGCCCTTCCAATTTAATCTTAGGCTTCATGCAGCTGTGTTCTCATAGCCACACCTGGCAAGCTCAGAGAAAACTATGTTAACGACACACTTCTAAAAAAGTGAAGCCCTATCTCGATTCTTTAAGCAAGTCTTGTAGTGCCACTCCTACAAGGTTACAACATTTTTAGGACTTCTCCACCCAGGCACCAGCACTTGCACAAATAAGAAGCACTGTTGGTTTCAAGTATGCCCTGACTTATCCAATCAACCTACAAACCAAGATATCCACTGCTTCTCTCTCAGATTTAAGGCTTTATGGGCCTAAGAAGTTGTTTTATCCAAGAAAGGATCAGCTGTTTAGTTAAACTCTATTCCTCTCCATAAACTCCGAGTTGTGAAGCCTCAAAGAGTACCCTCCAAAAGAGTCACAAGGAAATGTTTGACTTTTCCTCATATGATCTTGGAAATGCTTAAAAAGTAAACAGAATACTTGCAAAAAATACTGCAGTGGATGGAACCACGTCCTCCCACTAAGCATCAGACTTGTCCCTGCCCCCAGGTGGATGTTCCAAAGCCACCTTGGGATGGCTAACTTAGAGACGCATGGTTATCTCCACAGGACTACTTGCCCAGCCTGTCCTGATACCCCGAAGGAACAGTGAATACAAGGCTTCAACAGTTCATTGCCAATGCTGTTTGAAACTTGAAATTCTTGGCAAACATCTCTGAGTGCTAAAATCCTACTGTTGATTCTCCTACTTACCTTCGGTTGCGCTCGACGAGGAAATGCAACTTTGGGGTCAATCTGGGAAAAAAAAATAGAAAAGCCGGAGTCAATAAAGTACTTTAAGAAAAGGAAAAAATATATGATTAATCACCTAATTATTCATCACTCATTTCTCAGGCTTATAATTCAGCTTTTAGTAACTTCTCAGGCATCTCAAAAGTTTCCTAAACTTTGATCTCAACTTAACCATCCCTCCAATAGATCACATAACTAACATAGCTAGCTAGCCTTTCTGAAATGACCCACCATGCATTTCAGTGTGTGATGCTCTTAATAAACTAGATCTCATGTATTCTTATTTAGGCAAGGGCTTCTTCTTCCAGACACTGAATATTAAATGGTATCTGCATCTAATTTGCTATGCGTGGCTGGGAGAAAAGATGGGAGCATCATTATCATTGGGAAAAAAATCATAACCTGAAAATGAAATGTAAGTATTCTCTAGCAGTAGGTAATTGGATGGTATTTCTTGTCCCTGATGATAACTAAACAACACAGGAGGGGAAGGAGATTCCAAAAATTTTTTCAAATCAACAACATCCAAAAACTCCCCATAGACATCCAACACAATGCTCTGCTTGAGTTAATTAATTCATTTTAGCAAAAGTAAAGTTACCCAGGATTAATCAAAAAGATCATCTGTTCTGTAGTTTTACCTCCAAAGATAAAAAATAATATTTTTTTAAGTAAAGGAAGTGAAGCATGTGAGCTAAAGCCACCTGGATTTTAAAAACAGCAGGGAGTAAAAATCTATAAGCAACCTAAACCCAAATTAGAAAAGAAATCTCATCATAGGGAGAGCACAAAAAAAAAAAAGTTACTGAATAAAAGAAGTAGTCAGAATCTAGTGCAACAAGTAGGGGATTCCCCTACCCCAACCTCAATCCAAATGGAAAAACAGCCTCCAGTCCAAATCAGACACTTGCAAAACGCATGATGCTCAATCAGGGCCTAGCTGTTCTGAACTCAGAACAGTTCTCCCAGAAGCATGTGAATCTAACAGGCTGATGTGAGGGAGGAAAAAAGTGACTGCACAGATAAAAAGAGGAGGTAAGAAATGTGAAAATATTGCCGTTGTCGGTTTTCATTCAATTTCCAAATGGCACAAATCTTTGGGTAAAAATTTAACACAGATAGGATAAACACTGATACCGGTTATTTATTTCTAGGCTTTGGCTTTCATTTTAAAACGTTTTCCTTTTAAAAAGTAAATCTGAGCTTTGTTTTCACTTCTGCCATGGGGGCAGGGGGAAAGAGTAATGCTTTGGAGGAAAGTAGGGAGGTGGGGGTGAGGAGTGGGAAGCACCGAGGATAGTTCATTTTTTCCCTGACTTACATCCCCTAGGGTCCCAGCCAGAAAGACATACGAGGATTTCCTGCTGTTATTACAGTGGCTTAACGACCTAATAAAAGTCTGCATTGCGTTCCCTACCTTTAAACATCACCTGAGAAATGAGAGATTACTTTTCAAAAACTAAAAGAGACAAAAATCTCTGATCTAGAAAACTACCCTTTCATAAGGATTAACATTACTGCATCTACAGGTGTGTCCAGCACTGACTAGCGCTTGTCTACAAGAGAAATACAACAGGTGTGGATTCTCCATTCTGTTGACCGAACGTAAGACAGAGGTGTCTTTTCATAAATACTCCCCAGAAAGTGTTTTTTTTAGTTGACCGGCACACAATTGCAATCAGAAATCACCTTGTTTATGAGGTAACAGGTGTGGGGTATGTTGAGGGAGGTGCCAGGAGCTGGAAGACGTAAGGTGCAATGAAGAAAGTGAAGTACTAAAAAAAAATTAAATCGCAAAACTAAACAGCCAATTCAGAACTCCTGGATGGTGTGTGGCGGTATCAGAGCATTGTATCATGATCGAAGTTCCTCAGTGTGCAAAGTTTACACGCTGAGATCTCTGAAGGAGAGGAAGGGTCAAGTTAGGCATGGCAAATCCCAACCTTTTGCACATCCCTGTCAACTATTTTGTAAAAAACAAACAAAAAAGAAAACTACCAAAAATGAAAACATTAGTTAGTTAGGTACAGCTCTACTTACTGTAGCTACAAGTCCTCTAGGAAAAGACTAGGGTACTATTTTGGATGTGAATGGCCGTTACCTAAACAAAGCTTTTAAGGTAACAGTAAACAAGATCCTCGTTTCCATGTCAATAAACCAACCGCTTCTGCCTCCTGCACTGAACGTTGAAACAAAGTCAAAAGCTAGGTTACACTAAATAATAGTGACCAAAACAAGTCTATAAACAATCAGAGAGGGAAACTGCAGGCTTTGCACCTGATACAGAGGAATATGACCCACCAGCCACCACGGAAACCAAATACTGTTTCTCCCACCCAGGTAGCAAGAGGGGGTGGATGATAAATTCCCAAATTTGCCTTGAAAAGATTTTCCTCTTTAATTTCACTAGCTTTTTGAAATGGCTAACCAAGAAATCAAGGAGAGAAAAATTCTTCAGACATCCGTTATCGTCCTATAAATGATTTCTGAAACTAAAGTATCTAAAAGTACAAAAGGCTGGGCTGCATGCAAGCTATGACAAGTCCAGGACAATTAATAAAGCAACTAAGAGTGTAGGTGGGTTTCTTTCTTAGGAGAAGGCACGCACACCTGATCTCTTTGATCAGAGAAAGAGGGTGAATTTGCAAAATCAATTCAAGTGCACCGAAGGTTGCCAGGTTTCTTTATTTTCTTTCCTTCTCTTCCATTCAATGTTAAAGCCAAAAGGGACTTGAAAAGATCACCTCGGTCTACTTATTTTACAGGAGAGGAAATTGAGACCCAGAGGTAGGGAATGACTTGCTCACTTTCGTAAGAGGCGGATGGAAGTAAAGCCCCATCGCTGGCCTTGTCCCACTACCCCATCAAAGAGGAGTGAAGTTCCATGCAACCCAGCGCTACAGCCCAGTGTCATCTTAAGGCCTCCGTTTGGGGCAGATATATATTAATAAAAACCGTGGGGAAACTCTGGTAGGCATAAAGGGAAGGGAGGAGAGGCAGGAAGCCCATACAGGGGCTAAATAAAACACTGCACACTCCCCCTCCCGTTAAATGTATTGTTATATGCAGACACTCTTCCCTTCCCCTTCTGACCCCTGCCTGGAGACTTTTCCCCCTTCTACTCTGGATTTTTAAAACTTGTAATGTATAAAAGTACCCACACTCAAATGAAAGGATCTGAGAAAGAAAAGGAAGGAAAAAAAAATCACTTTGAAACCCCCAGGCCTTATCAGCCTTAGATCTCACGCCATCTGGAGTCACCCCAGTGGATGCCCAGCTCAGCTCTGCCGGCCTCCCCTTCCCTTCCCAAACCACATTCCAAATCCCAAGTGCCCCAGGAGGAACCTGTTGCCTGGACCTGTATTTAGCGCCCTCTCCCTTCCTTCCCACTGCTGTCCCCCTTGGCCACAAAGCAGGCTGTGCCTTCTCAAAGCTGATCCCCAGAGCCACAGTTGGGAACGCGTGCTGTGCTCGGCTGACAAAGAAAAGTTGCATTTGCTCTCTGGTGGAGTTTCTCTGCACAGTCCCCAGGCCGGGCAGGCAGACTCTGCCGGAGCCGAACCCTCTCCTCCCCAGGCCTAACCTTGGCAGCATCTGAAGCTGCAATGGGACAGGCTCTAAAAAGAAAACCCCAAAGTCAGCCACGGCAGCAAACTTTTGAATCAACTCGCTAGCTCAGTTTAAACTACCCAGCTCTAGTACAGAAGCAAAAGAAGGCGCTGTCCCTTTAAATGAGGCTGTCAATGCCCAGACCGTTCCTGAAAAGGGGCGAACAACAACAACAAAAAGCAACCTACCGTCTTGGAATCTAACTCATGGTGGGGCTGACCTAATACTTTATCTACACTTGCTGGGTCTGCGAACGTGACGAAACCGAAGCCTCTGAAAGGAGACAAAGAGGGAGAAAAACAAACAAGAAAATGTGACACCATTGAAAGCAACAAGGAGTGAGACCTAAGGCTGAATGAGGAGCAAAAGTTGCCCTCCACGCACCCCCACTCCCACTCCCCTCCTCCAATTCCCCACCTGCCTACAGCCCTCCACCTCGCCAGAAAAAACATCAAGGTTAATGGGGGAAGTGGAACGGGGGCAGGGAGGGTGGAGGTAACTTGGAAAATGCTGGTGCCTCCACTCTTTGGCCACCTCAGTTTCCTCTCCTCCTCCCCTTCCCTTTCTTAACGCTTTGTTTTATTCCGAAGAAAGCCCGGCACTTAGAAGAGATTCACCACCATCTTTCTAAGAGGGATCTTAAGAGTTTGGGGAGCTGGGAGTGTGGGGGAAACATACATTAAGACCAAAAAAAAAAAAAAAAAAAAAAAACTATGCGAAAGTAAATGAAGCTGAATGTCATTTTAAACAGAGAAAAAGAAGCGACGGGAAAATGACTTAAAGCAGAGAGATGGGTATCTCTGTATCCAGAGTTCAGCTCCAATTAACAATAACCTCTGGGGTTACTGGGGGGCGGTGGGGGTGGTATAGAGCGCCGTTCGAGATCAGCCACGCGCCTCAGCCCCATTCTAATCCGCTTAGCTACTTCCGAAGACACCTCCAAAAATAAAACTTCAACTTTGTTCTAAAATAAAGACAAAATCCAGAAGGGAATGGTTTACCTGGAGCGTTTCGTAGTGGGATCTCTCATGACCATACATTCTCTAATTTCTCCAAATTTGCTAAAATAGTCTCTAAGGCTATCTGTAGAGAGAGAAAGAGAGAGATGGGGGGGGAGAGAAGGTGTGGAAAAAAAAAAGCAATGCAAATTTTCATCAAGGACAAAATCCAAAAGTAGTTTTCTGTTGTTATTCTGTTTTGTTTTTGCATTTTTTGCACACGCGGGGGAAATTCGGCAACAGAGGTCGCACAGAGGGCTCAGAAAGGATTTGCTATTTAAAAAAATAACCTTGCACAGGAGAAGTGGGGAGCCAATGGCGGGGGGGGGCTCCTACACCGGGATAACAAAGAGCAATAAAGAAGCCAAGAAGGGGGGGACCCAGGCGTCCCCCCCTCCCTCCCTTACCTGGTGAGGTCTGCCAGCTCAGTCCACCGATAAACATTTTACTAGAGGGAGAAAACATAACAGAAGTGAGCACCGATGTCAGATCGGCCATTTTGACGTGTAACTTACAAAAGCTAAAAGGAAAGCGGGGGGGAGCGAGCGAGCGAGAGCCGGGAG
>NW_012102032.1:4930601-4941156 GCF_000951045.1 Mandrillus leucophaeus
GGGGAGGGGAGGCGCGGGGAGCTTGCTGCGGCTCCTCACCCGGACCGGGGAGAAGACGCCCCCCACCCTCTCTAGTTCGCCCTCTCCATTCAAGTTTGCCGGCCCCTGCCGCCGAGATCCGGAGATGGCACCAGCCGCCCGCCCTGTGCTGTGCCCTGTTTCCAGCCACGGCTCAGAAATTTAGGTCAAGGACGTCGGGAGCAAACCCACACCCCGGCGCTTCTCTGGCGGCCCCCGAGACCCCCCAGGATCGGGGGGCTTCAGGATAGCGGAGACCCTCCTGCACAAACACCAGCCACAAGTTTTATTTTCCTTTTGCGCTGGAAGTTCTCTCTGGCTCTCGCTCCACACCGGCACGTCTTGCGCGGTTCCCCGCCCTTCCCCAGTAGAGGTACCAATCCGTGCCCGGGAAAGGTTATTTTGGAACTTTGAGAAACTGACGCGATTCCAGTGGCGAGAAAGTGCCGAAAAAAAGGGTTTCCGCGTTAATCATACAGTGTTTTAAAAATATAATAAGATAGGTTATAGGAGTCAAGGTCACATGATTGAGGTTCAAAGCAAATGTTTGTATATAACGAGAAGTGCTTTTGGAGTGCCTCTGGGATGGCTGGAAAGGGTGGTTATTTCAGGAAACCCCTGTTTAATCCGTTCGTTATATATTTTATTTCTCAAATTACCCAGCCTTTGTATGCCAGGATAATAAAGTGCATGAGACTGAAATAGCCCAAGACCCCTCACGACCTGCAGAGGTAGCTGGTGGCAGAAGGCTTCAGAATCACTCCCACCTTAGGAGCGGCAGTATTGTACAGCACGGGTTCTGGCATACAGTGGGTGCTTAATAAATGCTGGTTTCATACCTTCATGCACTGAAAACTCCAAAAAGACGATGTCTGTAGCCTTCCAAAGGCATCGCACGTTTCTCCGGCAGACTCTAGGCTGGCCAAATTCGGGCTGGTTTCAATTTATGGGGCATTGGAAACAATACGGATACAATTATCCATATTGTTTTAAATCTGTATTGTTTTAAATTATTGCAGTAAACTGAGTTAATATGGCGTGAGGGGCAACATAAAGTTGTGGTTCATCAAATACTGAGATTAATGTTAAGTATGAATTGATACCCAATTAACACTTTTCCATTAATTTTCATAGGATTAGGAGACAAAGGAAGACACTCAACACCAAAACTGTACCAAATCTACTGTGGGTTTTGGAAAAATGGAATATTTGGAAAATCTCAACACCAGCCATATCCTTGAGTGACCAGACCCTCAATCTCCCCGTTCCCTGAATTGCAGTAATTCCTCCTTGACAGGATTGATGGGGTGAAGGTGAGAGGCTGAAGTGAACCAATGTTGTAAAAGTTCCTTTTTCACTGTAAACCTGATTCGTGTTTATTATCAATCACTACTCAATATAATCATATTGAGAAGGTGCTCTAAGGCTTTAAACCACAAACTCGAACATTTCCTGTCACTCCAAGCTCCTTCCCAAATCATCTGGGGTCTCATGTGTTGAACGGCCAGTTGTTATGATGATTGTTTATTATGATTGATTATTCTCAACAGTATGCAGACAACAGAGCTCATTGTATTGTGTTGGGATTTTTACAGTAGAACCACAGGCCATCCTAGGTAGAAAGGACTTTCCTAGTCTAATACCCTCATTATACATCAGGGTCTCAGAGGTGCCAAACTCACCAGGCTACACCCCACCCCCACCCTCTGATCATCAGTCCAATGCGGTGTGGCCTCTGCTGCCTGCATGTTTATTCCGTCCCTCACAAGGCGAGAGTTGGGGGCCCTTCTTCTGTGGTATAGACTTCCACAAGCTGACACTTACAGAACTGATTTAAAATCCAGAGGGGGTCTAGAGCTGCAGTTACAAAGTCGGTGGCTTAGAAAGAACTGGATTTTAAGTCTCCATTACTACATTGTTTTTACTCATTTATTTTTAATTTATATATGGTAACCTTTACTCTTTTTGGTCTGTAATTCTATGAGTGTTGACTTATGCATAGAGTCATGTAACCACCACCATAATCAAGATGCAGAACAGTTTCATTGTCCAAAAAAATTCCCTCTTGGCTGCCCCTATGCACTACATTATTTGTAATAGCTTATTATTATTATTATTATTTTATGCATTTTTTTCTCCAGCTCACTCAATGTAGCCCCTGCCTCAGGAGAATACAAGCAGCATAATATCAGTCCTCAACCCTCTGAAAGTCTCAACAGCCCAAGACAATGTTGGACACTTCCTTCTTCAAACTCAATCTTCCAGGATGGGTTTAAACACATGTTGATGCCACTCAAATTGAAATTTCCAGCCTCACCCTTCCTGAAGAGCTCCAGGCTCTGGTCAGTTTTGTATTCAACATCTCCACTTAGCCTTTCTGAAGCAAGCCCAAGTTCAAATCCATCTTTCTTGCTACTGCATCCCAGATCTCCCACCCGAGGCCCTGCAACAGCTCACAAAACAGTCTTCCCACATCCACCCTTACTCCACTTATGTGCCTGGAAATCTTTCCCAGACCTCTCTGACAGGGTCCAATGCCCTTAGATATGCAGTTACCTTACCAGAACGTCCTCTGTGTACCTTACCCTGTATGATCATTTGCTTTACTGCCCATCTCCTCTAAGCCAGAAGCTCCTGTCCCTTTCTGCTCTCCATGTACCAGCACAGTGCCTGCTGGCGCACGGTTAATGCTCAATAAATAATGATTGACTGAATGAGTGAGTGGATGAATGAATGAATGATGGTCAACATTTAATTTCATTCTAGGATTCTTTTTGTATTCATGTTCATAAGTCAAATTGGTTGCAGTTTTCCCTTTTCATACTGCTTTTGTCTGGTTATACTGGTCTCATAAAATGAACTGGTAAATGTTCCTTCTTTTTTCATTTACTGGAACAGTGTGTATAAGATTGGAGTTATGTGTTCCTTGAATGTTTGGTAGAACTTGCGGGTAAATTGTCTGGGTCTGGGATAGACATTTCGTGGGTTGATTTTTAACTACTGATTCCATTTCTTGAACGCTTGTAGATCTCTTCAGGTTTTCTGTTTTCTTCTTGAATCTATTTTTATACACTATATTTTTCAAAGAAATTATCCATACCATCTAGGTTTTCAAATGTGTTGACAAAATGCTGTTCATAGTTATCTCTTAATGTATTTTAATCTCTGCTGTATCTATCCATAATGTTTATTTTTTTTCATTCCAAATATCATTTTATATGTATTTTTTCTTATCTGGATCAGCTGTGCCAGAGATTTTGTTGTTGTTGTTTTTTACTAGTGTATTCTTTCTACTTTCTATTAGTGTTTTCAGAGAACCAGACTTTAGTTTAAATATTGTTTCTTTTTCTGTTCCAGTAAGTTTTGTCCTTATATATTATTAGACATTATATTCTTATATATGGCACAATAGAAAAGATATACTATTATATAGTAGAATATAATATATAATGTAATATTAATATATGTCACATAGTATTCCCTTCTGCTTCTGCTCTTTTTGGATTTATTCTGTTGCTCTTTTTTTTCTTTTTGAATTGGTGCCTTGGGTAATTAATATTTAGCCATCTGTTTTCTGATTTTAACATTTAAGACTACAGATTTCACTTTAAGTACCACTCAAGCTATACTCCACAAGATATACAGACTTTTTATTATCATTGAGGTAAAAAAAAAAAAGTTTAGATTTTAGGCTGGACACAATGACTCACGCCTGTAATCCCAGCACTTTGAGAGGCTAAGGTGGGAGGATCCCTTGAGCCCAGGAGTTTGAGACCAGCCTGGGCAACATAGTGAGGCCCCATCTCTGCAAAAGAAAACTTTTCTAGAAACTAGCCAGGTGTGCTAACATGCACCTATAGGCCCAGCTACTCAGGAGGCTGAGGTGGGAGGATCACTTGAGCCTGGGAAGTTGAGACTGTAGTGAGCCATGATCACGTCACTACTCCAGCCTGGGTGACAGAGCGAGATCCTGTTTAAAAAAAAAAAAATTAGATTTCAGATACGATGTCTTCTTTGACCAGTGAATTAATACAGGTGTATTTTAGGGATATTTGAGGTTATTCTTTAGTTACTAACATCTAAATTAACTGAATTAAGGTCAAAGAACAAGATCTATATGAAGCAGATTCTTTGTTATTTATTGAAACTTGCTTTGGTGCAGTCAATTTTTATATTTCATGTAGTTTTGAAAAGAATGTATATGCCTTAATTTTTAAGTATAGCATTTTATATGGGTCTATTAGATCAGACTTATTAATTATATTATCTAGATTTCCTGTAGCCTTACTAATATTTTGTCTGCTTGACCTATTGCTTTTTATAGAAGTACATTAAAATTTCTATATGACTAGATTTGCCAGTTTCTCCTGTAATTCTCTCAAATTTTGCTGTATTTTAAAAGTACGTTGTCAGGTACATCAAAAAGAACTGTTGAAATTTCCCACTATAACTATGCATTTTCTACTTCTCATACTTTTTGCTTTGTGTATTTTAAGGCCTTGTTATGAGGTGCACACAAGCTTAGATCTGCTATTTTCCTAGTGAATTATTTCTTTAATATTGGCACAGAAGATACTTATCCCTAATGCCTTTTGCTTTAAAGTCTATTTTGTCTGTAATAAATGTAACTACTCTTTTGATTAGCCCTTGACTAATAGATCTTTCACTTTCCCTCTTACCTTTTGCTTTCAACCTTTCCATGTCCCAAATTTTTTGTTTGGTCTCCTGTAAATAGCATATAGCTAGCTCTGGTTCATTATTTATTGTGCCAATTAGTAAGTTTAGTCCATTTACATTAATTGTGATTGCTGATATTTTTAAATATCACGAAATATCACAATTTAGGGGCACAAAAATATATTAATCACAATCTCTAGTATAGCACACTAGCATCATTGTGTATACTCCTGGTCCTATTTTATTTTATCTACTGATATCATGAATACCTATAAACCTGCTATTCAACCAGAGAACTAAAACAGAAACAATGACTTATGTAACATCTCCTTATATGCTCCTCCCTATTTTGTTCCTCTAAAGTAACCATCAATTGGAATCTTGTATTTGTTATGATTTTGCTTTTTAAAAAGTTTTATGCATATCAATGGCTAATATTCTGTTTTGTTTTACTTTTTGTTTTGAAACTTTATGAAAAATTTTCTGAGGCTTGATAATTTACTCAATATGAAATTATTGAGAATCAATTAGATCCTCTAGCCAGGTCCCTGGGGGGCAGGGGGAACTCAGTTAGATTTTTGTAACTGGTTGTAGTTCATTCTTTCTCCCAGTTGTATAATATTCCATTATGTGACTGTGCCACAGTTTAGTTTCTCCACTCTCTCACAAACAAGACTTTGGGTTGTTTTCAGGATTTTTTTTTTTTTTTTTTTTTTTTTTTTTTGCTATTATACACAGTGTTATTATGAACATTCTTACCTTCTGATGCACATAGATTAGAAATTTCTCTTTGGAGTAATGGCTGGGTTGTAACATATATGAATGTAAAATTTTACAAGGTAATACTAAGCTGCTTTCCAAAGTGGTGTTCCAATTTGTACTCCTACTAGCAATGTATAAGAGATCCTATTGGCCAGGCATGGTGGCTCACACCTGTAATCCCAGCACTTTGGGAGGCCGAGGCCTTTTTTTTTTTTTTTTTTTGAGATGGAGTCTCGCTCCATCAGCCATGCTGGAGTGCAGTGATACAATCAGCTCACTACAACCGCTGCCTCTTGGATTCAAGTGATCCTCCTGCCTCAGCCTCCGAGTAGCTGGTATTACAGGCACCCACCACCACAGCTAATTTTTGTATTTTTAGTAGAGACGGGGTTTCACCATGTTGGCCAGCTGGTCTCGAACTCCTGACCTCAATTGATCTGCCTGCCTTGGCCTCCCAAAGTTCTGGGATTACAGGCGTGAGCCACTGCATCTGGCCGGAAGTTGTAAATTCTATTTCTACTCTTTCAGTGATTACAATTTTAACCTGTACATGTGATCTAAAGTAAATCAAGTGCCCTAGAACTATTCAATAAGCTAAGAATGATTCAACTTCAGTTACATCCTCTCATTATGTTTTATTGTTGCTTGTTATTTTAGATCCACCTAGTTTTTATATCCCTAATTTTAACCTCTATTATAATTTTATATACAGTCAATTCATCACTTAGATTTGCCCGTATTTACCAATTTCCTTCTCGATATAGACCCTTTCCCCTGAAACATAACCTTTAGTTTTTTTTCAGGGGATTGTGTGAGTGATATGCTCTCTCCACTAACACAAACATATCATATTTCACTCTCACTCTCGAATGATGATTTCTCTGGGTGTAATACTCAAGATTGGCAGTTATTTTACCCCAGCACTTTTTAAAAATATCTTCCTATTCTTAATGTCTTCCTAATTTCTGAAACATTTGCTATGAGTCTAATTGTCATTCCTTTGTAGGTAATGTGTCTTTTCTCTCTGGTTTTAAGACTTTTTCCTTGTCTTTGGCTTCCTGCATTTTTACTCTGCCATATTCAAGTATGAATTTCTTGTTCTTTATCTGATTCAATACTCATTGTATATGCATAATTTTGGGATTCTGTCAATGAAATATCCCTCTCCTTGTCTTTTGGTACTTATATGAAATGTATAATGCATCTTCTCCTTCTATCCAGCATACTCTGAATCTGTCAGACCTTTCTTCACTTTGTCTTTGCTGCTTCCTGGGCAGTTTTCTCAGATCCATCTGCTGTTCTTTCTTCAACTCTGTCTAATCTGCTGTTTAACTCATCACTGAGCTTTTCATTTTGGTTACTACATTTGTCATTTCTAGAAATCCTGTTTAGTTATATTTTTAAATCTACCTTTTTTAGAGTGTTATGTTACTTTCTCATGGTGTCAAAGGTTCCTTTGTGTCTTTAATAGTTTTAAACTTACTTAGTTTATAGTCTGCCTGATAGTTTTGTTACCTGAGGTTCTTGGGACCTTTGTGTCTGCTACATCTTGCTTGTGGAGGATTATATCCACATACATTGTATAGTTTGGCATTGGGTCTGTATTTCTGTATTCATTCTCAGCTTTGGGGTTCCTGGACCATACCACATTATAATCCCAAATTCTCAGTAAAGCCCTTTTTTCCCCACCCTCAACCCATGCCAAGACAGGCACATTTTCTTGTCTCCTTGTGACATTGGGGAGATTATTTTTCCACTGATTATTTCTGTAGTGATTCGGGAGGTTCTAGCTTTATGGGGTTCCAACTTTATGGGGATTCTGAGTTCCATTTTCCCACTTTTAATGGACCTTAAGCATAATCTCCTTCCATTTTGATGCTCAAACCTCAGGCCCCCAACACCAGCAAACCTGCCTGAGACCAGCTCAACCTCAGCTTACTTGCATACCATGCTATAATCTCCCTCTTCTTCCTGACTCTGAGAGCCTTTGCTTACTGTCCCAAGAGCTCATTTAAATGGGTGTTTATTACATCCTGACCAGTATTTATAGGTGGTTTATGATGGGAGGATTTTCAAATTACTTAGTCTGCCATATTGCCAGAAATTGAACTTAGTTCCATTTAATTTTTAATATATTTCATTTCAAAATTGTAATATCTTCCACTTTAAATGCATTTTTTTTTCTTAGAGCACTGTGGCATGTAAATGTTGGGGTTTTTTTTGGAATAATCCCTTACAGGTGAATTAGCATTAGAATTATCTCAAATGTGGCAAACATAGGTCAGTTTGGCTGTATGTTGTAATCACCTGGAGAACTTTAAAAAATACCGATTCTTGGTTTTACCCATGAGATTGTGATTTAATTGGCCTGAGGGACGGGCTGGGCAGTAGGCTTTTTTAAAGCTCCCCAAGTGATTCTAATGTGCCAACAAGGCTAAACATGATTAGTTTTAAATGTCCTGATGAAAACAAGCCAACAACTCATGATGGTACCCGAGTTCCACCCCAGAATGACTTGTTTTGCTAGGGAGGGCCCTAGGCATCATAATTTTTTAAAATTCTGCTTATGATTGTAGCGAAGATGGAGAACCAACAATGTACATGAGCATACCCAGTCTGATGGGGAGAGTTAAAATAATGTTGGCCGGGCATGGTGGCTTACGCCTGTAATCCCAACACTTTGGGAGGCTGAGGTAAGCAGATCACATGAGGTCAGGAGCTCGAGATCAACCTGGCCAACATGGTAAAACCCCGTCTCTACTAAAATACAAAAAAAAAAAATTAGCCAGTCATGGTGGCAGAAGCCTGTAATCCCAGCTACTTAGGAGGCTGAAGCAGGAGAATCACTTGAACTCAGGAGGCGGAGGTTGCCAAAATCATGCCACTGCACTCCAGCCTGGGTGACAAAGAGAGACTCCGTCTCAAAAATAAATAAAATGATGTTAAAAATGGAAGCATGAGAAATCATGTAGCCCAGCTGTTCCTACTGTTTGCAAAACAGGCCACCAGAGTCTCCAAGTGCTTTTAAGTGGTACAGATTCCTGGACATTGTGAATTTAACACAAGATCAGTGAGCCTTTAATTCCCCAGAGGACCTTAAAGGCCACCAACTTTGGAAACCATTCGGCTAGCCCATCTTATTTTACAAAGGAGGAAACCATCCCTCAGAAAAGTGTCTTTGTTCTCCGGGTCCCAGAGCTGATTAAGAGGAAAGCTGACTCTTAATCAAAGGCTGACCCTTCCAGTCTAGTGTCCATTTCATCCATTTCTAAACAGAAAGTGTCCTGCCGTGTTTAGAAGGTCTTGGACCTTTTAAAGAGGCAGATTTGGGATTCGTGTGCAGTTATTTCAAGAATGTGGGTTTTCTGTTTTGCTATACAATAAATAAAAAAAGCCTGCCGCCTTCCAGGTGGGGTCTTACCAGGAGTTTGTTGACCTTTAGCAGGTAAACCACCGTCATTTTCAACTGTCTTTATGTAAATAGAGGATCATGGTGCCTTTAAAATACGTTCACAAATTATTTAAGACTCCTCTAAGAGATGGAGTCGAATTGCCCTCCCCTCGAGTGTGGGCTGTACTTAGTAACCGGCTTCTAAGGAACAGAATGTGAAGGAAGTGATGGTGGGTGAATTTTAAGGCTAGATCATACAAAGATATTGTAGCTTCCATCTTGCTTTGTCTCATGGATCATTGGCTCTGGGGGAAGCCAGCTGCCATGTCATGAGGATGCTCAGGCAGCCCTATGGAGAGGCCAGTGTAGAAAAGAATTGAGGTTTACTGTCAATATCTCAAACTAACTTGCTGGGATTGTGAATTAGACACCTTATGAGTGGATCTGCCAGCCCTCATCAAGTCTTCAAATGATTGTTAATCTGGCCAATGCCTTGACTACAACTTAATGAGAGCCTTTGAACTAGAATCTCCCAGCTAAGCCATTCCTGATTGATGTTGCAATAATAAATATTTGTTGTTTGAAGCTGCTAAGTTTGGGGATAATTTGTTACACAGCATAGATAACTAACACAGAGATACTTCAAAATGCACCAAAATAGAGCTGCTTAGTTTATAGGTTTGCAACAGGATTCATATGCTAACATTTATAGAACGCTTTCGATTCCAACCAAATGAACTGTATATTAGATACAAAGTAGCGATCACATATTATTAATGTTATCAGATGGTAACACATTTCATGTTCAATTAACTGAAATGCTTTTTCTGCAGCAAGGCTTTGCTCATCTTCTTATCCCCACTGTATACTTATAAAAGGTCACTGTCAAAATATAAAAGTATATATATGATTTAAATGTCTTGACTCAGTTACTAACAACCATGAGCATGTTTTTCAAATAGGAAAAGCAAGATTCATTTCAACTTGGTCTTTTTCACATGAGGCTCTTTGTTTACTTTTTGGTATTGCATTTCACCACCATGCTGGACGCCTCTCTTATTAAAGAGGCTGTTCACTTATCTCTCTCCCACGGTCTCATAAGCCTCACTTTTAAAAACAGTGTGGCAGACTTTGCACCGAAAAAGCAAGTCATGTTTTTACTAGAAAATATTTAGGGAAATGAGTGTTTTTTTTTTTTCATGAAAATTTCACCAAGTATAAATTATAGGTCTAAAACTAATGGTCCTTTATATCGATTTAAATAAATAGCCTCCTTCCTCAAAAATCATGACTTCTGAGCATGTTCTTAAATTCAACACTAGTTTATTTTCTTCCAAAAATATGAAATAATCATGTGCATAGAGATCCTAAGTTGGTCTTTCTTCTGGATCTGTATAATACGGGAAAGCCGAAATGGTATCTTTATTTATTTTTTTGAGACAGAGTCTCACTCTGTCTCCCAGCTGGAGTGCAATAGTGTGATCTCGGCTCACTGCAACCTCTGCCTCCTGGGTTCAAGCAATTTTCCTGCCTCAGCCTCTCAAGTAACTGAGATTACAGGCACCTGCCACCATGCCCGGCTAATTTTTGTATTTTTAGTAAAGACAGGGTTTCGTCATGTTGGCCAGGCTGGTCTTGAACTCCTGACCTCAGGTGATCCACCTGCCTCAGCCTTCTAAAGTGCTGAGATTACAGCAGTGAGCCATC
>NW_012102032.1:4941611-4948015 GCF_000951045.1 Mandrillus leucophaeus
TATATTTTTCTTTTTTGTTGTTGTTTTTGAGACAGGGTCTCCCTCTGTCGCCCAGGCTGCAGTGCAGTGGCTCAATCTCAGCTCACTGCAACCTCCACATCCCAGGTTCAAGCAATTTTCCTGCCTCAGCCTCCTGAGTAGCTGGGATTACAGGCATCTGCCACCACAGCCCACCTAATTTTTTGTATTTTTAGTTGAGATAGGGTTTCGTCATATTGGTCGGGCGGGTCTCAAACTCCTGACCTCAGGTAATCCACCTGCCTCGGCCTCCCAAAGTGCTGGAGTTACAGGTGTGAGGCACCTCATCGGCAGAAATTCTATGTTTCAAACAGCCTTTAATGATCTAACAAACAAGTATCTTTATGTATAATTTATTTACTCCTAACATTGTTTGATGTATTATATTTAGAGACATAAAGATCTATTTTATTTAAATGATAGAGAAATTTGTTTTCTTTCATTTTTTTCCCCAAATCGGAGAGGAAAATGCAAAAAGCTCCCAAATGGAGGGAAAGACAAACCTAAAGCATGTTTAGTCAATTTTATTTTTCCATTTTCCCTTTCCATTTTCACATTGGGCATAGCTGAAATCTAGTATTATGGTTGAAGACTTTTACTCCCTTTCATCCACTCCTTTTTCCTTGTCTCCAACTCAAAATTATCACACCCAAGCAGGGCATAGGGTGCCTGTTAGTCTAGTTGAATAAGAAAGAGCTAGATTCCTAATTAAGAAATATCATTTATTGAATGACCACAACAGAGGACCCTTCTAGGTGTGGTGGGGGCAGGGATCAGAAAGCTGTAATCTTCAGGAGTTGCAAGAGGTGGGCAGTTGCTTGGGGTTGGGAGTGAGGCTGGCTGTAGCCTCTCCATGTGGCAGCTTTCTGCAGGGGACACCCTAGGCCAGTCTGATGAACCCCCTCCCCAGTCATGGGTGGTATCTTGTGATGTCAGCGTGGGTATGGTAGGCACAAGAGACAAGCCTCGGAATTAAACAGGAAGTCACCATTCTCATTAAAAATATCCCAGGGCTGCGCTTCCATGTCCCCTAAAGCTGTTTCACCACTGTTTCTCATGCTGTCATCATTATTCTTAAACGTGTAGGTAAATATTTTATTAAACATCTTCACTGCTTGGCAGTTAGGGAGCCCTCTGCCTCCTAGACTTGTCTGCCTCCCAGTGCTGCCTGGAGGGATGGGAGTACAGTGTCCCACTGGAATGCTCCACGGAGTTCGGAGTTCGGAGTTCGGAGTTCGGAGTCACAGCACAAGAGCACCATTCTGTCAATCCCTTTCCAGCTGGAAACCATTTTCTCCTTTGGCCTCTCGAGGTTAATTTTTTTAATCTTCTTTTTAAACCAGTCACCAACTTCGCCTTGATGAAAGGTGCGGAGGCCCCCAGAAGAAAATGATTACACCTTTCAACTCCACCTGGAAACAGTTGACAGAGGGCCACCGTCACCTTCCCTGCCTCCTTTCCACCACCCTTGCAGTTTGCCCCATCTCCACCGTGACCTGCCTTGCCAAACCGAAATCTAAGTATCGCAGCTGCAGATACGCAGGGTCCGTGCACCAGGCTTCACACACTTTACAAGTTATGTCTGTGAATTTCCAACATTTCCATCATCACTTCCACGCCTTGCCTCAGAGTCCCATCTGCTCGCGAATTTGCCAGCAGCAAACACATAGACCCACAAACCACACATGAGCTTGGGCAACATTGGACCTGCTTTTTAATAATTCTTTGCTTTTGGCCATTTACACAGCATAGGAGGCGGTCAAAGCAGCAATCAGTAGCACAGCTGTAATGTCATCCCATCATATGTTTGGGTTACAAGGAGGCCAACCTGACAAGATCTGTTTTGGGGTGAGAAATGCCAACTTTGGAGGACTATGGGTATGAGCGCCCTCGTCTGGCGAACGGAGGAAACGCCTTCTTGCGCCCCACATTTCAGTTCCCTCTACTGGCCGAGCAAAGAGAAGCTGTGTCTCATGTCACAGCCCCACATGCCAGAGTTCAGGGCCGGGCTATCAGATTCTGAAACCAGAGCCCTCCAGATTCAGAAGTGCCCTGGAGTTGACACTGAGACCCACCACAGTAGCCCACGTTGCAATTTCTACAATTACCCATCAGCTAATTCCAAGTGGCTGAAAAAACTAATTGAAGGGAAGGAAGGAGAGGGAAAAAGGGCTGTCATCTATGAAGGGAGAATTCAAATAGTTCAAAATCAAATCTATTTAGCCAAAGGTGGTATTGATGCATAGAGAGGCAGAGGGAAAAAAGAAAAGTATTAGATGTGAAGACAATAGGGGATAGACTGTACAGTCAATTTCTGAGCAAGATATTCATGCTAAAAATACTACTACTATTTGGAAAGGGCATGAGAAATCAAAATGTGGCCATGTCCATGGGTGGGAGGGAAAAGAGGCTGTGCATACACACACCCAGCATTAGAACAAGACCAAGAAAGGACCCTAATCCAAGAGGAGTAGGGGTGAACCTAAGAATAATTTGAAGTGAGCCAGAAAATTAATTTTGCCATCATCCTCTTACTTTTGTGGGTTTGATGATGCTGGTGGCCCCCAGTGGCTGGCGACACCTCTGGGTTCTGAACAGGACCCCCAAGACCCCATCACCCACTCAGCAAAATGCCACATGAGAAAGGAGGGCATGATGTGGTGTTGTCCCTTCTAGTCTAAGTCACAAATAATCATGAGCATTCAAAAACATTCATTGCCCAAGTGGCTGCTGGGGAGGCCTGGCCTGACAGAAGGCATTGCATGAGAAAGACCCGGGGGGTTAGCTGATCACCGGCTTGATGTGAACCTACAGTGCGAGGAGGCTGTTGAGAACCCTAATGCAATCTGAGGCTCTATTAATAGCACAGCAGAGTGTGGAAGGAGGGAAGCAATACTCCCAGCGCGTGCTGGCAGGTCAGGCCACATGCAGTTTTATGCTCAGTCCTGCGGGCTGTATTTTAAGAGAGGCACTGGAAAATTCAAGCCTGCTCAGAAAAGCATGAAAGGATTGGATGTCGGTATTTAGACAGCATCTCTATTAGCTTTACAGTCCTTTTGCAATTGGCAATACCAGAATGATTATTACACGGAGTCTCCGTAGCCACTCACAGGAATCATGTTTCTAATGTTTACTTAACCTCCTTGAGCACTGGGGTCCTCTCTCTATATAATAGGGGTAATCATTTCTGCCCAATCTGCCAACTCCAAGCATAATTTGAGAATGGATCAGTTGGGTCCGTGTGTACGGAGCATTCACTGAGTGCCCAGCTCTGTGCCAGGTACTGGAGGCACAGAGACGAACACAGTGAGGGATCTGTTTTTGAGGAGCTTGAAGTCTAGTTGGACAGACAGGTCCATAAGCAGATACTTTGCATGTAATGTGACAGAGGATGATACATGCATTGATTTGAAATGAGATACAATTAATTTCTCATAAAGAAAGAGTGACAAGACAGAAAAGCAGAGTCCTTGTGGAGTATGGACTTTCAAGTGCAGAAACAGGAAAAGAAATCATTGGAGGTCAGGGTAGAGAGGCCATCAGGGAGAAAAGATTAGAACCAGAAAAGTTCAGAGCCACAGAAGACAACTGAAGTGTCACGACAGTGTCAGATGCCATTATGAAGTCAAGGAGGAGGAAGACTAAAACCTTTCTAAACCACTCACTGGATATGGAGATGAGGAGTTCATCCTTAGTGGTCAAGAAAGATCTTTCAGGAAAATAATGAAGGAAGAGATAGACTTCATTCAGGAAGTGTGTGAAAGATACATTTATTGAGCACCTACTACATACCTAGCATGGTGTTACTCACTGTGGACATTCAAAGAGCAAAAGGTTTTGTTCCAGCCTACCACAATATTGGTGCGTTAAGACTAATACCTGAAGGCCGGGCGCGGTGGCTCAAGCCTGTAATCCCAGCACTTTGGGAGGCCGAGATGGGCGGATCACGAGGTCAGGAGATCGAGACCATCCTGGCTAACACGGTGAAACCCCGTCTCTACTAAGAAATACAAAAAAATAGCCGGGCGAGGTGGCAGCGCCTGTAGTCCCAGCTACTCGGGAGGCTGAGGCAGGAGAATGGCGTGAACCCGGGAGGCGGAGCTTGCAGTGAGCTGAGATCCGGCCACTGCACTCCAGCCTGGGCGACAGCGTGAGACTCTGTCTCAAAAAAAAAAAAAAAAAAAAAAAAAAAAAAGACTAACACCTGTATGTCCATTGAGGAATAGTGGAAGATTATTATACGAATGGTTCGACTAGGTGAGGCAGACAGCGTGGTGGTTTAAATGACTGGTTGGCCTGGCCCAGGATGATGTTGCAGGTAGTCACATATGCATACATACCAGAAGAAAAGAGAATTGGTATCAGTGCACTCCAAATATGACCAACCTTCTTCCCCTTTCCCTTGATTCTCGGACAGTTTCCATTCCCAGAAGCATTCAAAAACGTGTCTTGTCTTAACATCCTTCGTGTTTGCTCCCATTTTGTTATTTGCCAGTGAAATTAATATTACTCTTTACCCTGCTCACATTCTAGATCCAACATGCGTTTTTTTTTTTCATCAGTGGGTTTGTGTTTGGTTGATTAGTTATTCATGTATAATGTAAGATGACAAGAGCTGTAACACAGAGAAATGATTGTGGAGAATGCAGGCGTACAAGCTCTGGGGTTGGCTTCTTATTTTTTATTTTTATTTTTTTATTTTTTTTGGTGGGGGTGTGGATGGGTAGGCAGGTTAGTAAAAGCATTTGGATTACTTGCAGATGGTTGAAACTCTCCCCTTACCAAACTGGTGACTCAAGCAAAATAGGCAGAATGAAAAGAAATGGCATTTGCCTGCTCATCCCGTCTCCTTCATCTGCATCCTGGGCCCCTCATCAGCTTCTGGATCTGTCCCATATCATCTCCCAACTCATTCAACATCTGGACTTGAGATCCCACCTCCCGGCTGCTCCCAGAAGTCTTGATCACTTCCAGTGGATGTTTTGTATGTTGGCTTCTTTCATAGGTGATTTTTCACAAAGGGGGTCCACCTTATAGACTAGCTCTTCCTCTGCCTTGACTTCTGGAACCTCCCCAAAATGTCTGTTTCCCTCACAGTAGCCAAAGAGGTCTTTATGAGATGCAGGTCAGATCCCTCCAACAGCTTCCCACTGCATCGAACCCCCTTGCTGTCACCTCAAAGACTTTCCGTAGTATGTTCTAGGTCTGCTTTTCCAACCTCACGTTACACCACCATCCTCTATCATCTCTTTCATTTATGTTTTTATTTTTATTTATCTATTTATTTATTTATTTATTTATTTTGAGGCAGGTTCTCACTCTGTCATCCAGGCTGGAGTGCAGTAGCATGATCACGGCACACCACAGCCTTGACCTCCTGGGCTCAGGTGATCCTCCCACCTCAGCCTCCTGAGTAGCTGGGACTACAGGTGCATGCCACCAAACCCGGCTAATTTTGGTGGTTTCGCCATGTTGCTCGGGCTGGTCCCAAACTCTTAGGCTCAAGCGATCCACCTGCCTCGGCCTCCCAAAGTGCTAGGATTACAGGTGTGAGCCACCACGCCTAGCCCTCTATCATTTCTTAAACAAAACAAGCTGTTTCCTTCTTCAAGCCCTTTGCATATGCTCTTTGTCCCTTTTGCCTGGGATGTTCTTTCTCCACTCACTATGTGGGGTATCTGCTTATTCTTCTTTTAAAAAAGTTGTTTGCTAACTTAAAAAAATTTTTTAGTTTATTTATATAAATTTATGAGTTACGTGTGTAATTTTGTTACATGCATAGATCACATGGTGGCAAAGTCAGGGTTTTTAGGGTATTTATCACTCAAATACATTGTACCACTTAAGTAGTCTCTCATCATTCACTTCCCCCATCCTCTCACCCTTTTTTCTTTTTTCTTTTTTTGAGACCGAGTTTTGCTCTTGTTGCCCAGGCTGGAGTGCAGTGGCGCGATCTTGGCTCACTCCAACCTCCACCTCCCAGGTTCAAGCAATTCTCCTGCTTCAGCCTCCTGAGTAGCTGGGATTATAGGTGCACATCACCATGCCTGGCTAATTTTTGTATTTTTAGTAGAGACGGGGTTTCACCATGTTGGCCAGGCTGATCCACCCACCTCGGCCTCCCAAAGTGCTGGGAGTACAGGCGTGAGCCACTGCGCCCGGCCCCCTCACTCTTTCAAGTCTCCATTGTCTGTTATTCCACATCCTACGTCCATGTGTACACATGATTTAGCTCCCACTTGTAAGTGAAAACATGCAGTGTTTGTCTTTCTGTCTCCAGCTTGTTTCACCTGGGATAATGTCTTCCAGCAATTCCATCCATGTTGCTGCTGTTTGATTTTTTTAATGACTGAGTAGTACTTTATTGTGCACATGTACCACATTTT
>NW_012102032.1:4948166-4961353 GCF_000951045.1 Mandrillus leucophaeus
GAGACAGGGTTTCACCATGTTAGTCAGGATGGTCTCGATCTCCTGACCTCGTGATCCACCCGTCTCGGCCTCCCAAAGTGCTGGGATTACAAGCGTGAGCCACCGCGCCCAGCCACCACATTTTCTTTATCCAATTCTCTGTTGATGGACACTTAGGTTGATTCCATATCTTTGCTATTGTAGATAGTGCTATGATAAACATACAAGTGCAGGTATCTTTTTGATATACCAATTTATTTTCCTTTGGGTATATACTGTTAAAGGTTACCAGTAGTGGGATTGCTGGATCAAACGGTAGTTCTATTTTTAGTTCTTTGAGAAATCTCCATACCGTTTTCTATAGAGGCTGTACTAAGTTACATTCCCACCAACAATGTATGAGTTCCCTTTTCTCCGTATCTTTATCCTCCTTCAACTCTTAGTTCAAATACCACCTCCTCACAAGGCTTTCTCTGACCAATCTCTCCAAAGTTGCCTCCCTACCCATTGTTTTATTTATTTCCTGCATAGGACCCAATACCATGTGAAGTTATTTTGCTTATTTCTTTCTAGAGAATTGTCTGGAAACTCCATGGAACAAGGCCTCATCTGTTTCACCCTTTACCGCACCTCCAGCACCTAGAACAATGCCAACACGTGGTAGGAGATCAACAAGTATTCGTTGAATGAATAAACTTTACATTTCTATAATTCTCTTCCAAAAAACAGTTTATTTTTAAAAAGCTCAACATTCAAATACCAACTAAGTAAAGAGACCTATTAAGGATGCAATTATTTAAATTACAAGGTGGACTCATTGATGTAGGAAAGTTTCCCTCTCTCTTTAACAACTGTCAGTAAAGTCTAGGGAGAAGAGAAGTTTAATACCAAAATCTAAAATATTTTCCACCTATTCCCAAATCATTTTCTGTCATATTATTCTATTTTTTCTTCTTCCTAGCACTTCTCATTCTGAAATTATTGTGCTAATTTCTGTTTCCTTGCTAATTGCCTGCTTCTCGCCCCCTATCCAAGAGAGAAGAGACTTTGCCTGTCATCTTATTTGCGGCACAAGCCTAGCACAAAGCAAGTGCCCAGAAAACATTTGTTGAATAAGTGAATTTTAAACGCCTAGAAATAAAGAGAAAAAAACAATTAAGATGAACATGAAATGCAACGAAACACACAAATGTGCACATGTTCACAAAAAATCAGGCCGCAGAGACCTTTTTGGCAAGAGAGCTGCAACTGAAGGGTGAAGAGCTGACCACACAGTGAGCCAGGCATGAATTAGATCCCGTTTGTAACCCACTCCCCACCTGCCGTCAGAACTCATCACAGAGTTGGACTGGGAAGTGGCGTCTCTGGCACAGGGAACCAGGAAAACACAGGCGACCTTGCAGGTAACCAGGATCAGAATATAAAGCTGGACCTTCAGGGAAGCAGGCTGTGCCTGGATGTCTCAGGTCACCAACAGGATGGTGTTAGTTACAATTCCCTGAGGTCCACCATGAGCTACCAGGATGGTGGGAGTGGCAGCAAGATTGTCCTGTGCCTAGGAGGGCTTTGCTTGCTTTACTTGCTCCTAAGCCTGCAGAGGGAGATGATCTTGATTTAACCCAATTCAAACCAGCACCCATTATATGGAAAACAGTGTGCTAGATGCAGAGGGTGGTGGAGAAGTGAGAGGTGTGCCACCTGTGCCCAGGCTGAGGATAGCCACAGACAGATCAGGAAAGAGCAAAGGTGTCTCTGAAACAGGATGGAGGGGCAAAGTGGCAGAGGAAAGGGGGCCAGAAGCCTGAAGTTATGACAAGAGAGGCACAAAGACTCCCCAGAGGGACCAGTGCTGGAGGTGGCTGGCAAGGAGGGCCTTCCGGGGCAGGCAAGCCAGGGCATGTTTCGGAGCCTGGAGAGCCCTATTAGGCTGGAGGCAGGTACAGTCTGCAGGTAGGTGCAAGGAGAGCAATTTATTACCAGAAGTTCCGGTAAAATCCCTCCGGACCAATGAAGCCGGCTAGCAAAGGAAAGTGGTTTTCCAAGTAAATGCCTGGAGAGCAGCTGCACAGCTTTGCCAGGAAGGGGAAGGCAGGCAAGGGCAGGCAGAACCACAGGCGGCACCGCAGTGATGGACGATACGTCCAGAAAGGTATCTGGGGCATGTCAGGATTGAACAAGATAATGAATGACCATTGGGAGGCATGAAGGGAAACTGGGGAAGAGAGAGAGTAATTATAAAAGTAATAGAAGAATGTTTTGCTTGGTCCTGGACAAACTGACTCTGAAATTAATCTGGAGTACACCAGTGTTCACAGCAGCATTATTCACAATAGCCAAATGGTGGAAACAACACAAGATCCCAGTGTCCATCAACAGATGAACTGATAAACAAAACAAATATATATAAGTGGTACATATATAAATGGCATATTATTGAGCCATAAAAAGGAATAAAGGAGTGATACATGCATGCTATGATGTGGATGGGCCTTGAAGACACTATGCTAAGTGAAATAAGCCAGATACCAGAAGATAAATATTATACGATTCCACTTATATGAGCTACACCCAGAGTAGTCAAATTCCTACAGACAGAACGGTGTCTGCCAGGGACTTGGGGAAGGGGAGAATGGGAGTTAGTGTTTAATGGGTATAGAATTTCAGTTTGGAATGATAAAGTTCTGCACTAGATCTTAGCCAAAAGACTGAGAAGTGATGATTTTTAAAAAGTTATGGAAATAGATTTATTTATTTTATTTTATTTTTTGAGATGGAGTCTTGCTCTGTCACCCAGGCTGGAGTGCAATGGTGCGATCTCAGCTCACTGCAACCTCTGCCTCCCAGGTTCAAGTGATTCTCCTGCTTCAGCCTCCCAGGTAGCTGGGATTACAGGCACCCACCACCACACTCGGCTAATTTTTGTATTTTTAGTAGAGACGGGGTTTCACCAAGTTGGTCAGGCTAGTCTCGAACTCCTGACCTCAAGTGATCCATCTGCCTTGGCCTCCCAAAGTGCTGGGATTACAGGCATGAACCACTATGCCCAGCCTGAAAATAGATTTAAATGCCCTGGAAATGCATAGCGGTGATGGTAATGCAACAGTGTGAATGTAGTTAATATCACCAAATTGTACACTTTAACATGGTTAAAATGGTAAATTTTATGGAATGTATATTTTGACACAGTAAAAACAATGTGGAAAAATAAACAAGCCAAGACTATCCAGGATATTTCTGGAAAAGGGAAGTAATGAAGAGATAAAACTCTACCAGATACTAGCACAGATTCTAAAGCCTCAGGAATTAAGAGTATGGCACTGGCGCTTCATGAGACGGACAAAACAATGAAACAGAAAGAAAGTCTAGCAATAGGCCCAAATCCTTCAAGACTTTCACGTGTGGGAAAGGTGGCATCTGGAGACAGTGGGGAAATGGTGCTGGGAATAACAGGAGCCATCAAGGAAAAACAAGGCTGCAGTCATAGTTAACTGCAGGAAGAATTCCAAATGGAGAAAAGATTTAAATATATGGCACAACCCATCCAAGTACTAGAAGGAACCAGGGAAGAGTTCTTTTTTAATCTCAGAGGTGAGCACATACCAGCTGTGACTGTGGGTCAGTACATTCATCTCTCTGTGCCTATCTCATGGGGTCGCTGTGAGTGCTGGAGGAATGAATGCCCTACATGCAAATGCTTAGAACAATCCCTGGAATGCAAGTGGCAATGGTCACTTACTATTCCTTTGTGATGCCCACACCAAGACCGTTATCATCATCATCATCATCAAAAAAAATGAGGACAGTTTATAAACTTGTATCAAATGAGGATGAAAATATATTACTAAGTGAAGAAACATCAGATGCAGAGCATGGTATATAATATGCTAATTTTGGTTGAAAAAAAGGGGGCAGTAGAAAAAATGCACATATATATCTCTACATATATTTATAAGTGTATAGACACACATACACACACACACACATCTTTGGTGAGACTGCTGCATTACACAACTCCAGGGGGCACAATTCCATTGTATTCCATGTCAGTGGCATTCCAGGAGCTCAATATAAACGATGTCTCTTGGAGTTGTGCGACACAGTGGTGGCCTTGCTAACTTGGCTGCATGTGGGTAACATACCTCTGGAAGAATACAAAGGTGGAAAAGCATTGGTTGCCTGTGGGGAAGGGACAGTGGTGGCTTAGTACATAGGTAGGAAGGAGACTTTTCACAAATCAGCCTTTGTGTCCTTTCAATTTGGGACTATGTAAATGCGTTATAGAAAATTTCTCCTCCCAGAAAATAAATCAAAGAAGTTGTAAAAATAAATACATATATATAAGAGTAATACATACAAGTAACAGAACACGTTAGAAAATTTGGGAAATACAGAAAAGTATGACCGAAAGAATTATGAGTAAGCATGATTTTTTTTTCCTGGTCTCTGGTTGTGTCTGTATGTATGTGTGTACTGAATGCTTTGAAAGGTGGCATCATGTTCATAGGGCAGGAGTGGGCAAATTATAGCCCCAGGCTAAATCTGGCCCATCACCTGTTTTTGTAAATAAAGTTTTATTGGAAGTCAGCCACACACATTCAGCTATGCATTATCTATGGTTGTTCTCCTGCTACAATAGGATCATTGAGTAGTTGTAATAGAGACCATATGGTCCTCAAAGCCAAAAAATATTTACTATCTGGCCCCTTACCAAGAGAGCCTGCCAACTCCTGGTATAGGGAAAAAGCACGGGTTTTGGAATGGGCTGAGTCTGGGTTCAAGTCTTGGCTCGATTGTTGACCAGCTGATGGGGTCAGGGGAAATTATTTACAATGTGGATTAAACACTGATATGGTTTGGCTCTGTGTCCCTACCCAAACCTCATGTTGAATTGTAATCCCCAGTGTTGGAGGAGGGACCTAGTGGGAGGTGATTGGATCATGGGGACGGAATCTCCCCCTTGCTGTTTGCGTTATAGTAAGTGAGTTCTCACAAAATCTGATTGTTTGAAAGTGTGTAGAACGTCCCCCTCCACTCTCCCTTCTGCTCCAGCCATGTAAGATGTGCCTCCTTCCTCTTCACCTTCCGCCATGATTGTAAGTTTCCTGAGGCCTCCCCTGCCATGCATCCTGTACAGCCTGTGGAACTATGAGCCAATTACACCTCTTTTCTTTATAAGTTACTCAATCTCAAGTAGTTTTATATAGCAGTGCGAGAACAGTCTAATACCAACATCATCCCCAGGACCTGGCCCTTGATGAGTGTTTCATAACTTGCACGTATTCATTTTTAAAGCAATGTTAAGACTATATTATATACTACTGTATATACAAAATATATATATATACTGTATATACAACATTTTATATAAGAACCAAAATTTTATATATATAAATTTTGATGCTTACTTTTCTTTTACCTAACATTATATCATAGTATTTTTCTATATCACTAAAATTATTTATAAACATTATTTTCTTCTTTTTCTCTTTTGCTTTGTACTTTTTATTATGGAAAATTTTAACCATAGATAGAAAAGTAGAAAAAGTAGGGTAATGAACACCTCCATACCCATCTCCTAGATAACAGCTGTTAACATTTGATGTGTTGACTTCATCTACTTTGTTGCTGAAGTATTTTTAAGTAAATTGCAGACATCATGACATTTCAGTTCTAAACGCATCTATATACATCCCAAAAAGGGATGTTTTCCTACATAACTTCAAATTTCCTTTCTTCTTCTTCTTCTTCTTTTTTTTTCTGAGATGGAGTCTCGCTCTGTCATCCCGGCTGGAATGCAGTGGCTCGACCTTGGCTCACTGCAAACTCCATCTCCCAGGTTCAAGCGATTCTTGTGTCTCAGCCTCCCAAGTAGCTGGGACTACAAGCACGTGCCACCACGCATGCTAATTTTTGTATTTTTAATAGAGACAGGGTTTTGCCATGTTGTCCAGGCTGGTCTTGAACTGACCTCAAGTGATCTGCCCACCTCAGCTTCCCAAGGTGCTGGGATTACAGGCGTGAGCCACCACACCTAGCCCACGATAATTTCTTAATATCGTCTAATACTTGCTCCATATAGAAATTTTCACTTGTTTTCCACAATTTCTTTTATAGATGGTTTATTCAAACCAAGATCCAATCAAGAACCATGCTTTGCAATGGGCTGTGTCTCTGATGTCCCTTTGAGGTTGCAATAGTATCTTGTTCCAGCCCCTACCCAACCTCTCCCACTCCTCACTTTCTTTGTGTATAACCTTGACTTGTTAATGAAACCAGGCTAAATAAATAGTATGCTAAATAGCTGAATGTAGCAAAACTGTGCACTTGTTTTCTTATTTCTGGATATTTCTGTGGATTCTAATGCTTCCCTAGCATAAACAATGTGGCAAAGAACATCCTTAAGTCTTAGTTTTTCATAAAAGTACAAAATTATTTGCCATCTAGTATGTCACTGTGCTAACCTGCCTGCTTCCCCATCCTCTCTTTGATGTATATCTGGTGACCTGTGATATCAACTTGGATGCTTGTCTTACAGTCATTCTGTTCTCAGGAATTTGATTATGTCACAGTCTAGCCTGGGTGCTCCAGGCAAACTGGTCTGCCTTTGCTTAAGCAAAATGAGTTATGCCCTCCTCAGCCCACCCTGCCTCTCCTCACCCTGTCCAATTTCCACCCATCCCAAAGCCTCTAGCCAATGTACTTCTTCCATGTACTCCTCCTTTCTAGGTCTCTTCAGCAGAAGAGCTGCTTCAGAAAAATTATCAAAGCCTCCTGCTTTTGTGCTACTCTGATGACAATGATGCTGCTGGCTTGTACTTGGCCTCTGGTCTTCTAGCAAATCTTCTCTCCTCTCCTGGAGGGTGGGGACTGTGATTTACATATTTCTACCTTCTACACAGCACCCAGCACTGTCACTGCTCACAGCTGCACCGTGCATACTCATTGACAGAATAAATGGACATTTTGCGAGACATCAGTGGTGGGATACAGGGTGTCAGCCACCTTGTAATCAAGCCTAATTAAAGATCTCAGAGCCCTTGGACAAGTTATTTTGCCTTTCTAAGCCTAAGTCTCCTCTCCTATCAAAAAATAAATAAAAGTATCTACCCAACAGAGTTTTTAGAAGAATGAAAGGAAACATATATGTCTATATTCTTAACCCTATTAGATCCTATCAGACCTAATTTTTTTTTTTAGATGGAGTCTTGCTCTGTTGTCCAGGCTGGACTGCAGTGGCATCATCTCAGCTCACTGCAACATCTATCTCCCAGGCTCAAGTGAGCCTCCCACCTCAGCCTCCCACCTCAGCCTCCCAAGTAGATGGGATTACACGTGCCTGCCATGACACCTGGCTAATTTTTGTATTTTTAGTAGAAACAAGGTTTCACCATGTTGGCCAGGCTGGTCTCAAACTCCTGACCTCAAGTGATCCACTCGCCTTGGCCTCCCAAAGTGGTAGGATTATAGGCATGAGCCACGGCACCCAGCCAGACCTAATTTCTAAACAAATACTTTGTAAATGCCTCTTTCACTATCCTGAAATTAAATTCAGAGACAATATACCTACAAACATAATTCCTCCAAAAATGATGTCCAAGGTATAGTATGAAGGGTAGATAGATACATACAAATTTGTGTTTCAACCCGTAACTGCCTTGGCATGATTCCATTAGAAGACACACTGAAGGAATGAAATGATAGCAACTAGTTATAATGAACATATTATCTTGGATTTAGAACTTAAGGAAATCAAGGAACAGAGGTACAGGTGTTCACCACAATGACCCTGTTAGGATAAATGAAAACAAACCAGGCTTTTTTGCATATGATAAGAAACAAGAGATATATAATCTTAATTGAAGTAAGAATAACATGCCAAGACAAATTAAAAATTATCAAAGTGGAAAAATTGAGGAAGAAGAAGGTCTCACAAACAAACTGGTCTTTATGAAGAAGAGAAGCATGACCAGGTGCAGTGGCTCACACTTGTAATCCCAGCACTTTGGGGAGCTGAGGTAGGAGAATCACTTGAGCCCAGGAGTTCAAGACCAGTCTGGGCAACATAGCAAGACCCCCATCTCTACTATATATATATGTGTGTATATATTTTAATTAGCTGGTCCTGGTGGCACATGCCTATAGTCCTAGCTACTTGGAGGCTGAGGTGAGAGGATCTCATGAGTCGAGGAGTTTGAGGCTGCAGTGAGCTGTGATCACGCCGCTGCACTCTGTCTTGGTGACACAGAGACACCCTGTCTCCACAAAATAAAACTATATAGTTCATTATAACTAGTGTAGTGGCTTATGCCTGTAATCCCAGCACTTTGGGAGGCCGAGGCAGGCAGCTCACCTGAGGTCAGGAGTTCAAGAGCAGCCTGACCAACATGGAGAAACCCATGTCTACTAAAAATATAAAAAATTAGCCGGGTGTGGTGGCGCATGCCTGTAATCCTAGCTACTCGGGAGGCTGAGGTAGGAGAATTGCTTGAACCAAGGAGGCAGAGGTTGCGGTGAGTCGAGATCGCTCCATTGCACTCCAGCCTGGGCAACAAGAGCGAAACTCCATCTCAAAATAAATAAATAAACATAAAATAAAATTTAAAAAGAAGAATTAAACTAAGCCCCTATGCTATGACACAGGACAAGGTATAATATTCAGTCTCTGAATGACTGAGGGATACTGAAAAGTCATATGAGACATAGCACAATTATTCTTTGGGCAGGACTGCCCTAGGCACTGTAGGAGTCTAGCGTCTTTGGCTCCCCACTAAATGCTGGTAATGGCTCCCATCCATAATGACAATCTAAACAACTCCTTCAAATTTTCAAAACTCCCCTGAAGGGCAGTCCCACCCGCCTTGAGAACCACAGATACATGTGAAAGCAATTTGAAAAGTTAAAAGAGCTTTGCAAACATGCAGTATGATTAATCTGTTAACATTACAGTGGATTTTCAGTGGACACTGTATATTGGTATTATTTAAATGAAGACTGTTGAATTATAAAACATGAGTCTTTTTTTTGAGACAGAGTCTCTCTTTGTTCCCAGGGCTGGAGTGCAGTGGCGCGATCTCGGCTCACTGCAAGCTCCGCCTACAGGGTTCACGCCATCCTCCTGCCTCAGCCTCCCGAGTAGCTGGGACTACAGGTGCCCGCCACCACGCCTGGCTAATTTTTTGTATTTTTAGTAGATATGGGGTTTCACCGTGTTAGCCAGGATGGTCTCGATCTCCTGACCCCGTGATCTGCCTGCCTCAGCCTCCCAAAGTGCTGGGATTACAGGCCTGAGCCACCGCACCTGGCTTTTTTTTTTTTTTTTTTTCATAAAACTGATTTCCATTTCTGGAAACATGGGAAGTGAATCAATATACTTATTGAAAATAACTAAAAATTCTGGATTAAAAATAATTTAAGAGCATGAGTGAATAAGCAGAAAAATGAACAATTCTTAGTCCAGGGATTTAGTGGAGTAGTTGAGGGATGTGGGTATAGCACTGTGTTCCAAAGGCATTTGCTAAGCCTGCTGACTTTGAGCTTTGGTATTCATGGCCTCACAAGACTGTGAAAAAGGAGACAAAGCCCACCGTCTGACCAAGATGAGGAGTTTAATAAGTGATCTTCCACCGTAAAGCTGGGATGCTTCCAAAGGCTATCCCCTTGGTGTAAAGGGAAATTTAAAAACATTTCCTACATTCAGGCCGGGCACGGTGGCTCACACCCGTAATCCCAGCACTTCAGGAGGCCGAGGCGGGTGGATCAGCTGAGGTCAGGAGTTCGAGACCAGCCTGGCCAACATGGTAAAACCCCGTCTCTACTAAAAATACAAAAATTAGCTGGGTGTGGTGGCGGGTGCCTGTAATCCCAGCTACTTGGGAAGCTGAAGCACGAGAATTGCTTGAACCTGGGAGGTGGAGGTTGCAATGAGCCGAGATCGCGCCACTGCACTCCAGCCTGGACAACAAGAGCAAAACTCGGTCTCAAAAAAAGAAATACAAAAAAAAAAAGAAAGAAAGGGTGAGAGGATAGGGGGAAGTGAATGATGAGAGACTACTTAATTGGTACAACGTATTTGAGTGATGAATACCCTAAGAACCCTGACTTTGCCGCTATGTGATCTATGCATGTAACAAAATTACACATGTAACTCAAAACTTAGCCGGGCATGGTGGTGTGCACCTGTAATCCCAGCTACTCAGGAGGCTGACGCAGGAGAATCGCTTGAACCCGGGAGGCGGAGGTTGCAGTGAGCCGAGATCGTGCCATTGCACTCCAGCCTGGGCAACAAGAGCAAAACTCTGTCTCAAACAAACAAACAAACAAAAAAGAAACATTTCCCACGTTCTCCTGAAGACTGCAGTGGAGATCTGCCTCACACTTGCACTGAAGAGAGTAAGACATGTGTGTATGTGTATGTGTGTGTCGTGTAGACACATGTGCCAAGAATCATCACTAAACATTCAAACCACAAGCTGTCCATGACACAGTTTATAGCAAAAAACCCACACTCTGGGTGGTCTGGGTAGACTAAGTGGAGAATGTAACTGGAGTGATCCCAGACATAGTAATGCCTCCAGAACCTGGCAGAAGCAAAAGTGAATCCTTTATAGAGGAAGCCAAATTTATCCCAGACTTCAAAGTATTCCCACACATAAAATGTCAAGGAAAACGATCAGTTTAAAGTTAAATGACAGAGAGAGAGAGAGAGAGAGAAAGTAACTACACAATAAAATAGGGCATTTAAGAACTAAGTACAAGAAGCAGCAGGTAGCTAGAACAATCCTGCAAAAACTTCAGATCTTGAAATAATAAGACAAATACTTTTAAATAACCATGTTTGATACACTTAATAAAAATAAAACTCATGCCTGAAAATGTATGCAAGAAAAAGAAACTAAGAAAATGATTAAGTGATTTCGAAAAAGAATCTAAAGAACTTCTAGAAAAAAAGAACTCGGGACAGATTTACAAGAATCATAACATGGGAAAATATAAATATCTAACTATTTAGCTAGCTAGCACTTATCTCTATCATAGTGAAGTTGCAGAGCACCAAAGACAAAGAGAATATCTTAATAACGGTGAAAGAGAAAAGACAGATTATTTTTAAAAGAGTTGCAGACAATTTACTACCCATTAGCAGCAACTGAAATCAAAAGACAATGTATGATATCTTCAATGTGCTGAGAGAAGATGATTGTTCGTTTTCAACTCTATATTCACAATTAAGGAGGAAAAGTCATTTTCAAGCAAACAAAAACTGAGACACGTTGGTACTAACAAACCTTCAATTCTGGCAGAAGAAAAATTAGTTCAGATGGAAGATGTAGAGAACGAGAGGAAGTAAAACACAAAAAAGTGAAAAAATAGGTGAAATATTGAACATTTAAAGCAATAGTAATAGACTTGTGGGGTTTTGAAAGAAAAGGTGACAGAATTAAATGCACAACAATAACAGCATATATATCAGGAAGGCATAAGTGGAAGTTGTAAGATTTCCTATTTTTCCGAAAAAGAGTAGAATTGCTAAGTAACTTTGATTTTGCTAAGTTATTTGCTGCTATTTCTGGAGATTCCATTTACAGAATAGAAACAGTTCTCAAATCGGTGGAGGGAAAAAGTAGAAATGGAAAAAACAACAAATCATCTAAAAGAGGGCAAGCAAGTAGAGAAAGAATGGAACTTGTGGGAAAATAGTAGTAAAACAAAAGGTATAATAGCTATAGACCCACGAATATGAAAAACAATGACAAATATAAATGAATTAGATGTTTCATCTAAAATACAAAACTTCTCAGAAGAATTTTTTAAAAATCAAATTATATGCTATTCATAGGGAACATAAACAAGAGTATATGGAGAGTCTAAAAGCAAAAGGGTGGAAAAAGACTACTAAGAAAATGTGTACTGGGATTAGCTGTGTTAATGAGCAAAGCAGACTTAAAGCAAAAAGCATTACTAGAGACAGATGTCACTTCAAGACGTTAAACAATTCAGTTCAATGCAAAGACTTTTAAATTTACATACTCAATAACTTTCGAAATGTATTAGGCAAAAATTCTGCATGGGGGATAAGGTCTGAAATTATATACATATATATTTATATATATACTTATATACACACACACACACACATATATATCAAAAATTGGTAATTACCAAGAGATTACCAAGAGAAATAAACAAATCAGGAACCATGGTGGGGCATTTTTAACACACCTCTTCCAGTAACTGGTAGAACAAACAGAACAAACAGGAAAAAACATCAGTAAGGATACAGAAGATTTGAACAACACATGCAGTACAACTGACCAAAGGGACATTATATCAATTCAGGAAACAGGTGCCAAGATGAGATTAGACATGCTAGAGGTGTCTTGGGGAAACTGCCCGTGAAGGATAAAGGAAAGGAAGCAGGAGCAGGCAGAGAGAGCCTTCTGCCCACAATACCAATCTGAAAGGAGCGGGAAAAGGAAGAACGCTTGAGTAGGTAAAGTCTCAGACTACAGCGCAATTCTATAAACCGCATGGCCAGGCTGATGGGATGCCTTTGAACCAAAGTTGTCCATTTAAAAAGTCTCAAATCCCACAGGAATGGGCCTGCACTAGTAACCATGACAAGCTCAGCTCCACAAGCTGGAAGCAGCTCAGAGGAAGAGTGGTCTCAGCACAAATGCATTGTTGGATCCAAAGGAATAGTGGTTAGGGCTGCCAGTCAACTGTGCACCCCGTAGCAGGAGAGCTGAGTTGCAACACGTTCATGACCACTCTACGCATATTTAGCAGAAGAGCTGAGTGGTGCGTTTTCGTTGCCATCACAGACATATTTAGAACACCATACCCAACAACTGCAGAAACATGCTTTTCAAGCACACATGGAATATTTACAAAAGTTGCCGATATACCAGGTCATAAGGCAAATCTCATTATATTTTTTAAGTATTGAAATCATACAGAATACATTGTCTGACAACAATGAAGTTAAGGGAGAAATCAGTAACAGATAGTTAATAGAAAATCCACATATACTTATAAATCAAGAAACCCATGTTTAAATAACCAGGGGCTCAAAGAAGAAAACAGCAGAAATTAGAATATATTGAGTATGGAACTGTAATGAAAATACATAGCAAAACTTTTGGGATAGATTAAACAATTCTGAGGAAAATTTATGGCCCAAAAGGCTATGTTTTTTTTAAAAAAAAAAAAAA
>NW_012102032.1:4963878-4964960 GCF_000951045.1 Mandrillus leucophaeus
GATCTCCTGACCCCGTGATCTGCCTGCCTCAGCCTCCCAAAGTGCTGGGATTACAGGCCTGAGCCACCGCACCTGGCTTTTTTTTTTTTTTTTTTTTTTTTTTCATAAAACTGATTTCCATTTCTGGAAACATGGGAAGTGAATCAATATACTTATTGAAAATAACTAAAAATTCTGGATTAAAAATAATTTAAGAGCATGAGTGAATAAGCAGAAAAATGAACAATTCTTAGTCCAGGGATTTAGTGGAGTAGTTGAGGGATGTGGGTATAGCACTGTGTTCCAAAGGCATTTGCTAAGCCTGCTGACTTTGAGCTTTGGTATTCATGGCCTCACAAGACTGTGAAAAAGGAGACAAAGCCCACCGTCTGACCAAGATGAGGAGTTTAATAAGTGATCTTCCACCGTAAAGCTGGGATGCTTCCAAAGGCTATCCCCTTGGTGTAAAGGGAAATTTAAAAACATTTCCTACATTCAGGCCGGGCACGGTGGCTCACACCCGTAATCCCAGCACTTCAGGAGGCCGAGGCGGGTGGATCAGCTGAGGTCAGGAGTTCGAGACCAGCCTGGCCAACATGGTAAAACCCCGTCTCTACTAAAAATACAAAAATTAGCTGGGTGTGGTGGCGGGTGCCTGTAATCCCAGCTACTTGGGAAGCTGAAGCACGAGAATTGCTTGAACCTGGGAGGTGGAGGTTGCAATGAGCCGAGATCGCGCCACTGCACTCCAGCCTGGACAACAAGAGCAAAACTCGGTCTCAAAAAAAGAAATACAAAAAAAAAAAGAAAGAAAGGGTGAGAGGATAGGGGGAAGTGAATGATGAGAGACTACTTAATTGGTACAACGTATTTGAGTGATGAATACCCTAAGAACCCTGACTTTGCCGCTATGTGATCTATGCATGTAACAAAATTACACATGTAACTCAAAACTTAGCCGGGCATGGTGGTGTGCACCTGTAATCCCAGCTACTCAGGAGGCTGACGCAGGAGAATCGCTTGAACCCGGGAGGCGGAGGTTGCAGTGAGCCGAGATCGTGCCATTGCACTCCAGCCTGGGCAACAAGAGCAAAACTCTGTCT
>NW_012102032.1:4968461-4984690 GCF_000951045.1 Mandrillus leucophaeus
AAAAAAAAAAAAAAAAAAAAAAAAAAAAAAAAGAGAAAGAAAGAAAAAGAAAAGAGAAAAATTAAATACTAATGAACTAAACATCCATTTTATGAAGTTAGAAACACATCAGCAAAATGAACTCAAGAAAGGTAGGAAAAGAAATAAAGAGAGCATAGAAATTAATGAAATGGAAAATAAACACAATGGAGAAGGTTAGCAAAGCCAAACATTCCTCTGAAAAGACTAATAAAAATGACAAACCTCTGGTAAGACTGACCAAGAAATAAAGAAAGAAAGCATAAATAAACAATATCAAGAACGAAATACTGATATAAATATAAAAGCTTCAGATATTGAAACAAAATAACAAGAGGACATTGTTGAACATTTTTGTGTCACTAAATTTGCAATCTTCTAAGAAACAGACCCCCTCTCAGAAAAATCTAACTGACTAAAAGAGAAACCCCAAACGATCCTATAATCATGAGAGAAATTGAATGTGTAAATTAAAACCTTCCCACATATTAAACTCCAGGCCCTGCTGGCAACACCAGCAAGTTCCAGACACTCAAATAATAAATAATTCTAATTGTATACAAGCGATTTCAAAGCATGTAAAAAAAAAAAAAGGCCTCATTCCCTCAACTCATTTTATTAACTTAGCATTAACTTGGTGCCAAATCTGACAGTACAAAAAAGAAAAATTTTGGCCAGGCACAGTGGCTCATGCTACAGGCAGTTTGGAAAGTTGAGGTGGGTAGACTGCTAGAGCCCAGGAGTTTGAGACCAGCTTGGGCAACGGGGTGAAATCCCCGCTCTACAAATAAATACAAAAATGAGCCAGGCATGGTGGTGCATGCCTATAGTCTCAGCTACTTGGGAGGCTGAAGCAGGAGGATCACTTGAGCCCAAGAGGCGGAGGTTGCAGTGAGCCAAGATCACACCACTGCACCCCAGCCTGGACAACAAAGTGAGACCCTGTCTCAAAAAACAAGAAAAGGAAAATTTCAGGTAAACCTCACCCATGAACATGGATTCAAAAACCATAAACAAAATATTGGCAATCTTATTCAGTAATGTATGAAAAAGATAATGTATCCTGTAGTATTCCTCCCTTATCTGTGGTTTCACTTTCCATGGTTTTAGTGACCTTCCTGCAGTAAACTGTGGTCCAAAAATATGAAATGGAAATAAACTGTTTATTTCCAACAATAAACAATTCATAGTTTTTTTGTTTTTTTTTTTTTGAGACGGAGTCTCGCTCTGTCGCCCAGGCTGGAGTGCAGTGGCCGGATCTCAGCTCACTGCAAGCTCCGCCTCCCGGGTTCACGCCATTCTCCTGCCTCAGCCTCCCGAGTAGCTGGGACTACAGGTGCCCGCCACCTCACCCCGCTAGTTTTTTGTATTTTTTAGTAGAGACGGGGTTTCACCGTGTGAGCCAGGATGGTCTTGATCTCTTGATCTTCTGATCTCGTGATCCGCCCGTCTCGGCCTCCCAAAGTGCTGGGATTACAGGCTTGAGCCACCGCACGCGGCCAACAATTCATGTTTTTTGTTTGTTTGTTTGTTTGTTTGTTTTGAGACGGAGTCTCGCTCTGTTGCGTAAGCTGGAGTGCAATGGCATGATCTGGGCTCACTGCAACCTCTGCCTCCAGGGTTCAAGCGATTCTCCTGCCTCAGCCTCCCCAGTAGCTGGGATTACAGGCACGTGCCACCATGCCTGGTTATTTTTTATATTTTTAGTAGAGACAAGGTTTCACCATGTTGACCAGCCTGGTCTCTTAACTCCTGACCTCAGGTGGTCCTCCTGCCTCAGCCTTCCAAAGTACTGGGATTACAGGCGTGAGCCACTATGCCCAGCCAAAAATTCATGTTTTAAATTGCATGTTGTTCTGAATAGCATGATGAAATCTTGCACCACCCTACTCCGTCACTTCATCTCATTATGTAGGCATCGTCTCATCTCACTTATTCCAAGAAGGGTGAGTACAATACAATGATATTTACATAACTTTTATTCTAGTATATTGTTATAATTGTCCTATTTTATTAGTTATTGTTGTTAATCTGTCACTGTGCCTGATTTATAAATTAAACTTTCTCGTGGGTATGCAGTCATAGGAAAATACATAGTATACATAGGGTTTGATACTATCTGCAGTTTCAGATATCCATTGGGGTGGGGTCTTGCAACATATTCCCCACAGATAAGTGGGGACTATTGTACATCATGAGAAAGCAAGATTAGTTTAACATTTAAAATCAATGAGAAATTTCCACTTTCACATAATAAAGGAGAAAAATCATATGATCATTATCTACAAATGCAGAAAAGCATTTGATAAAACTCAACATCCATTCTTGGTTTAAGAAAAGAAAACTTTGAATAGAAGGAAACTTTCTTTATATGATAAAAGTTATCTGCAAAAAGCACTATACTAGAGGTCCTAACCAATGCAATGAGGTAAGAAAAAGAAATGAATGATATAAAAGTTATAAAGGAAGAAACTACCAATATTTGCAGACAACACAGTTGATACACAGAAAATCCAAAGGAATATGCACACACTATTAGAATTAATAAGTAAATGTACAAAGTTTCTAGACACAATATAAATATGACTAAAACCAATTAAATTTTATAATCTGGCTGTAAGCATGTTGAAATAAAATTTTTAAAATATCATTTACAATAGCATCAGAAGGCATAACAATTCTAGGAACAAATCTTCACTAGATGTGCAAAGGTTCTACACAGAAATTGTAAAACATTATCAATAAATATTAAAGAAAATTAAATATATAAAATTACATTGTGCTCATCTTACCATTTGTCTTCTATTTGTTCCATCTCTTCTTTGTTCTTTTGATCCTCTTTTCCTGTCTTCTTTTTGCATTGCTTGAGTATTTTTTATGATTCCATTTTAATCTCCACTATTGTCTTACCCAGAGCTATTTGTGTGTTTACTTTTAGTGGCTGCTCTGAAGTTCCTACTATACATTTTTAATGTAATACAGTCTGTATTTACTTCACATTTAGCATATGAACCTTACAACAGTATACTTTCATATCTCTTTTCCCATCTGTGCTATTTTTGTCAGACCTGTACATATGCTATAAATCCCACAATACTTTTTGTTTTTGCTTTAAGCTATTGGTTATCTTTTCAAGAGATTTAAAAGTGAGGAAAAAATCTGTTTTATTTTCCTATACTTTTACCACTTGTGACACTTTTTATTCCTTTGTATAGATTCTAATTTTCTTATTTATTTTTAAAATAAAGATGGGGTCTCACTATATTGCCCAGGCTGGTCTCAAACTCCTGGGCTCAAGCAATCCTCCTGCCTTGGCCTTCCAAAGTGCTGGGATTACAAGTGTGAACCACTGCACCTGACTGATACTAATTTTCATCTAGTATCATTTTCTTCTGCCTTAAGAACCTCTTTTAATATTTCTTATAGTGCAGGTTTGCTTGTGATGAATTCTGTTAGCTTTGTTATCTCCAGAGAAAGTCTTTATTTGTTCTCTATTTTTGAAATACATTTTTGCTGGCTATAGAATTTAGGGTTAACAGTTTTGTTTTGTTTTGTTTTGTTTCTATCAGTAATTTAAAGATGTTGTTCTATTTACTTTTGGCACGCATACTTTTAGAAGAGAAGACTTCTGTCATTCTTATCTTTGTTCCTCTGCACATAAAGCATCTTCTCTCACTCCACCAGCTGCTTTCAAGATTTTTCTCTTTATCACTGCTTTCCATAATTACGGTACGGTATGCCATAATTTGGTTGTTTATTCAGTTTGGAGTTTGTTGAGCTTATTAGATCCATAGATTTATAGTTTTCCTCAAACTAGGAAAGAAATTCATTAATCATTTATTCGGATATTTTTCCCATCTGTCTTCTCCTTCAGGAACTCCAATTGCATGTACATTAGACTTCTTGATATTGTTCCATAGGTCTCTAATAACTTGTTTAAATTTTTCCACGTTTTTCTCTGCATGTTTCATTTGGAATACTTTCCATTGCTGTGTTTTCAAGTTTACAGACCTTTTTTGCTGCAGTGTCTAATCTGTTACAAATTCTATTCAATATATTTTTAAATTAATAAACTTTATTTTGTGGAAAAGTTCACAAACCTAAAGGATCACACCAAAACTGAGGGGAAAGTACAGAGAGTTCCCATGTTCTCCTGTCTTCACACATGAACAGCCCCCTCCCCCCACTATCAGCATCCCATGCCACAGAGGTGCATTTGTGCTTATGTCAATAAACCTATATTGACACATCATTATCACCCAAAGTCCACAGATTAAAGTTTACTCTTAGCATTGCACATTCTATGGGTTTTGACAAATGTATGATGACATGCATCCACCATTGTAGTACAGGTTAAATATTCCTTATCCAAAATGCTTGGGAACAGAAGTGTTTTGGATTTCATATTTTTCTCTGATTTTGGAATATTTGCATTATAGATGTACCAGTTGAGCATCCCAACATGATGTTTAAAAGTTTTGGATTTGGGAGCATTTCAGACTTTATATTTTTGGACTTGAATGCTCAACCTGTATCATATAGAATAGTTTCACTGCCCTAAAAATCCTCTGTGCTCTGCCTGTTCATCCCTCCCTCCCTCTCCTCTCCAACTGGCAACCACTGATCTTTTTCTCGTGTTTATAATTTTGCCTTTTCCAGAATGACACATAGTTGAAATCAGTAGTATGTGTACTTCTCAGATGGGCTTCTTTTACTTAGCAATATGCATTTAACTTCTTCTATGTGTTTTCATACCTTAATAGTTTATTTCTTTTTGTTGCTAAATAATATCCCATTGTTGGTCAGCCATGGTGGCTCATGCCTGTAATCCCAGCAATTGGGGAGGCCGAGATGGGCAGATTGCTTGAGCCAAGGAGTTTGAGGTCAGCTTGGACAACATAGTGAAACCCCATCTCTACAAAAATTTTTAAAAATTAGCTGGGCATTGTGGCACATGACTGTAGTCCCAGCTACTCGAGAGGCTGAGGTGAGAGGATCACCTGAGGCCGGGAGGTTGAGGCTGCAGTGAGCTGTGATTGGGCCACCGCACTCCAGCCTGGGCAACTGAATGAGACCCTGTCTCAAATAATAATAATATTCCATTGTCTAAATGTGCCACAGTTTATTTATGTATATTTATGTATCCATCTACTGAAGGACATCTTAGTTGCTTCCAAATTTTGGCAATTATGAATAAAGCTGCTATAAACATCCACGTACAGGCTTCTGTATGAAAATAAGTTTTCAACTCATTTGAGTAAACACCAAGGAGTATGATTGCTGGATCACATGGTAAGAGTTTATTTAGTTTTGTAAAAAACTGTCAAACCATCATGTAAAGTGACTGTATCATTTTGCATTCCTACCGACAATGAATGAGAGTTCCTATTGATCTATATCCTCCTCAGTCAGCATTTGGTGTTGTCAGCTTTTGGATGTGAGCCATTCTAATGGGTGTGTAGTAGTACCTCACTGTTGTTGCAACTTTCAATTCCCTAATGACATATGATGTTAAACTTCTTTTCATATGCCTACTTGCCATCTTTATATATTTTTCAGTGAAATGTCTGTTATGGTCTTTTGCCCATTTTTAAATTGGGGTTGTTCATTTTCTTTTTCGTTTTAGAGACGTGGTCTCACTGTGTCACTCAGGCAGGAGTGTAGTGGCATGATCATAGCTCACTGTGTCTCGAACTCCTAGCTCAAGTGATCCTCCCATCTCAGCTTTCCAAGTACCTGGGACTACAGGGATGTGCCACCACACCTAATTTTTTAAAAAAAATTTTTGTAGAGACAGGGTCTTACTATATTGTCCAAGCTGGTCTCAAACTCCTGAGCTCGAGCAGTATTCCTGCTGTGATCTCCCAAAGTGTTGGGATCACAGGCATGAGCCACTGTGCCAGGCTTCTTATTCTCTTGACATTGTCTTTGGGAGAGCAGAAGTTTTTCATTTTAATTGTATCCAGCTTATCAATTATGCCTTTTACGAATTGCACCATTTGTATTGTACCTAAAAAATCATTGACATACCCAAGGTCATCTATGTTTTCTCCTATGCTATATTCTAGGAATTTTACAGTTTTGCATTTTACATTTAGGTCTATGATCCATTTTGAGTTAACTTTTATGGAGAATATAAAGTCAATCCAGATTCATTTTTTGCATGTAGATGTCCAGTTGTTCCAGCACCATTTGCAGAAAAGACAATCCTTGTTCCATTGCATTGCCTTTGCTACTTTAACAAAGATAAGTTGACTGTGTCTATTTCTGGGGTGTCTATTCTGTTCCATTGACCCACTTGTTTACTTTTTCACCAATACCACACTGTCTTGATCACTGTAGCTCCATGGTAAGCAAACAATACAGTACATAGTAAATCTTGAAGTTGGGTAGTGTTAGTCTTCCAACTGTTCTTTTTCAATATTGAGTTGACTGTTCTAGATCCTTTGCCTCTCTCTATAAACTTGAGAATCAATTGGTTTATATCCACAAATAACATGCTGGAATTTTCATTGGGATTGCATTGAATCTATAGATCAAGTTGGGAAGAATTAACATCTTGATAATAGTGAAGTTTCCTATTCATAAACATGGAAAATACCAACTTTAGTGACACTAGTGTTAATAAGTTCTGATAACCCACTACCATCGGACCAGCCTAGAGTTTTGTAGTTTTAATAATGTTACACATATTTTGTTGAATTTATACCCAAGTTCAGTTGCCCCTCAGTATCCATGGAGGATTTGGTCCAGGACCCCCAGAGATACCAATGTCCAAGGATGCCCAAGCCCCTTATATAATAGCATATAGTATTTGTACAACCTACACAATATCCTCCACTGTATATTTGTGTAAACCTACACATATCCTCCACTATACTTTAAATTACCTCTAGATTACTTATAATACCTAATACAATGTAAATACTAAGTGAATAGTTGTTATACTGTATTGTTTAGAAAATAGTAGCAAGAAAAGAGTTTGTACATGTTCACTACAGACACAACCATCCATTTTTTTTTTCAAGTATTTTCGACTCACAGTTGGTTGAATCCATGGGCACAGAATCCAGGAATATGGATGTTCTCAGGCAAACAAAAGTTGAGGAAATCTGTTGGCAGTAGACTTGCCTTAAAGAAATGTTAAAAGAGGTTCTTACAGAAAAGAAAAATGATGTAGGTCAGAAACTTGAATCTATATAAGTGAAGAGTATCAAAGAAGGAATAAATGAGGAGAACAATGAAAAGTTTTATTTTTCCTATTATTAATTGATCTAACAGATAATAGTTTGTTCAAAATAATAATAGCCACAATGTATTGCTTTGTATATATACACTTACGTATAAGTGAAATGAATGACAGCAAGGACACAAAGGATTATAGGGAGGAATTAGGAATATTTTTCTGTTATAAGATATATATATATACTGCTCATGAAGCAGTATAATGGTAATAAAAGATATTTGAGGCCAGGCACAGTGGCTTGCCTGTAATCCCCGCACTTTGGGAGGCCAAGATGGGCAGATCACTTTAGGTCAGGAGTTCAAGACCAGCCTGGCCAACATGCTGAAACCCCATCTCTATTAAAAATACAAAAATTTGTGGTCATGCATGCCTGTAGTACCAACTACTCAGGAGGCTGAGGCAGGAGAATCACTTGAACCTGGGAGGTGGAGGTTGCAGTGAGCCGAGATCACGCCACTGCACCTCAACCTGGATGACAGAGGGAGACTCTGTCTGCAAATAAATAAATAAATAAATTGGCTTAGTTGTAAATATATATTGCAAACTCTAGAGCAACTACTGAAGAAAAGTTTAAAAAAAAAAAAAAGTAAAATTAGAATCATATAAGATGCTCAATACCACAAAAGGCAGGGAAGGTGTGGAAGACAAAAATTCCCATTATATCTGTTATTCCTTTTTTTAGTGGTCCCACAGCTCATCATGGATATGCTGTTGTGGTTTTGTTTTGTCTTTTTTTCTCTTTTTTCACTTTTGGAAGTTTCTATTGTCATATCCTCAAGCTCAGAGAATCATCCTTTAGCCATGTCTTTAGCCGTAATGAGTCCATCAAAACCGTCCTTCATTTCTGTTACAGTGTTTTTGATCTCTAGCACCTTTCCTTAATTCTGTCTTAGACTGTTCATCTCTCTGCTTACATTATCCATTTGTTCTTTAATATTGTCTATTTTTCCATTAAAGCCCTCAGCATGTTCATCATCATTTTAAAAAATTACTTGTGTGATAATTTCAATGTTCCTGCCATATCTGATCCTGGTTCTGATGCTCGTGTAGTCTCTTCAAATGATGGGGATTTTTGTTTGTTTGTTTGTTTGTCTTTTAGTATGCCTTGGTTTTTTTTGGTTTTTTTTGTTTTTTTTTTGTTTTTTTTTTTTGAGGCAGTTTTCACTCTGCCACCCAGGCTGGAGTGCAGTGGCACAATCTTGGCTCACTGCAACCTCTGACTCCTAGGTTCAAGCGATCTTTTCACCTCAGCCTCCCAAGTAGCTGGGACTACAGGTGCGCACCACCACACCCAGCTAATTTTTGTATTTTTAATAGAGACAGGGTTTCACCATGTTGGCCAGGCTGGCCTCGAACTCCTCACATCAAGTGATCCACCCACCTCGGCCTCCCAAAGTGCTGGCATTACAGGCATGAACCACTGTGCCCAGTATAGTGTGCCTCCTAATTTTCTGTTGGAAGGTGGACATGATGTACTGGGTAAAAGGAACTGCACTAAATAGATCTTTAGTAATATAGAGGTGAGCCAAGCATGATGGCTCACATCTTTTAATCTCAGTGCTTTGGGAGGCTGAGGTGGGAGGATTGCTTGAGGCCAGGAGTTGGAGACTCGGCTGGACAACATAGCAAAACTCTGTTTCTACAAAAAAAAAAAATTAAAATTAGCCATGCATGGTGGCATGCACCTGTAGTCCTGCTACTTGGGAGACTGAGGCAGGAGGATTCTTTGAGCCCAGGAGTTCAAGATTACAGTGAGCTATGATTATATCACTGTACTTCAGCCTGGGTGACAGAGCAAGACCCTATCTAAAATAAAAAAATAAAATATTTTAAAAGTAATATAGAAGTAAGGTATGGCAGAGGGAGGGGAAGACTTCTATAATGTTACAGTTAGGTCTTTGTCTTTTGGTGAGCCTTTGCCCCTGGACTGTGAATTTCATCATTGTTTCTCAGATGTCTCCAACTCCCACTCCTCATGTAAGACAGGATGGCTAGATGTGGCTGGAACTGGGTATTTCCCTTCTGCCATGTGGAAGGCTAACGGGAACTGGAGTTGGGTATTTTCCTTTCTCTGGGTAGGTTCGGCTCTGATACACCCCAGCAGGTTAGGATCTGGTAAAATAGTTACTTCTGAGGGTAGTCCTTGTTAAGAAAAACAGAACGTTCTGTAGTTCTGGATCTGAAAGGAACTACACACACACACACACACACAACGCTCTGGCACATTTTAAAATGGGTCCTTTCTCCTCCTTCTGCCAGAAGCTTGAGGCAGTTTTTGTCCGACATTGACTTTGAGGTCCGGGTAGTGCTCCTGCAACTAAAACTACAAAAGCATGAGGGTTCCTCTATCACCGGGCCCCCTGCAGTTTTTAACTTTCAGACCTGTCCATACTGACCCTCCAGGAATTTGTCAATTACAATTTAGTTTTTCCTACCCTAGTGCTTTCTGCTCTGGTAGGTTGTGATTCCCTGTATCTGTTTGTCTGTCTCTCTAATGTTGGGGATAGCAGTTTGCCTTAGGACCTCACTTATTTGACAGATTTAGAAGACTTGATTTTTCAATTTATAAAGCTTTTACTTGCTGTCTAGGATAGAGTGCTGACTTCTAAGCTCCTTGCATGCCAGACCAGCCATTCAATATCTTTTTCATTTCAGGCATTTTAATTTATATTTTTTAAAGTTCCATTTGGTTGCTTTAAATTTATTTTTATTTATTTGTACTTTTTTAGAGATAGGGTCTTGCTCTGTCACCCAAGCTGTAGTTTTTTGTTGTTTTTCTTTTATGCCTTCCATTCTCTCCCCATTATGCTCATGTTCTCCTCCACGTTTTTTAATGTCTGGAACAAATTTCTACAGTAGTCCTCCCTCATCCACAGTTTCACTTTCCATGGCTTCAGTTACCCGTGATCACTTGCAGTCTGAAAATATTAAATGGAAAATCCCAGAAATAAACAATTCATAAGTTTTAAGGTACATGCTGTTCTGAGTAGTGTGATAAAATCTCACGCCATCCTGCTCTGTCCCGGCCAGGACATGAATCATTGCTTTGTCCAGTGTATCCATGCCATCTAGACTACCCACCCTGCTAGTCACTTAGTAGCCTGCTCAGTTATCAGATCGACTGTCAGGTATAGGTACGGCAGTTCTTGTGTTCAAGGAACTTTTATTTTACTTTGTAATGGCCCCAAAGTGCAAGAGTAGTGCTGCTAGCAATTCAAATATGCCGAAGAGAAGCATAAAGTGCTTCCTTTGAGGGAAAAACGTGAAAGTTCTTGACTTAATAAGGAAAGAAAAAAATGTTATGCTGAGGTTGCTAAGACCTATGGTAAGAATGAATCTTCTATCTGTGAAATTGTGAAGAAGGAAAAAGAGATTCATGCTAGTTTTGCTGTTGCACCTCAAACTACAAAAGTTAAGGCCACAGTGCCTGGTAAATGCTTAGTTAAGATGAAAAAGGAATTAAATTTGTGGGTGGAAGACATGAACAGAAACGTGTCCTGATTGATGGCAACATGTTGCAGCAGAAAGCATTGCGTTCATACAAAGACTTCAGCAAGGGATCCCCTGAAATGAGTGACACCAAGTCATTTACTGCAAATGAGGGATGGTTAAATAGATCCAGGAATAGTTTTGGACTGAAAAATAAAAATACTATGAGAGAGGCTGCATCTGCTGATGAAGAAGTTGCTGCCACATTTCTGGCAAAGTTGAAGAAGTTAATTAAGGAGAAAGGATACCCTCCAAAGCAAGTCTTTAATTGCAATGAAACCTGGCTTTTCTGGGAGAAGATGGGCAATAGAACCTACATTCATAAAAGTGCAAAGGAAGCACAGGGCATAAAACATGGAAGGACAGATTAGCTCTGTTGCCATGTGACAATACTGCAGGGCATATGATATAGCCAGGTGTAGTATACACAGCAAAGAACACACACGCTCTCAAAAATAAAATAAAAAATTGTCTGCCTTTGCTCGGTACTATCTGTGGTTTCAGGCATCCACTGGGGGTCTTGGAACTTATCCCCTATGGATAAGGGGGTCTAGGTATAATCACTGTTTAATGTCCTCGTCTGCTAATTCAATCATTTGTTATTTACACATCTGTTTCTATTGGTTAATTTTTCAATGATTTGTGAAGACCCCTCTGCAAATCTCTGGTTGGTAGTTACTCGGGTGTCACCTCATTATTCTTTAGGATGTAGTTACACGTTTTATTCATTCATCTGTATGTCTGACATATTTCAAAATAATTAAATAAAATTAACCTAAATTCTCTATACTGTTTCTTTATAGTCAGGGATAACATGATGATTTCAAGGTTTTGAGTGTCCTTATTCATCCACTCCACAGCCATTCGTTGCATATTTCCTATGTGTTGGGCATTATACTAGACACCAGAAACACAGAGATTTCTTTAATATATTAGATTAATGTATTATATATCAGGGAGCTTTCATAATAAACATAATAGCTAATATTATTATTATTGTAACATATGACATTTAACTGAGTGTTTACTGTTTGCATTAAGCACTTTACATCGATCACCTCTTTCAATCTTATGAACTACTATTTCCCTAATTTTAAAAACGAGGAAATTGGCCAAGCCTGGTGGCTCACACCCATAATCCCAGCACTTTGAGAGGCCGAGACAGGCAGATAAGTTAAGCTCAAAAGTTCGAGACGAGCCTGGACAATGTAGTGAGACCATGTCTCTACAAAAAAACCAAAAAATTAGCCCAGTGCGGTAGCACACGTCCGTAATCCCGACTACTCAGGAGGCTGAGGTGGGAGGATCACCTGAACCCAGGAGGTTGATGCTGCAGTGAGCTGTGATTGTGCCACTGCACTCCAGCCCTGGCAACAGAGTGAGACCCTGTCTCAAAAAATAAAAATAAAGGAAATTGAGCACAGCAACATTTAGTAACTTGCCCAAGCTTAAAGACCTCAGAAAAGCAGTGCCAAGATTTGCTCTTAACAGTTGTGGTTTTCTGCCCAGCATCCACTCCCTTCCTTTTGGATGACAACACCTGGATTTTCCTTCAGGGAACCACCCTTCTCGCATTTGGTCCCCGCAGTTCAGTTGAAACTGACTACCCAGGCCTGGTCAGAGGACTCAGAGGTTGACCCAGACCTTGCCACTCAAGCTCCTGAATGCACTGATTGGCTCAGACATGAGCATGTGACCTGTAAGAGACCAATAGGATTTAAGTCTGGAGGTTTGCTTTTTTTCGTTGTTTTTGTTTTTTTGTTGTTGTTCTTTTTTGTTACTTTTGGGGGAAATGAGCTGTCTTCGCAGTCAAACTAGAACTGTTGGCTATAGAGATAAAGTAATTCTGGAGATTTGGGAGGGTCATCTGTTGTAGAGAATGATGCCAACCAGAAGCAGAATGAGGAAAGTTGGAGACTGAGTCCTGATGCCATGATTTGAACCCTTGGATCTAGCCATACCTGAAGCTTTCTCACTGTCTGGTCTTTTCAGTTACATAAGCCTCAACATGGCTTCTCACACTTGCAAAAAGGAGTCCTAGCTAACACAGGGATACAGGTCCCTAACCCGGTAATTATTGTACCAGTTGAGCGATGAGGGCTGAAGTAAATGTGGAGGGACTGAGCACAGTGGCTCACACCTGTAATTCCAGCACTTTGGGAGGCCAAGGTAGGAGGATCACTTAAGCCCAGGAATTCAAGACCAGCCTGGGCAACATAGCAAGACCCCATCTCTACCAAAAAAAAAAAAAAATCAACCAGGCATGGTGGTGCACAACTGTTGCTCCAGTTACTCAGGAGGCTGAGGCAGGAGGATCACTTGAGCCCAGGAGTTTGAGGCTGCAATGGGCTAGGATAGGACCACTGTACTCCAGCCTACATGACAGAGCAAGATCTCATTTCTAAAAATAATAATAATAAATTAAGTTAAATTAAAATAATAAAGTAGATGTAGGTATTTAGGGTGCACTTAAATGCAGTCAGCATATGTGTAAAGTGAGATGTTCTCCACTTTCTTCCCTTTCTCATCCTAGGTCTGAAGCCAAATCTCAGGGAAGATATATTTACACTGAGAGAGAGAGAGAGTCATGGATTACCTTCATGCCGACACTGACCAAGCCAGTCATCCTTCACTGGGGGGGTTGGATGGCTGTACCAAGTGTCATGAAAGATGATCACAAAAGACCTGATCTCAGGGACAACAATAACAACAGCAAGAATTATTTAGGTTCTGGAATACATTTCATCTGAGGTTTACGAAGCCTTTGACAGCAAAATTAAATCTGACATCACTCCCCAGGTTAACAAAGCACTGTTGCAGTCTTTGTAGTGGAGTGAGCTCAGACACTTGAGGGCCCTCTCTCTCTGAGGGTTGGAGTCACCTGCTTCGGCTGGGCTCATGGTGCCCCAGTCACCTCCAAGAGCCAATTGTCATCAGAGGGTAATGCAGCTCTTGGAGCAAAAGGAATAACATACACAGGACCTCAACCAACCCATGTGCTCAATCAAACCTGTCCTTGGGTTTAACTCCTTGGCCACGGGACGATCTCATCCTTACCCCTCCCCAACCAGGTTCAGAGAGAACTTTACCACCTCACTGTCTTGTGAAGGTCAGATTTCAGAATCAGCAGGTAAGTTAATTAGACCACTAACACCCTTTGAAAGGAATGTAACAGCTGACATTAAGATCATCACAAAAGGTCATATATTTTTCTCTCCATTGGAGAGGACAATTCCCACATTCAGGCAGCAGAGGCATGAGAGCATTAGCATTCACGACCAACTCCAGAACTATGTAAATAACCACACTGTTTAGCACCCTGGCCCATAGGCGGTTCACCCTCTTCCACGATTAAAGGTGACCATCACACTTAGTGTTTGTACTGCTAAGCACGGTGAGGTCATATTTCCCCTCCAGAGACGGAGACAAAAAGGGAAAAAAAAAAAAAAAAAGGAAAAAACCACTTTTTCTCCTTGATAAATTTGAAGCTATAATAAATCAGAATTTAGATCTTTGGTGAATAATTCATGTTTATCTAAAGGAAAAAAATAATGACTTTCATTATATTTCATCTTCCTTTTAGTGAGTTTTGGAAACTGATTCCCTGGACTGGAGCTTCCAGAAATCCATAGAAGTTTTGCCTGATGGCTTACCCTTGAGGGTGCCTTCTGGGACCTCCACTCTCCCTGCCTGGCCCTCTTTGGCTACCCCAGGATTATAGGGGGTGAGGGCAGTGCAGGAAGAGTCTGGGCTGGCAATGGTACTGGCTGTGTCAGATGCCTAGAGCTGACTCTTCTCTCAGGGCTAGCATGGGATCCTGGAAGTTCCCCTCCTGGGCCCTACGACTGCATCCTTTGACCCAGGAAGGAGGTCTCCTAGGCTAACTGCTATGATCTCCCTCCCCCTCAGTCAGGCACTTAACAGTATGCCCTCTACCTTTTTCTGCTGAAGTCTCCTTGTTCCATGCAAGAAGTTCAGTGGGCAGGGTTCTTTTAAAGCAACCCCACCCTTCCTGAGTTATTTGAAAGAGCATACTTTTGACCTTTGTAGTGGTGCAGTGATAGCTCAAACACAGTGATTTCTTCTGCCACAGGGGGCTGCAGCCACCCTCTCCTCCACTAAAGACTTTTCCTTCTCTTCCAAGCCTGAGCTAAGGTTCCAACCCCTCTGTTCTCCCCATCACATAGGGCACATATTGAACTCGCTTAGTGGGTGATCTATTCAGTTCTTTTCTCATTAGGCTTGAGGCAAGGAAAAAACATGCCCTCCTTTCCCCAAAAGGAGAATGGGACTCACATTACACCGCAATTCTCTCCAAATAAATCTATAATAATGCCCAATGTTTGGCCTTTTCATTGTCGACCCTCCAACACCCACCCCTTTTTTCTTTTACACTCAACTATGCATATTTTAATTGATGCACATTTCACATACAGTAAAATTCACCTTATTAGTATAGAGTTCTATGAGCTTTGACAAATTAAATACAGTAATATAACCACCCCCGCCATCAAGATACAGAATAGTTTCATCCTTGTTTGGTATTTCCTTGCCTCTCCTTATAATCAACTGCTTCCCTCACCCCAGGCCCTGTCAGCCACTGTCCTCTTATTTGCCCCTAAAGTTAGCCTTTTCCAGAATATCATATAAATGGATTCATTCAACATGCGGCCTTTGAGATTGAGTTCTTTCACTTAACGTAATGCTTTTGCAATTCATCCATGTTGTGAGGATTAGTCATTTGTTCATTTTTATTGCTGAGGTGTACTGCCTTGTATGGATGTACCACAATTTACTTATCCATTCATTAATTGATGGGATTTCAGGTTGTTTCTGGTTTTTGGCAATTATGAATAAAGCCACTATAAACAATCATTTTATAGGTTTTTGTGTGAACACAAGTTTTCATTTCACTTGGGTAAATACCTAGGAATGGGATATTAGAATTGCTGAATAATGGCCAGGTCCAGTGACTCACACCTGTAATCCCAGCACTTTGGGAGGCTGAGGACGGCAGATCACTTGAGTCCAGGAGTTTGACATCAGCCTGGCCAGCATGGTGAAACCCCATCTCTACTAAAAATGCAAAATTTAGCCAGGCATGGTGGCGCATGCCTATAGGCCCAGCTACTTGGGAGGCTTGAGAATCGCTTGAACCCGGGAGGTGGAGGTTGCAGTGAGTCAACTCATGCCACTGCACTCCAGCCTGGATGACAGAGTGAGGTTCTGTCTCAAAAAAAAAAAAAGGATTGTTGGATAATGTTATAAGAAACTGCCAAACTGTTTTCCACGACAGCTGTAGCTATACCATTTTGCATCCACCAGCACTATGTGAAAGTTCCAGCTGTCCCACATCTTTGTCAGCACTTAGTATTGCCAATTTTTTATTTTAGCCAATCTAATAAATGTAGAGCAGTATCTTATAGTTTTAATGTGCATTTCCTTAATAACTAATGACACTGAGCATCTCTTTATC
>NW_012102032.1:4985345-5009012 GCF_000951045.1 Mandrillus leucophaeus
TAAGCCTTGAAATCAGATAGTGTGAGTCCTCAAATTTTGACCTTTTTCAAAAGTATTCCTTTGCCTTTCCATATAAATTTTAGAATCAACTTGTCTATTCTACAAAAAAAAAAATCCTGCTGAATTGGAATTGCAATGAATCAACAGATCAGTCTGAGAAGAATTGCCATCTTGACAATTCTGAGTCTTCCAGTCCAACCAACTACTTACTTAGCTTTTCTTTTTTATTTCATCAGTGTTTTATAGCTTTTAACATCTAGATCTTATACATACTGTTTTAGGTTTATAACTAAATATTTCATGTCTTTGGATGCTATTGTTAAAAAATACTTTAAAAAATTAATTCCCTGTTGTTAATTGTTAGTGTATAAGAATACAATTGATTTTTGGTTTTTGACCTGGTATGTTGTAATCTTACTAATCTCATTTATTGGCCCTTGTAGTTTCTTTGCAGATTCTCTGAGATTTTCTGTGTAGAAAATTATGTCATCTTTGAATAGAAATAGTTGTATTTCTTCTTTTACAATGCGTATGCCTTTTACTTCTTTTTTCTTGCCTTATTGCACTGGCTGCAACCTTCAATAAAATGTTAGGAATAGTGAAGCAAACATCCTCATCTTATTTCTGATTTTAGGAATTAGGGTTTCTATGGAGCTTTCTCACTAAGCTTGTAGTGAAAGAAAAACATGTCTTAGCTCTCTCCAAAGGAAAGAATAAAACTCCTATCTCTCTGACAACTCTTTCCAAGAAATCTAATTTCAACTTCTGGACTTTATGATTTCAGCCTGGGTCATACCTTTGAGGTGGACAGAGCTAGGGGTCAGAGAACTGGTTCCAGGATGGCTCCGTAGTCTTGCAAATGTGTTCTAGTATCTTAGTTTTTGCAAAAGGGGAAAGCTTGCCATTTATTTATTTTTTCTCAGTATTTTGGGTCCTCAGCCAAAACCAAGGCATCCATCTACAGATGGTATTATTGCTTTTATTTTACAAATGAGGGATGTTAAGCTCAGAAATTTAAATAACTTGCCCAAGGTCATATAGTTACAAAGTGACATAATTCAAACTGAGCTTGGTCAGGACCAGAGAAGATGTTATTTCCACTAGGCCATATCAGTACAGCTAGAAAAATTCAGACAGCATTTATCATGCACCCAACTCACATGTAAAACCAAAATGGCTAAGGTATCTCTAAACTTCATTTAGTCATTCTAGAAGACCATACTATGGCTAATGAAAGAAACAGTGTTGCATTTGTCCTTCAAATGGCCATGGAATGATAATCATCCTAAATCCTGAAGCAGGTGCTGAGGTCAGAAACTGAGAGTCTCTAATTATCAACACTGGTCCCCTCAGGCTTTCCTTGAACAACCCAGACAGGAAATCAGGACAGACAATATGGAGTCTATTTTGGTCAAGAAATTTGACCATATGTCTCTAGATCAAGGAATCCATGACAATTTGCTTCTGTGGCCACTTCAACAAACTCAGGCCCCAGCTGGAGATCACTTCTTACAGATCAGAGTAAGGCAGGCCCTGAGCAAAAGCTTAGGGTTGAAACTGATCCCAGTGAAATCACAAACTGAAAGAAATATCTTCCCTGTCATTCATAATCCCCTAGCAAGCAAACAAAGCTTTTGTAAGTTTTCAAAAAAATGAATTTTCCTGGGAACTAAAAGGTTTAAATTAAAAAGAGGGATCTCAGCAATTTCACTTCTGGGCATATACCCCAGAGAATTGAAAACAGGTATTTAGGCAAAAACTTGTACGTGAAGGTTCACAGTAGCACATACTATGCACAATAGTCAAAAGGTAGAAACAATCTGAATGTTCATCAGCTGAAGAACAGATAAATGAAATATGGTATATCCATACAATGGAATATTATTCAGTCATAAAAAGGAATGCAGTAACTAATCTGTGCTATGACATGGATGAATCTTGCAAACATTATGCTAAGTGAAAGAATCCAGACACAAAAGGCCACAATTCTAATTATATGAAATATTCAGGGTAGGCAAATCTATAGAGACAGAAAGCAGATGGATGATTGTCAGGAGGTGCGGGAGAGGGGAATGGGGAGTGACTGCTTCGGAAGTATGGAGTTTCCTTTCAGGGTGATGAAAATATTCTGGAACAAGATAGTGGTGATAGTTGTACAACTCTGTGAATGTACCAAATGTCACTGAATTATACACTGAAAAGTGGTTAAACGGTAAATTTTATGTCATGTGTGCTTTACTATAATAATTTAAAAAGAGAGGTCTTTGCTTAAGAGCAGCTGTCATGTTGCTATCATATTATGGTTGTCTATCCAGGTCACTTCCTGAAACACCTCTCCTGACTAGCTCAGTTTTTTGTCATATGCCACTTAGATTTTAACAGTAGCCTCCTAACTGGTCCCCTGTCCCCAGTTTTACTTATCTTCTCTCCATCTTCCATGAATTCTCTATAGGGTCAAAATGAGCATTACATTCCCTTATTTAAAATCTTTCAATGGTCCCTGAACTCCTACTGCAGAAAGATCACATTCCCTTGCACAGCATTGAAAGGCACTTCCCGGCCAGGCGCGGTGGCTCACGCCTGTAATCCCAGCACTTTGGGAGGCCAAGGCAGGCGGATCACGAGGTCAGGAGATCAAGACCATCCTAGCTAACACGGTGAAACCCCATCTCCACTAAAAATGCAAAAAATTAGCCAGGCATGGTGCCGGGTGCCTGTAGTCCCAGCTACTCAAGAGGCTGAGGCAGGAGGATGGCGTGAACCCGGGAGGTGGAGCTTGCAGTGAGCCGAGATGGCGCCACTGCACTCCAGCCTGGGTGAAGAGCGAGACTCCGTCTCAAAAAAAAAAAAAGAAAGGCACTTCCTGATTTGACAACTGATTGCTCCTCTCCCTATGCAGGCCTCATGGTGAGTGTGCCCTGAGACAGCAGGGTCCACGATGCTCTCGAGGACTGTTCTGTCCCAAGCACATAGAATGGTCCCTGGTGCATAGCAGGCGCTCAGTAAATATTTGTGAATGCAGTAATCAGGCTTCAGCTAAGCTATCTAGCTCCAGCTCTTGCTACTTCCCCCAAATACCCTGTATTCCAGCCAAACCAAATTCTCCCATAAGTTAGGCCAGTCCACCCATCTGAGCTTTCATTGAATTGCTCTCTCCATTTGGAATGTTTTCTGACCATCTATAAATCTGAGCAAAGGGGTTCATCCTTTAAGACAGCTCAAACAATTTCTCCTTTGAGACTGTCAGTCACTCATTTCTTGGTGTTCCCATAGCACTTTGAACAGCCCTTTGTGGCAGTTTTAGCATATCTTGTCCTAGAATCATTTGTCTACATCCCTCTCTTACCGGACGATGTGGACTGAGTAGCTCATCTTAACTCCTCCTGCATCCCCTCTTGTGATGAACATATTATAGGTGATACTGGAGGAATAAACAACACGAAAAGTAACTAAATGATTCTTCTTGAAAGATCAACCTTGGGGCCGGACGCAGTGGCTCACGCCTGTAATCCCAGAACTTTGGGAGGCTAAGGTGGGCAGACCGCTTGAGGTCAGGAGTTTGAGACCAGCCTAGCCAACATGGTGAAACCCTGTCTCTACCGAAAATACAAAAATTAGCCAGGTGTGGTGGTGGGCAGCTGTAATCCCAGCTACTCGGGAGGCTGAGGCAGGAGAATCACTTGAACCCAGGAGGCAAAGGTTGCAGCAAGCCGAGATTGCCCCAGCACACTCCAGCCTGGGCGACAAAGTGACATTCTGTCTCTTAAAAAAAAAAAAAAAAAAAGAAAGAAAGATCAACCTTAGGATTTTTTTTTCCCACAGAAAATAATCTGAATTAAACTGGAAATTGAGGACAGCCATCACTGAATTTCTTAGTCATTCTATGTCTTGGCTGTGGTAAACGGCAGGAAGAGAAGGAGACAGAAATGGAAGCAAGTGGAAAGGGCAGGAAACTGTAGCAGCATAATGGATGTCACCCTTTCACAGGGCACCTCTCTTTCTGAAGGATCCCACCAGGAACTCACTGAATGGATCAGAAAGTGAATGGCAACCATTACTCTGCTTCCAGGAAGAGAGGAGCGGCCACGTACTCTGGGTGCTACATTTGGTACAAGTATAACCTCCCACCGAGCCTGAGTAATTGAGAACCAACCGTGAAAATGAAATTCCAGTTTTCCTTTACAGCATTTTCCCTTTATTGCTTCGTCCCCTCTTGCCCACTGACGTCAGGAGTGTATTCCATTCTGCCTCTTTCTAATCCTGTTTGTCTCTCCAGCTCGGGCAGAATGTGCTGTGCCGTCTGTGCCCTTTTCAGCAACCTGTGCTCTGTGTGCTTGTCTTGTGCTTTGTTGCTCCTCGTGTCTGCTGCCCGGTCCTTTTGGTGAACGTCATCCTCCCTTCCCCGGCATACAAGAGAGCGGCCGCTCGGAAAGGCGTGGTTGCAGAGTAGGACTCAAGGAGAGTGCCTCTCCGGCTCTTTCTCAGACTACAAGGCACTTTGAACCCTGCATTTCAAAGATAAGCGGAGAAGGAGAAATTTAGGGAGAGGTAGGGGCCCAAGAGCACAAGGGAAAAGAATTGATATGGTTTTGTGTATCTGCTAAGTGATCTCACTTAATTCTCTCTTTCCGATGAGATTGTATTATTAGTTGACTGATGAGGAACCTGAGATGAAATAACTTCCCCAAGACCACTCGGCTGATCAGTGTCAGAGTCAAGATCCAAACCCGGAAATGTCCACTCCTGCATCGGGGCCCTCGCCTCCCCCACCCACCTCTGGCTGTGGGAGTAGGCTGCCCAGTAGGCTTTGGGGAAGGAGAGGCAGGAGACACCTTGAATGTAGATCTGATTGAGGCTGGCATCTAAGGCCACGGGGGTCCGATCTGGCCATGAGATTTCCTGATGCTCTTCACACCAGGCTATTGCCCATCAGGTCCGGATGTTTTAGAGCTGGGGATGCAGGGAAGACACAGGAAACCTCCAAAAGAAAGGGGTTGGTGAGGAGTTGGGCAAAGGCTAGGCCCTAAACAGGAAATGGAGGTGGACTACGACCAGGCTCCCATTCCTGGAAATGGAGGTAAAAATAAAGCCATCAATCAAACAGGACGCTCCAGTGCAGGTTAGGGAAAGGCCTCAGTCTGCGGCCCAGGCACACAGAAGACAACACCTCCAGTGGATGGGACTGCTGATACCCATCTTGCTCTACCAGGATGAAGCTTGATGCCATTGGATACAAGACTCTGTTTTTTTCAGTTTCCTACTAATTTTTTGGTGCCTCTAGTTGCATACACACACCTCACCTACAGTAACTCAGCGCCGGCCAGTTCTGGTGCAAGTGCTTGCTTGTGCAAAGCTGCAGATGAAATTCCTATATTCATTCATTCATTCATTCTTTCATTCATTCATTCGTGTGTTCATATAGCCAACATTTGAGGGGCTACTATGGGCTAGGTGCTGTGGAAAAACCACATGAATAAAACACAATCCCTGCCAGCACAGAGGTCACAGGTACCCAGGGAGCAGATGTGCATGTGAATATTTATGGCAGGAGTCATCAGTGACAGAGGTGTGCCGAGGTACCCAGAAAGGTATGTGTTCCTCTTGGGCTTGGAGGTAGGAGAAAGCTCCCCAGTGGAGAGGGCAGTCAGAATGTCAAATCCCTATCTCTCATGGCTCATCAAAATGCCCTCTCTTTCCTGTGCTGGTGACAAGGCAGGGCTGCGTTCAGCCTACAGAGCTGTGGGATAACCTTGATGGTGCAGTAAGGGTTAAAACACTGAGGGGCGGAGGTAAGAAATTATTTTCACGATAAGGCAGATCCTTGGGCTCTGACATAATGCCTCTGTGAGGTATGGGCCTCTCCTGGACAACAGCAAAAAGGTATAAAATACAGCGAGGCTGCTCCTCTGAAGTAACAAATCCCTTCCCTTGTGTAAGCTGCTGGGACTGCCAACTTCAGGCCGGCCTCTGTGAGGTCCAGGCTTCTGTGTGAGGCCCAGGCCTCCCCTGTAAGTACAGCCCTCCTCTGTGAGGTACTGACGCCCCAATGTGAGGTTACAGACCAGCATGAGGGAGCTGCCTTCTTTCATGCCATTATATATGCTTGATTTCATCATTCTCCTTTGCACTGCTTATGCACAGGTTAGGAAGTAAAACCAGATGAAAGCTAGCAACAGAGGCAGGGTAATTATTCTCTTTAAGCTTTGAACTTGGACCAGCCATGTTTCCAGTCTAGTGTAGATGACAACGTCAATCCTCTGGCCAGATAGCTTTTTTTTTTTTTTTTTTTTTTTTGAGATGGAGTCTTGCTCTGTCGCCAGGCTGGAGTGCAATGGCACAATCTCGGCTCACTGCAAGCTCGCCTGCTGGATTCAAGCGATTCTCCTGCCTCAGCCTCCTGAGTAGCTGGGACTACAGGCACACGCCACCACGCCCAGCTAATTTTTGTATTTTCAGTAGAGATGGGATTTCACTATGTTGGCCAGGATGGTCTCGATCTCTTGACCTCACGATCTGCCCACCTTGGCCTCCCAAAGTGCTGGGATTACAGGTGTGAGCGACCGCGCCTGACCCCAGATATCCTTTAGGACATTTCTAAAGTGACTCAGATGGGGTCAGACTGAAGCTACCTTCTATAGGGACTGGCCTGAGACTCACTCTTGCTTGGCCTCCTTGCCTGTCCTGCCCTGACTATTCCCTCACTCTCCTACTTGTCTCCCTTGAAAGCACTTCTTTAGAAAAAATTACTTGTACATAAATCCTCATGTTAGGGTCTGTTTCCAGGGAGCCTGACCTAAACACTTACCTTCAAGAACACAAGAGAGAAGGCTGCAGCTGCACTTCATGCCAGCCAGGGCCACATTATGACTTTCCTGCAGGCCTGCCAGATTTAGCAAATAAAAAATACAAGATGCCCAGTTAATTTGAATTTCAGATAAACAACAATTGTTTTCTTAGCACAAATATGCCCCATGCAATATTTGCAAAATATTTATACAAAGATATTCACTGTTGATCTGAAATGCAAATGTAACTGGGCCTTCCGTATTTTATGTGGCAATCTTTAGAAAGGACTTCAAGTCCTTTTGCTTTTGTGGGCCCCTTCTTCTATTTTAAAAAAAAAAAAAAAGTTATATTTACAACTACATTGGTATAAAGATGAATATAGGCTGGGCATGGTGGCTCATGCCTGTAATGTCAGCACTTTGGGAGGCCAACGCGAGAGGATTGTTTGAAGCCAGGAGTTCAAGACCAGCCTAAGCAAGGTCTTGAACTAGTGAGATTCTGTCTCTCTCTCTTTTTTTTTTTTCTTTTGAGATGGAATCCCACTCTGTCACCCAGGCTGGAGTACAGTGGCACAATCTCAGCTCACCGTAACCTCCGCCTCCTGGGTTCAACCCATTCTCCTGCCTCAGCCTCCTGAATAGCTGGGATTACAGGCTTGTACCACCATGCCCGGCTAATTTTTTGTGTTTTTAGTAAAGATAGGGTTTCGTCACGTTGGCCAGGCCGGTCTCGAATTCTTGACCTCAATTGATCTGCCCGCCTCGGCCTCCCAAAGTGCTGAGATTCCAGGCATGAGCCACCGCATCCAGTCACAAGATCCTGTCTCTACAAAACATTTTAAAAATTATCCAGACATAGTGATGCATGCCTGTGGTCCCAGCTACTCAGGAGGCTGCAGCAAGAGGATCATTTGAGCCCAGGAATCCAAGGCTGCAATGAGTTATGATCATGCCATTGCCCTCCAGCCTGGGTGATAGAGCAAGACTCTGTCTCTAAAAAAAAAATTTTTAATTACAAAAAGAATATAGGCCAGGTGTGGTGGCTCACACCTATAATCCCAGCATTTTGGGAGGCTAAGGCAGGCGGATCTCCTGAGGTAACGAGTTCGAGACCAGCCTGGCCAACATGGTGAAACCCCGTCTTTACTAAAAATACAAAAATTAGCTGGCCGTGGTGGGCGCCTATAATCCCAGCTACTCGGGAGGCTGAGGCAGGAGAATCACTTGAACCTGGGTGGCAGAGGTTGTAGTGAGCTGAGACTGGGCCACTGCACTCCAGCCTGGGTGACAGAGTGAGACTCAGACTCAAAAAAAAAAAAAGAGAATATAACCCAGCCTGGATTCATTATTATATGCTCATTATTACTATTATTGTACTCATTTTTCTTCTACTTTAAAGGAAATTAAAGTCAAAACATGCTTGAGGGCCTAAAAGCATCATGGACCCCAACTACTACACCTACTGTGCCTAATAGATAAGTCAGCCCTGGTGCCAGCTTATAAGGAGCCTTGAATGCCGTGATTAGACATGATGGACTTTCTTCATCAACCATTGTTCAGACAAGAGCTCCATGACCGAACAGTACTTCAGAAAGCTAGCCCTAGTTGAGAGTATGGAGAAGAGGCCAAAGAATGAAATATTTGATGAGGGAGAAGATGATCACCATGACTGAGATGGGACACTCAGGGCCTTAACAAGGGCAGCTGGCAAGCTCATATATTTGAGGGTTTACACCCTATAATGCTCACCAGGTCTCCATTGTGCAAAGGCGTGTCCTGGGACACAGGTAGGATGGCGGTATGATCTTGCCTAAGTGGATCGGAGCCATTGCCGTGCTCACCCCCTCCTCACGAGGGCAGCTAGAATGCCATCTTGCAGAAAACCAAGATGTGGGCCTCCAACGTGAAGCACAGAGAGATGCTCTGAGCCAGGGACCAAGGCCCACCGTCTGGTTCTGTACGTAGCTTTACTGAACATAGTCATGCCTATTCAAATCCATATTGTTTACGGCCACTTTTGTGCAGAGTTGAGCAGTTTCAACAGAGACCAAATGTCCTACACAGCCTAAGATATTTACTATCTGGCCCTTTACAGAAAAAGTTTGCCAATTGCTTCTCCAGGCTATGGGGGATTCACAAGCTGGGATTTTGTCAGAAATGGATGTTTCTGAGTATGTAACATTTAAAACAAAGCCCTGCCTCTCCGTCATCACTGGCTGTGTATAATACAGTATGCGTATCTCCTTCCCCATGCCCACCAGTGGAAACAAAAACTCTACACATTATCTCCAAGCAGATGGAAAACGGCTTCTCTCTTTGGGTTATAGGGGAAACGCAGCAGAAAAACTTGTCCAGATGGTGGGTATGAATTCAAATGGAAAACCCACCCTTCAAAGACCAGGGTGTGTTCCCGGTGGGAGCCACACAGGCTTAGAGAGGAGGAGAGGAGAGAGATTTGGAAAGAAGTGTGGCAATGCTATTCAGAAATGCCTACTGCCCTTTTGCAATCATTTAAATAATCTGTGGTGCTCGATGGGTGCTTTGCCTGACCTAGTTAAGAATCGGATTGCTATTTTAACTGAGAAAAATGGTACTTTCGATCGGTTTAGAAAGAAGAAAAGAATAAACATTATCAAGACCATCTCTTAGAAGATTAGGACAAAAAAATCCAGGAGATGCTTCAAAGCTGTTTTTGTTTTTCTTGGCTTTGAAATACATAGACAGTCCTGATAATTTTATCTTCCTCGAAATAGAGCAAATAAAGTCTATTTACTACTCCCGGGCAATTCCATACATAAATTAAAATAAAACACACACATACACACAACACAAAGCACTTTAAACGAATCCTCCTGTGGGTCTCAAATCCATCATTTCTCTTCCTGTGGTGAGGGTTTTATGCCACAGATCAATGCAATTTGAAAGTTTTGGAGGTGATTTTGTTTTTCATACCTCGCTATTTGATGAGTTTTTAGATGCCCATCTAAAGAACAGTTTACATGCTGTCTCTCACGGATCTCGGGGAGGCCTCAGATGAGCTGACATGTTGAAAGATGGTTAGCAGAGATGGAAATATATTTTATCTAGTTTCTCGAAGTCAGCTTTTAAAGTTAGTTCAAACACACTACTTAGTGAAGTCATGAAAAATCTTTTTTAACCCTGAGAATGATATTTCCATTTCTCATCACCATATTTAGTAGGAGAGTTGCTTTAAGAAACATCATCTTTCCCATTAAAAAAAGGCTTTCTAGGCACAAACGGTGCCACAAAAAACATGTGGAAAGATGGGCTGATTCCCTTTGACTGTATTTCTGAATGTGTTGGTTTTAAAATGGGATAAGATATTCCAATATCCCTAATTAGAACTTTTTTTAGCTGGCCACATAGGAAGGTGTTTCTGTGTCCATAAAAATAATCTTGTCTTGGTAGAATATGCATTTTAAAATAATTTCATATGTGATTCATTATTTTTCTTCTTTCAACAAATCATCTATTAAGCACACTGTATGGGCCAGATACTATGCTAAACCTAGGAATATAGAGATTGAAGATATCGTTCTTGCCATTAAATTGCTCATAGTCTAACAGGGAAGATGGACACAGAAAAAAAAATTACAATGTAAAGCAGCGAGTGTGCCCACAGACCCTCTCCCTGAAGTCTCCTCTTGTTGCTGATGGCATGCATCAACAAGATTGATTGGTTGACTGGGTAACTGATGGCTCCCCAAGCCTCATTCCTAAAAAAGACATTATCAATATGGCTAATCAAATGGTAAAGCAAAAGAGCAAATGGACAGATTAGGTAGAAGTTAGTGAAATCTCCTACATTCTGCCAGAGAGGATAAATTTCTATCTCGACTCTTCCATGAAGAGCAGATACAGTATACTGATAGAGCTACAATAGCTTCCTCTTCCAGGCCACAGATATTAGATAGTTTGCCTTTACCCTCCCACCACCACCCGATATATAAAATAAACACAGAAAGACATTACTGCTACCTAACAATGGGTAGGGGGTGGGAGTGGTGGTGAGGAGGGAATAAGACAGATGCTAACAGGGCTGAAGTCCCCCAAAGCTGTGCAAGTGAAGTCCCCACAGATGCAGTTCAGATGTGACTGGGTTCCGTGAACCCAAACTACATAGTTAGAAAGCTTTTGGCTGCAAGTAACTGAATATCCAATATCCAATTAAGTGGTTTTTATAAAAAGTGTTTATTTTCATTACATACCAATAAATCCAGAGGCATTGATTCCAACCAAGGGGTGTTCAAAATACTTAACAACCAATCTGGTCCAGACATTGACAAATAAGAACCAATGCCTCACCAGTCAGAACAAAGCCTAGCCTTAAACAACCATGGCTGCTGGATCATACTTCTGGTTACACTCCATCCCTGGTTCCAGGGTAGCTAGCAACACAATGTCGGGGCTTGGGTCCGTTTCTGAGAGACTCTCTTAGCCCTTCCTTTGTGGTGACAAGATGGCTGCGACATCTCCAAACATCACTTTTCTTCATCTAAAATAAAGTCTGAAAGCAGGAAGGAAGGGATGAAGACTTCTCTTAGCTCACCTCTCTTTTTTTATCAAGGAGAAATCTTTCCCAGAAGCCCCTGGAAGACTCCCTCTTTGTACTATTGGCCAGAATAACGTCACATGTCCACCCTGAGACCAATCATTACCACAGGAAAAAGGGAGTACAGTGGTTACCTTGGACCAGTTACAGTTCATTCTGTGGGGCAATGGAGGGTCCTAACTTGCCAAAACGCATTGCTACCTGTACTGAAACCAAATTAGGATTCTGTTAGCCTGGAAGAAAGCAAAGTGTGTGGTGGCAGTAAGGAAGAGCTATTGGGTAAGTAACCAGCAGTATTTGCCACATTAACTTTTCAGTAAGAAACTTTTTTTTAAAGACAAGTTCTCACTTTGTCATCCAGGCTAGAGTGCAGTGGTATGATAACTTACCGCAACCTCGACCTCCTGGGTTCAATCTACCCTCCTGCCTCAGACCCCCAAGTAGCTGGAAGTACAGGTGCACACCACCACACCTGGCTAATTTTTGTATTTTTTGTAGAGATGGAGTTTCGCCATGTTGCCCAGGCTAGTCTCGAACTCCTGAGCTCAAGCGATCCACCTGCCTCGGCCTCCTAAAATGCTAGGATTACAGGCGCAAGCCACCGTGCCCAGCCTAAGAAGCAACTTTTCATTTTTTTTATTGTATCACCATGGGGTGGGGTGGGATGATCAGGGAATCAGGCCACCTCACAAATGCTGCTTCTTTTCTCCCAGAGATGGCAGCATCATGGGTCTGTGTAGGTGACTCTAGAGATATTCAAGGACATGATTCAAGACCAACTCATATAGCCAAGTTGAATGCTTGAGAGCCTTGCTCTCAATAACTGGATGGGGCGCCATGGTTCACTACTGTCCTTAGTAGGTCACATTTGTGCCCTAGATTTACAAAATTTGATTTATAGCCTTTAAACTACAAAGCTTGGCTTACTCCTGCTACCTCCTCCATGTGCGTAGTACCTTATGAAGTCAGCAAGAATCAATGAAACTATACAGTAGAAATACTGTAATCAGTTGTTTCCAAAGAAGAATGTTTGATTGGCTTAAACCTTGTTTCAAAAAGAAATATCTGTTTAAAAAAAAAAAAATAGCCCCAAGCCCTTATTTTGTGGTTCCCTTTACTGCAAAATGCAGGGAACACTCACAAGAGTACTGAGAGAAGAAATCCTAGGTAATATTTTGAAATGGGAAACCCTTTGGCCCTACAGTTGCTGGCTTAGGAACACAGGCCCATTGAGGTTAGGGCTATGTGTCTGATACCTCTATGGTACACTCGTTTCATACAGAGATGGCCTCAGTTCCATGTCACACATCGTACCCCTGACCCGGGTCAGCCATCTCAAAAATACAGCCAACCCATTTGTGTAGGCTCTCTACAAATATGGCTCCAGTGCTTCAAACCTGCCTTTACCCACACCATTGATGATGTGATTTTGCAGCTCCTCCCATCAAGAGATGGAGTTTATTTCCCCTGTCCTTGAATTCATGCTGACCTTATGGATTGCTTTGGCTGATGGAATGGAGGTAAAAGTGACACTGAGCCAGTTCTGAGGCCAGGTTTCACACTTCTACTCATTCTGTGGGAACCCTGCCACCACCAAGGGAACAAGCCTGGGCTAGCCCACTGGATACAGAGAGATTCATGACTCAGTCACTGCCATTGCTGCAGCCAAAAGTCAACCAATCACCAAACATATGAGTGAAGCCATCCAAGACCAGCCAGTACCCAGCTAACCTGCCAGCTGGCAAGAGAGGAATGAGCCAGCCACGTCATAAACAGCCTAGTCTAGCCCAGACCAGAAGAAACCACAGTTGTTCCATAGATGACCTGTGAGGAATAAGAATTGTTTGCTTTAATAAGCCATGAAGTTTGGGGGTGTGTTGTTACACAGTAATAACTAACTGATACATCCTTAGTTATAGAGGTGACTCAGACACCTACTCAATCCATTCTCGCTTTGAGAGAAAGTGCCTTCAATACCAGGAAGCCGAGTACAACATCTTCATTTCAGGACAGCATGTGGTAACGAGTCATCCTAAAAGTCCTGCAGATGATCTTGGGATTTCTTATGCCTTTATGAAGTCCGCAAGTTCTTTGGAAATCCATGCTTCCAACCTGAATCACTTCTTACCTTTTTTTTTTTTTTTGAGACAGGGTCTCACTCTGCCACCCAAGCTGGAGTGCAGTGGTGCAATCTCGGCTCACTGCAACCTCCAACTCCTGGGTTCAAGCGATTCTCATGCCTCAGCCTCCCGAGTAGCTGGGATCACCAGCATGCACCACCATGCCCAGCAATTTTTTTGTATTTTAGTAGAGACAGGGTTTCACCATGTTGGCCAGGCTTGTCTCGAACTCCTGACCTCAAGCAACCCACCCACCTCGGCCTCCCAAAGTACTGGGATTATAGGTGTGAGCCACCAGGCCCCACCTGGATCAACTTCTCACTGTCAGTGAACACCATTCTATTAAATCTGTTCATGGGTGCCTTGTTAGGATCAAAGGTTGAACATGAAGTGATAAATCCTTGAGTTCAGGGTCATGTGCTGTCCAGGTGGCAACAACCTCACTCCTCTAGAACTCTGTGATCTATCTTGTTGTCAAGACTCTGGATAGGCTGGACACGGTGGCTCATGCCTGTAATCCCAGCACTTTGGGAGGCCGAGGTGGGCAGATTGTTTGAGCTCAGGAGTTTGAGACTAGCCTGGACAACATGGCAAAACCCTGTCTCTACAAAAAATACAAAAATTAGCCAGGTGTGGTGGTGCACGCCTGTAGTCCCAGCTACTTGGGAGGCGGAAGTGGGAGGATGGCTTGAGCCCAGGAAGCAGAGGTTGCAGTAAACCAAGATCATGCCAGTGCACTCCAGCCTCGGCAACAGAGCAAGACCCTGTCTCAAAAAAAAAAAAAGAAAAAAGGAAAAAAAAAAAAAGACTCTATATACCTCTTAGCATCAGACTTTTCAAGCCATCTGGGAAAACTTGCTCCAAATCCAAACTAAGATATGATACCCCACCAGCTTATGGCATCCATCTTTCTCATGGGCATGGTGGTAATACTCCCTTGTCCACAGTTCAGACAGCAAACCAAAGGCTCCAATATACCCAGCACCTCTAGGGCTTCCACAGCCCATCCTCGGCACACTCTTATTTTACCAATTCCATGCACCAAGTATTTTTCTCTGTTCTTTGAGCCAGGTCTTTTCCCAGGTTGAGGAATGGTGGTCCCTAACTTGTACAGCTCAGAAAAGGCATAAGGCTTGGGAAGAGGCTTGATCGGAAAGCGACACAAGGCCTCCTTCAAAGTCAACTTCTGAGAGGGACAGGAGGTGATCAGTCAGCTTTTTGAGAAGTGGAGTGCTTTGGTCCAAATCCATTTTTTTCATCATTAAATATTACATAAATTATAGCCTGGAGATCCAAAACCCCACTTGCATAAAAGCTCAGGTAGGAAAAATGTCAAGATAAAAATGGAAAGTTGAGTCTGTGGAATTGCCGATGATTTTCACTGCCCTCCCAACCCCCACCATCAACTGGTATGTGTACCATTTTCTTGTTCATGTCCAGATTGGTTCAATCTAATTCCAAGAGTTCTTTCTTTTCTCTTCTTCTTCCCAACTCCTCTTTTTCCCCATAAAGCCTTGTTTAAAAATCTGTAAGAGGCCCTGAATACTTTGGTTCATGCTGGTGTGAGGTTTTTGAATGATTTTTTTTTCTCCTCGTGAAAGGGGCCCTTGAATAGTCTTGCTCCCTCCCAGGGAGACGGCCGGGGACTGCCTGAGTTTCCTGAGAAAGGTGACCATTCTGCCAAACTCAGAGCAGAGTGTGAAGCAGAGGCATCGAATCCCAGACTCCCAGATAATGGGGACGCTGTTCTGCTAAGTACACACCCCTGAGATTTGAATCCCGCCAGAAGCCTAGAATTACCGTACAAAAGTGAAACTGAGGATAACCTCCCCCAATTCAGGAAACTGATTATTCAGGCCTCGGGTTCAGAAGGTATGGAATACTTACACTGAACATTCATTTTTAGGTCCAGTTTGGCGGTGGGAGTTGGACATTGACAGTTATGTTTTTCTTCCCTTATTTTATTATTATTTTGAGGCAGGGTCTCCGTTACCCAGGTGGGAGTACAGTGGCAAGATCACAGCTGTTTGTAACCTCGATCCCCTGGGTTCAAGTGATCCTCCCACCTCATTTTTTGTAGAGACATTTTTGTCTCACTATGTTGCCCAGGCTGGTCTCAAACTCCTAGGTTAAAGCAATCCTGCCTAAGCCTCCCAAAGTGTTGGGATTACAAGCATGAGCCATGGTACCCGGCCATTATTATTATTATTATTTTTTTTTTTGAGACAGAGTGTCGCTCTGTCGCCCAGGCTGGAGTGCAGTGGCCAGATCTCAGCTCACTGCAAGCTCCGCCTCCCGGGTTCATGCCATTCTCCTGCCTCAGCCTCCCGAGTAGCTGGGACTACAGGCGCCTGCCACCTCGCCCGGCTAGTTTTTTGTATTTTTTAGTAGAGACGGGGTTTCACCGTGTTAGCCAGGATGGTCTCGATCTCCTGACCTCGTGATCCGCCCGTCTCGGCCTCCCAAAGTGCTGGGATTACAGGCTTGAGCCACCGCGCCCGGCCATTATTATTATTTCTTAAGAGACAGGGGTCTCACTCACTTTAGTCACCCAGTCTGGAGTGCAGGGGTGCAATCTCTGCTCACTGAAGCTTTGAACTTCCGGGCTCAAGCTATTCTTCCAACTCAGCCTCCCAAGAAGCTGGGAATACAGGCACACACCACCATGTCTGGCTCCTTTTTATTTTTATTTTTTTTAAAGCATGAGAAGCTTGGGGGCTAGAAGATCCTTATTAAGTCAATCAGACTCCAAGGATAACAGTCAGCAACCTGCCACCATGTGCCATTCTAGCTAAAAATGGAATTGAATGAGAAAACCCCAAGTAGAAACCACAGTCCTTCATGCACTTCTGTTGTGATGCCAGTGAGGCTGCTACCATTTCCCCTGTGGCAGCTTTTTGCAGTAAGATGAGCAAGAGATTGAGTCTTTGGAGTTTGAAATCTGGCTCTACTCCCTTTACTGGCTGTGCTGTTCTGGGAAGGTGACCTAATCTCCCTATGTCCCCATCACTGCCTCAGAAAATAGGGTTAATTATAAGTCCAGAGTGGTGATTAAATATTAGATGACATGATGCATTGTTAAATAAAATACATTTTAGGCAGCAACGCCAGAAGCTAGAATTACGTTTGACTATTGTATCAGTGTGAATAGACCGGGTAATCTGTGTTAACAAATGATTCCAAAAATCTCAGGGGTTTCAAGATTTAGTTCTTGCTCACTTAACTGATCCGTTGTGGTGGGGGGTACTGCTTTGCTCCAAGTGCTGTTTACTTTGGGACCTGGGCTGTCAGAGTGTCTCTGACCTGGGGCATTACTGGGCCCAGGGCATAGAAAAAGAGAAAATGGTGGAATAACACAGTGATTCTCAAAGCTTCTGCTTAGAAGTGGCACAGGTCACCTCTGCTAAATTTTCATTGGCCCAAACCAGTCATATGTGAGTCTGTCCTCAATAAAGCAGGTACAGAATCCTCCCACCCAGGAAGAGACAGGCAATGTCTTCGACAATAGAATCTATCCTTGCTGCATGTAATAGAAAAGCCCAAATACCAAAGGCAAATATGCAAGCTGCTCTTCTCTCTTGCAGAATAAGCCCAAATAGGCAATCTTGGGTTCATAGGAAAGCTCCCAGTCACCAGGGACCCACACCTGTCCTTCTTTTCTGTCATTCTTTGCTGGCATGTTACTTTCAAATAATAGTGGAGAATTGTGCGTTCTTTAGTGAATGGGAGAAAAGTGAGTCTTCGTTAAACGGAAAGGGCAGTGGTATTCCTTAGCTGAGCAGGTGAGAAGCAGAACGAACAGGAATTTGATCCAACTGGTCAAAGGAAGGGAACAGAACAGAAGAAACAATGGAAAAAATAATAAACATGAAATGGAAGCAATAAAAGCACATTTATGGACTTTGACACCAAAAGGGTCCCAAGTGAAGAGGATGTGGAATAGAGCTGCTGTGCTCGTAAGGGACACGGAACATGAGTGAGATCACACCTTTCCTGTCCGAGCCAGCAAGATGAGGGCATTGCTTCATCTTCTTATGTCCTGAGGTCTCTAGTGGATTCACTGGTTGTTTTGCCAGTCTTTCTCAAGTATTGTTCACAGACAGGGATGTGAGTGATACGCTCTGAGTTTTTGCGCATCTGCACACTCCCGTTGTTTTGTGCGTCTCCTGAGTCTTCTTGACTGTGCTTATTAGTTTTTGGCTAATGTGGATGCTTGTGTCTTTTTCATTTGGCACAAACTCTGTTCTTTTTTCTTTTTTTTTTTTTTGAGACTATGTCACCCAGGCTGAAGTGCAGTGTGGCACTATCTCGGCTCACTGTAGCCTCCGCCTCCCGGGTTCGAGTGATTCTCCCACCTCATCCTCCTGAGTAGCTGGGACTACGGGTACATGCCACCATGCCTGGCTAATTTTTGTACTTTTTGGTAGAGATAGGATCTCACTGTGTTAGCCAGGCTGGTCTTGAATTCCTCGCCTCAGTGATTCACCTGCCTCCGCCTCACCAAAGTGCCGGGATTACAGGTGTGAGCCACTGCGCCTGGCCAAATTCCATTGTTTCTGAGCCATCTTTCCATGAGGACCCAAGGACCCAGCCCAGCCATCCAGCTCCTGTCTAGCCACTTGACTTTCATGTGCAGACAGCAGCCCAGGAATCCTCAGGTTTCTGAGGGCCAAACTCACTCCAGAGCTGGGGGCTGCTCCTCCCCTTAGGCTCTCTGAGGTTGATCTCTTGCCTCTCACCCTGTCCACAGAGAACAAAGTCTTCATCCATTCCTCCAAAGCCTCACCTACATCTGATTCTCTATCTCCCAAAAAAATTCTGGGTCAGGAAGGCAGCTAGACTGGAGTTGGACACAGCAGGATGACAGTCTTGCCCAGCTGACATCTCCTCAAAAGACTTTTTTTTTTTTTTTAGACAGGGTCTTACTCTGTTACCCAGGCTGGAGTACAGTGGCATGATCACTGCTCAGTACAGCCTCGAACACTTGGGCTCAAGCTATCCTCCCATCTCATCCTCCTGAGTAGCTGGGACTGTGGGCATGCACCACTAAGCCAAGCTAATTTTTAAATATTTTGTAGAGATGAGGTCTCCCTTCAGACCAGAATGAAGAGTCAGTAAAAAATTAATTAATGCCGGACGTGGTGGCTCACGCCTGTAATCCCAGTACTTTGGGAGGCCAAGGCGGGTGGATCACAAGGTCAGGAGATCGAGACCATCCTGGCTAACATGGCGAAACCCCGTTTCTACTACAAAAAATTAGCTGGGTGTAGTGGCGGGCACCTGTAGTCCCAGCTACTCAGGAAGCTGAGGCAGGAGAATGGTGTGAACCTGGGAGGCGGAGCTTGCAGTGAGCCGAGATCACGCCACTGCACTCCAGCCTGGGTGACAGAGTGAGATTCCGTCTCAAAAAATAATAATAATAATAATTAATTAATTAAAATAAGAGATGAGGGTCTCCTTATGTTGCCCAGGCTGGTCTTAAACTCCTGGGCTCAATTGATCCTCCTGCCTCAGTGTCCCCAAATGCTGGGATTACAGGCATGAGCCACATCCCCTTGGCAAAAGACATTTTTGAACAGGCATATGTGTTTTGTCCCTTTCAGTTGCCAGTAGAAGGACTGAATGCTCTGTGAATCCTATAAGAGAAGAGTTAGTAGCTGTTCTCACTTCTTGAGGCATCTTGCTGAGAAATACAATTGCCACCCCAATGTCCAGCCGGCCAGGTCCCCAGCCCAGCCACAGCCTGTGCGTGGGTGTTCCTTTCTCTATGGAAATTGTGCTGAGTAAAGGCAAACCCACAGGCCACCAGGATGGTGCCAGCTTTGCCTGGAGGGGAGGCCCACTCTGGGCGGGACTTTGTGTGGCTTTCGGCCTCTCGTGGTAACTACTGAAGGAGTCCAGTGTCCCTGGTCACTGGGGCAGAGACTGGAAATGCCTTTTTAAATGGCCTCATATGGCTGTCCTTGTTAGACGAGGCTCTGCACAGGCCTGATTGCACACACACGGTCAACATGACAGGGGAATCTTCCACTTTTATTAGTCCCCAAACATAGGGCTACATTTTATTTTTGCAGAATCATGCAGGCAGCCCTGTCTTGTGGTATTGATGTTTTACTGCCATGCTCAATGAAGTAGATAAATTGAAAGTATCCAACAGATGCAATACCATTCCAGCTGCGTGTGACTGGTGGGCCACACTTTAAATTCCAGCACTCAAAGTCAAGGTGAAATGCACCCTAGAAGCCCAGCACTAACTCAATTAAACACCATAATTGGCCAGGCACAGTGGCTCACGCCTGTAATCCCAGCACTTTGGGAGGCCAAGGCGGGTGGATCACTGAGGCCAGGAGTTTGAGACCAGCCTGGGCAACATGGCGAGACCCCATCTCTACAAAAATTAGCTGGGCGTGGTGGTGCAGGCCTGTAGTCCCAGCCATTTGGGAGGCTGAGGCATGAGAATCACTTGAACCAGGAAGCGGAGGGTGCAGTGAGCTGAGATTGTGCCACTGTATTCCAGCCTAGGTAACAGAGCAAGACTTTGTCTCAAAAACAAAAAAACAGCAACAACAACAAAACAAAAAAACCCTATAATTATATAAGTATAGATTCAGATCCCAAAACATTCCCCTTCCCACTGCATAGTATCATTAGGGCACATTTCTGCTGAGACCAATCCTCAGGTGATAGCTTTAATCCTAATCCCAATCTGTCTGTACCTGTAGCTGCCGCAAGGCAGAAGGGCTTCACGTGCTTCTTGCTGATCCCTCTTTCACATAAAGAGTTGATTGTGCCTGGGTTCCCTGCTTCTCTGTCTCCTGGTCAGAAAGCAGCCCAGGAGTCCCTTGCTCTGGTCATTTTCCAAGAAATTAGGCTGGAACTCCCCTAAGCAAGAAAGGGAAACTCTGTAGGAGGACCCACGCACAGAGCACAGGACCTGCTACGAATGTGGCTGGGGCCAGGTTAAATGCGTGGGTTGTGTATTTGTTTCCTATGCTGTGTAACAAATCACTACAAACTTACTGGGTTAAAACAACACACTTTTATCATCACAGTTTCTGTGGGTCAGGAGTCTGAGAACGGCTTAGCTGAGTCCTCTGCTCAGCGTCTCACAAGGCTGCAATCAAGGTGTTGGCCAAGCCACCTTCTCATCTAGAGGCTCAACTAAGAAATAATTTGCCCCCAACTCCTGCAGGTTATTGGCAGAATCCATTTCCTCGTGGTGGTGTGTGTGGGAGCCCCAGCTTCTTATTGGCTGTGGCTGGAGGTGGCCCTTGTGTCCTAGAGGCCACCCACAATCTTTCCCATGTGGCCCTCGCAAGGCAGTTCACAACAGGGGTACTTGCTTCTTTATGGCCATTGGGAGACTCTCTTGCTCCAGTTGGCTAAGCCAGAGTTTTAAATAAGGTAACATAATCATGAGAGTGATGTTCATCACTTTTGCATCATTCTATTGCTGAGAAGTCAGTCAGAGGTTGTGGCCATGCTCAAGGGAATAGGATTATACAAGGACATGGTCATTGGAGGTCATCTTAGTGTGTGTCCACCACTGCCCGGGAGCTACTGCCTGTGTTTGTGTCTTGTCTTCTTCACTTATAAGTAGTTAGGTTTGGTGATCTCAGGCAAGTTGCTTAGCCTCTCAGCCCCAGGTTCCTTATTTGTAAAACAGGAGTAAACCCTATAGGATTCTTGGGAAGATCAGATAAAGTATTCCATCTCAAATGTTCAGCAGAGTGCCTGGCATATAGTAAATACTCATAGAGACAATATGTTGGCGATTAATATTAATATTATTGGCACTGTGAGACACCCAGGCCTGTCTTGGATATTAAGAAGCAGAAGAGTAACTCAGGCTACAGCTACCTCCACCGCTGGTTACAAAACACTCTTTGAAGGCCAGATCACATTGTTAACTGCTCCAGAAATCTCAAGGGAGATCAGCTTCAGTCTGAGCTGGGACCTGGGGCATTGTGGGAGGCAGGCAGAGCCAGCCTCCCAGTCCCTGGAAACCTGTGAGGTGATGAGTGTGCTCAGAAGATGCAAGGGTCCTTCAGCAAAGACATTCTGCTCATCTGCCATGAGACTTGAGGCAGCTGATCTCAAGGCATCAGTAGTCTTGGTCTGGGTGTGAGAGGCCGAGGTGAGCATCTGCCCCAGATTGGCTGTGATCGGTGGCTCACCTATAGGAAGCTCTCCTATAGTCTAATCATCCCTGCACCTGAAACCCTTTCCACCCAAAATAGCCAGAGAAATTCTTTACCACCAGAATCCCATAAATCCCACAAGAATTTTTTTTAAACAGCAAGTAAAATACACACTCAACCCCAACATTACCATAACAACCAAAACAGACATACCAGAATACACAAGCCAAAGATAACAAGAGTTATAATAATTCACACCAATAACAACAATAATCCACAGTGGATTTTTTAAGTTTAGCGATAAATCTTTGCTCTGGACGTTGGCTTATGCAGAAATGTACTCTCCTGGCTGAACCCCTTCCTGAATAACATGTCATGGGAGCTCTGTTGTTCTGCTCATGCCTTGATGTGGTACCTCATTTGTGCAACACTGTTCTGAAGGATGCTTGGAGACCTAACTCAGTATTAACCTCTCAACCTCACGGTGTTCCTGTGCCAGGAATACATACTGGACACTCAGGACATCCTAATTATTTCTTTTGGAAATTTTGGAAATGAGATTTTTATTTCTCAGGGAGGCAAAATAGATTTTTCTAGTTATTTTCATTTTTTTTAAGAACAGCTGCAATGCCTCTGGAACTTGAGGGGGTAGGTGTTTTGAGACTCATGGGCTTGGGGAAAAAAACACACATATATACAAACCGTCTTGCTTTATTTCCAAGAAGGAAATGATCCTTCGATAATATCCAAGAGAACTGGGAGGGTGATAGTCATCAGTTCTTTGGAAATCCATAGGCAGCTCTACTGAGAGAAGGGGCAAGGATCTACGGTCTACTTAGCTTTCCATTTGGGGAAATTTCCTCTAGAGGATTTTCTTTAGATCGTGAAAGCCCCATGTCTATGAGGCATGAAGCTATATGCCAAGTAAACCAGGACACACAGTTGATGACTGAAGCTTGGGTTTCTGACTAGAAAACCAGAGCTCTCCCCTTCCTTTATTCTCTCATTCAACACGTGCAATGGGCACTTCTCATGTTCCAGGCTGTGTGCCAGCCTTTGGAAACAGGACCACGAGGCTGTGATGGAAATAAACACGGCCTCTGTCCTACTAGTTCACCATCATAGGAGACAGACAGGCAATTCCCAATATGGTGTGACAAGAGGTAAACTTGGGATCCCACAGAGCACTGGGCAAGTGCAGAGGAAGGGAGGGACACCCCACCCAACTTGAAAAAGGGACAGGAAGGAGATAAGTCTGAGACAGGATTCCTGGCAGAGGGAGTAAACACACTGTGAAAAGTCTCTTCCGCACGAGAAAGCAAGGTGTCCCAGGAACTGGAGAAAGTTCTGAGTAGTGGGAGAATAGAGATGGGGGGCAGCGAGGGAATCCAGGGGAGGGATAGGCAGGACTCTCCTCACAGCCCCTCCTGGAAAAGTGACCTACACTGCAACCTCTGGAAAAGCCACGAGAAAAACAAGGCCATCTGGCAACTGTGAACAGCCTTGAGTTGAGGGTTAAGGCTAAAGTTAAACTTTAAAGCAGAAAATTCCCTTATTTTTCATCAAGTTTTTTTTTTTTAATCTTCATTTTCTTTATTTTTTGTTTTTGTTTTGAGATAGGGTCTCTGTCTGCCCAGCTCTGTCACCCCAGCTGGAGTGCACCATCACAGCTCACTCCAGCCTCAACCTCCTGGGCTCAAGCCATCCTCCTACCTCAGCCTCCTGAGTAGCTGGGACCACAGGCACATGCCACCATGCCCAGCCAATTTCTTAATTAAAATATTTTCTAATATACACTTGTTTTAACAAATTCAAACAATACAAAGCTACAGTAGTTTTTGTAAGTGCCCCATTCCTCTCCATTGCTATTCTCTGGTGATATTCCCTGTTAACAATTGACTTTCTTTAAAGACATCTTTTCTATGCATATAACCAGCCTGGGTAACGAGACCCCCATCTCTCTTTTTTTTTTTTTTTTTTAAGATGGAGTCTCACTCTGTTGCCCAGGCTGGAGTGCAGTGGCACGATCTTAGCTCACTGCAACCTCC
>NW_012102032.1:5009772-5011795 GCF_000951045.1 Mandrillus leucophaeus
TTCTCAAATAAATAAAATAAAATAAAATAAAATAAAATAAGTTTATGTTATGTGAATGTTACCTCACTAAAAATAAATAAATAAAAATATATTCTGGATTTTCCATTTTCAGCCATGACTCAGTATCTGGCTTCAACCTCAACTGTAAATAACCATAATCATGAACAAAAGATAGGAAGCAACTGATTTCAGGCATTAGGCGAGTGCTGAGCTGTGTCTTTGAACCAGCGGCAACCCTATATTCGCCCTGGCTTTCTGCCTGCGAGGGTGGTTTCCAAGCTGTAGTGGAGGCAGTGGAGCCCAACCATGGTGCAGTGTTGCACTGGGCAGAAAAAACGAGGACCTGGTGGAGGAGACAGATCAGAGTTCAGGGCTCTAAGATGGCTGGAACTTGTGGGCTATGGAGCAGAGGGAACTGCAGAAAAGGAACCCCAGAAATCTGTGAAGCAGTTCCCTTCAAGCACCGGGACAAATCCTGAGCTGCCTGTGCCCAGGGTGGTAATTCACAAGGTCTGGTAGAGAACAGTTGCCGAAAGGCTGACAATGGAACAGAGAGTTCAGGGATTGAAATCCCCGGGCACTGTGGCTCATGCCTGGAATCCCAGCACTTGGGAGGCCGAGGTGGGTGGATCACTAGGCCAGGAGTTCAAGACCAGCCTGGCCAACATGGTGAAACCCCATCTCTACTAAAAATATAAAAATTACCCAGGTGTGGTAGCAGGCACCTGTAATGCCAGTGACTTGGGAGGCTGAGGCAAGATAATTGTTTGAACCCGGGCAGCAGAGGTTGCAGTGAGCCAAGATTACACCACTGCACCCCAGCCTGGACAACAGAGCAAGACTCTGTCTCAGAAAAGTAAAAAAAGAATACTGGCAAGACTTTAGAATTCTGACCCAGCCAGAGCCAAGACACAGAGGGCCTTCAGTAGAGACCCCGCAGAAAGTCCTCATTGTAGAAATAAGGACCATGTCCTAGGAGCAGGTGCTTGGCCTAGGAATAAGGGTGAAACTGAAATAGATCCACATTAACAAAAACTAAACCCAAACCTTAACAAAAGCGAGGTGACTCATCAAAAATTTAGCTACATGCCCCCCGCCAAAAAAATTCAACACTCTTTAGAAAAACATTTTTAAAATCCAGAGTCTCTGTGATACATCAGTCACAATACCAAGAATGTAATGAAAAATTACTACCCATTTTTCTATTTCTATGTTCTTAGCCTTTGTTTTGTGATATGATTAAGTTACTTAGAGACAGTTTGATTCTTTCAGGTTTTGTTTTTAAGCTTTGTCAGGTGAGACCAAAGCAGCATTTTGGGCTAATTTTGTACCATTATTTGAGGCAAAACTCTTCTGAGGACATTAACTGGGGACTCTCCCTGAATCATGAGGCTTTCTATTCTGGCAGAAACAGGAATTATTCCCAGTCCTGTGTAAGTCTGGGGGATCGTTCTCTATGATGTTCTTCGGTAGTTCTTTCTTCAGTTCTGCATGGTTTTCTCACCTGCATGCATTGACAAGTATTTAGCTGAAGACTCAAGGAGAGTTCTCCGAATGTCTTCAGAACTCTCTTTCCCCCTCTTCCTCCAGTTCCCTTCCCCCCCCTCTCCATGCCGCCTCCCTCCGACCACCCCCCTACCCTGGTCTCCCACCCTATCCAAGCTCTATTCTCTCTAATACTCTGTCCTACAAACTCTTAACTACCTTGGCCTCCCCAGACTCCCAGCTCCATATCCTCAATTCAGGGAAACTGCTGGCTTCCATGTGGGTTTTCCCTCCCTATTCTGAGACCTGGAATCTGTCTCTAGGCAAAGAGCTGGGGCAATTGTATGAGGCAATTGTAGGAGGCTCATCTTATTTGTCTCCCTAACCTCAATTATCATTAGCTATTGTTGCCTGATGTTCTACTGTATTTATTTATTTATTCTTTTTCTTTCTTTTTAGTCACTTCAGGCAGAAGGGCAAATCTGGTTCCAGTTACTCCATCTTGACTATAACTTACAACTATAAATTCAATTACTTA
>NW_012102032.1:5013650-5018651 GCF_000951045.1 Mandrillus leucophaeus
AAACTAAAATAACTTCTACAAAAATATCAAAAACATCAAACACATAGGGAAATTTGTAATGCAATATGTCCAAAATATATACCTTGAAAACTATAAAACATTGCCGACAGGAATTTTAAAAGATCTAAATAAGTGTAAAGATATACCACGTTCATTGACTGGAAGACTCAATATTGTTAAGATATCAATTCTTCCACAAATTGATCTAAATATTCAATGCAATCCTAACTAAAGTCTTAGCAGGGTTTTGGGGTTTGTTTTTGGTTTTTCTTTTTCTTTTTTTGATAGACATTGACATCCAAGATTCCAAAATTTACATGGAAATGCAAATGACATACAATAGTCAAAATATTTTGAAAAACAACAAACTCGGAAGCCTTACATGAACTGCTTTCAAGATTTACTATGGCATTCACATGAGGATAGACATAAAGATCAGTGGGAACAGAATAGAGTCTAGAAGTAGACAAATGCACATAGCATTTCAATTGAATTTGGACAAAGATCCAAAGCTAATTTAATGAGGAAGAGACAGTCTTTTCAACATATGGTGCTGTAACAACTGTATATCCAGATGCAAAATAACAAACTTCTACCCATACCTTACAGCATACATAAAAATCAGCTCACAAGGATTAGAGGCCTAATATGAAAGCTAAAACTATAAAGCCTCTAGATAAACAGGCAAATATAACCTTGGAGTAAGCAAAGATTTCCTTCCTTCCTTCCTTTCCTTCTTTCCTCCCTTTTCTTCTTTCAGACAAAGTCTCACTCTGTCACCCAGGCTGGAGCACAGTGGTGTGATCTCAGCTCACTGCAGCCTATGCCTCCTGGGTTCAAGCAACTCCCCTGCCTCAGCCTCCAAAGTAGCTAGGATTACAGGCATGTGCCACCATGCCTGGCTAATTTTTGTATTTTTAGTAGAGACAGGATTTCACCATATTGGTCAGGCTGGTCTCGAACTCCTGGCCGTAAGTGATCTACCCACCTCAGCCTCCCAAAGTGCTGGGATTACAGGCATAAGCCACTATACCTGGCAATAAAGATTTCTTAAGACACAAAAGTATTAAATATAAAAGAAAAATAAATAAGTTGTACTTTATCAAAATTAAATACTTATTTTTCAGAATGCATGATAAAAAAAATGAAAAGACAAATCACAGACTAGACGAAAATATATGCAATATATATGCCTGACAAATGATTCACACCCAGAATACAGTCATCTCTCAGTATCTGTGGGGACTTGGTTCTAGGAACCCCTGTGGATACCAAAACCCATGGATGCTCCAGTCTCTTATATAAAACAGTGTAGTATTTGCATATATCCTATGCACATCCTCTTGTATACATTAGCTCATCTCTAGATTACTTATAATACCTAATACAATGTAAATACTATGCAAACAGTTGTTATACTGTATTTTTAAAAATTATATTATTTGTATTGTTGTATTGTTATTTATTTTTTAAAAACTTTTTCATCTGTGATTAGTTGAATCTGTGACTACAGAACCCAGAGTATGGAGGGCTGTTTATCAAAAATTTTACAAACTAAAAAGAAAAAAAAATAATAACGATGCAGTAAAAAAAATAAATAAATAAAGGGCAAAAGACTTTTAAAAGCATTTTGAGGCCAGGCTCAGTAACTCACGCCTGTAATCCCAGCACTTTGGGAGGCCAAGGCGGGTGGATCACAAGGTCAGGAGTTCGAGACCAGCCTAACTAACATGGAGAAACCCCGCCTCTACTAAAAATACAAAAGTAGCCAGACGTGGTGGCACATGCCTGTAATCCCAGCTACTCAGGAGGCTGAGGCAGGAGAATCACTTGAACCCGGGAGGCGGAGGTTGCGGTTAGCCGAGATCTCGCCACTGCACTCTAGCCTGGGCAACAAGAGCAAAATTCCGTCTCAAAAAAAAAAAAAAAAATTTTTTTTAAAGAAGATATTTGAATATCCAATAATCATACGAAAAGGCGTTCCATATCATTTGTCATCAAATATAAATTAAAACCACAAAATAGACCATTAAACACACTAAATGGCTAAAATTTAAAAGATTGAAAATACACAATGTAGGCAAGAATATGGATCCATTGGAACTTTCATATATTCTGGTAGAAGTATGAAATAGTACTACCACTTTGAAAACTGCTTGGCAGTTTTTAATGAAGTTAAACATTCATCATGCAACACAGCAATCCTTTTGTCGTTGTTTTTGTTTTTTTATGAGACAGGGTCTCACCGTGTTGCCCAAGCTGGTCTCGAGCTTGTGAGCTCAAATGATCCACCTGCCTCAGCCTCCCAAAGTGCTGGGATTACAGGCGAGGGCCACTGCGCCCGGCCTGACACAGCAATTCAATTCCTAGGTGTATGCCCAAGAGAAATGATATATATACACACACACACACATATATATATACACATATATATACACATACACGTATATATACATATATGCACAAAAGACTTGTACAAGAACTGTCACAGTTTTATACATAATGGCCAAAAACTGAAACATCCTAAACATCCATCCACCGTGAATAAACAAACCATGGTATACAAATGAGTAATGGCATACTACTCTGCAACTGTCTTAGTCTGCTCGGGCTACCACAGCAAAACACCACAGTTCTGAAGGCTAGGAAGTCCAAACTAAGGTGTCCACAAAGTGATTGTGGTGGGGGCGGGAACATCTTAATTAAGCAATTTAATCTTAATTACTTCCTTGGAGTCCCCATCTCCAAATACAGCCACACTGAGGAATTAGGGCTTCAATATATGAATTTGGGGGGGAGGTAAAAATGTCCAAAAAAGCAACAAAAAGGAAACTACTGATCCTTGTAACATAACTGAATGTAAAAAGACCTATAATTCAAAACATATGAAGAACAAAGAAATCATCTACGATGTTAGAAATCAAAACAGTGGTTGCCTCTGTGTGGGTGGGGAGAAACTGACCAAAAGGAGGCATAAGGGAAATTTTCAGTGATGGAAATGCTTTTTATCTTGATCAGGGTGGTATTGACACAGGGGAATACATTTGTAAAAATGCATACAGACTCATCCTTAGAATATGTAAATTATGGCTTAATAAAGTACATATCTCTATATCAGCTCATATGGAGTTACCTCTGAGTAAATTTACCTTTTTAGCAGCTGTATAATCTTCTGTTGTATGAATGTACCATAATTTCTCAAACTGTTTCCCCATTGATGGACATTTAGATTTCTCCCAAGTTTTTGCTGTTACCAGCAATGCCATAGTCAGCATCCTTGAAGGATAGATCTAAGTTGGATTGTTACAGCTGTTTCTCTGTAAAGATGAAGAGTCTGAAGCCCAGATGTAAGAAGAGACTTCCCAAGGCCTACAGTAATTACCCATTGTGAGATATGGTGGTAGAACCTGGAACTGAAAAGGCTTGTGTCATTACATAGAAATACGGATGAGGGGAGATACTGGGTTTCCAAGCAGAATAACAGGAATCATTTAGAATGATTCCACTTCCTATTTTGTCTAACTGCTACATCCTGTGAGTATTAATGCCTTTGGCTGCCTTAATTTAACATTATGCTAAGTTAATTCCTGGGATCCTATAGTACCCTGGACTTATTAACAACTATGTTCCCAGAAATGTGTTAACATTTTATATGCATTATCTCATTTGACCATTGCAACTTCATTAGGTATACCTGTTATTAATTTCATGCCTATTTTATAGATGGAAAAACAGAGGCTTGGAGCATTTAAGTAACTTTCCTAAGGTTGCATAGCTAATAAAGAGGTATAGACAGGTTTCAATCCAGGTCCCCAATACAAAAGCCTTACTCTTTTTAAGAGTCAGGGTTTCACTCTGTTGCCCATACTGGAGTGCAGTAGCACGATCTTGGCTCACTGCAGCCTCAGCCTCCCGGGCTCAAGTGATCCTCTTGCCTCCCAAGCAGCTGGGACTACAGGTGCACACTGCCACATCCGGCTAGAAAGGGCCTTACTATTAACCATTATGTTAAACTTCCTTTCAAGAATAATGCTTCCCAAGGCTGTTGTGAGGGTTTCAAAAATTGGTTGCAATGTTGATCACTGGTCTCTCTACCCCTTGAATATTGTTACTACTTCTTTATCTTTCTAAAATCTGGCACATAGTGGAGGTTAAAGGGTTTAGCCCTGTGCCTGACATATAGTGTGCATTCAGTGAGTGCTAATTATTATTACTATTATTGGAACTACCAAACATTTTTTGAGTAAGTAAACATTTGCATGAATAACTAATTACCTAAATTATTCCTTTAGCAAATAAACAATGAACATAGGGACAACAGGCGACAGTCCTCCTCTCCTGCCAAACATCTCATTTGGAGGCAGCTGAACCATGAAGGAATTGCCAGCCCTTCTCTGTGCACATGTCTGCTCCCCTGTGGGACACAGAAACAGGAAGGGCATCCAATTCAGTGTTGGGGTTCCAGCCCACACTCCGTGCAGGCACGGTGATGGGCAGATTCTCCACACACGTGTGCGTGCAGAAAAGAACGAGTTGGTGTGGTGGTGGTGATGGGGGGGGCGGTGTGTGTGTGTGTACTGCCTCTTATTCCTTCACAATGAAACCTGACTGCGAATGGCACAGGGTTGCAGAGAGGCTTTGGGTAACATCAGAGCATGTACAAAGGATGAACACAGGCTTAAGGGTAAGTCACGCACGCAGGGTTCCAGAACATCAAAAAGGCCCTTGAACCTCTGTTGTATCCTGTTACTCTGCCGCCTCATCTTCACTGGAGGAAGATCCTGTGGCCTGGAGGTAGAAGGCATATGTTGGGGAAGAGTTTCCCCAGTCCCATGGACCAGAAGAGTGCTGCTTCCCTTGACCCACATGGCCTTGAGTGCCCGTCAGCATTCAACGCCTCTGTCCACTTATTAGCCGCCCCTGTCGTCCACGCAAGTTGAGCCCTGAGCCCTTGTCTGAGCCTAATTCTTCATTTGCCTGCCTGGCTCCTGCCTCCCCCTG
>NW_012102032.1:5019716-5020829 GCF_000951045.1 Mandrillus leucophaeus
CCCAGGTTCAAGCAATTCTCCTGCCTCAGCCTCCTGAGTAGCTGGGATTACAGGCGTGCACCACCATGCCTGGCTAATTTTTGTATTTTTAGCAGAGACAGGGTTTCGCCAGGCTGGTCTCGAACTCCTGACCTCATGTAATCCACTCGCCTCACCCTCCCAAAGTGCTGAGATTACAGGCATGAGCCACCGTGGCCAGCCCAAATATTTTTTCTTTTTTGCTGGCAAGTATGAAAAGCAAGAATCAGGATTTTTCAATAAGAAAATCAAGGTGAAGGGGAATAGATCAGTGCCTTCAAAGTTTTAAGGGAATTTGATTTGCGACTGAGAATTCAATGCCCAGCCCCATTATCAGTCAAGTATAAAGGCAGAATAAGTAAATTTCTAATCATAAACGATTCAGAAGTTTTACCTACCACACACTTCTGTGTAGGATGTCATTTAGTGGGTATGCTCTGGCAAAAGAAAGAAAAATCTAGATGGCAACCTAAGTCTCAGAAATTGTGTCTGCACCCAGGAAAGCATGGCATGAAGTCCCCAAATGATAACTGTCCAGACTGAAGGAGGAGGACAGGGGCTGTAGAAGGTAGACCTCGGGGAGGATAAAAAATCTCAACAGAATGCCCACTGGGAGGGAAAGTCAGGGGGAAACTGAGAACATGATAAAATCAAATAGTCCAAGAAAAAAAAAAAAAGCATTTTGAAATCCAGATCAAACAAAAGTATCACGAGAAAGCAAACATAAACAGATATAATACTGGCTGGACAAAGAACCATAGGTGTATGGTTTCAATAACGTAAGCATTGTTTATTGGTTTTACAATCAATCTATAAGCAAAGCAGGGAAGACTTAATTAGAATTATGAAACAGAATGAGGAAGCTATCAGTCAGTAGAATGTAAAAATATATATGACAAAGGCTTGGAGAGAAAAAGAAGGAGGAGAGGAGGAGGAAAGCTGAGGCACCAGCCGCCTCTTATAAAGTATTGGTGGGTGGTGTCAGGAGATACTAGTAGATGAACAAGAGGCAGTCTAAGCCTATTTCTGAAAGGGACAATTGTAGCCAAAATAGTAATATAGCTGTGTTGGGAGAATGAGAGGAAGGGAGATGGA
>NW_012102032.1:5025784-5027219 GCF_000951045.1 Mandrillus leucophaeus
TACTGCCTCTTATTCCTTCACAATGAAACCTGACTGCGAATGGCACAGGGTTGCAGAGAGGCTTTGGGTAACATCAGAGCATGTACAAAGGATGAACACAGGCTTAAGGGTAAGTCACGCACGCAGGGTTCCAGCACATCAAAAAGGCCCTTGAACCTCTGTTGTATCCTGTTACTCTGCCGCCTCATCTTCACTGGAGGAAGATCCTGTGGCCTGGAGGTAGAAGGCATATGTTGGGGAAGAGTTTCCCCAGTCCCATGGGCCAGAAGAGTGCTGCTTCCCTTGACCCACATGGCCTTGAGTGCCCGTCAGCATTCAACGCCTCCGTCCACTTATTAGCCGCCCCTGTCGTCCACGCAAGTTGAGCCCTGAGCCCTTGTCTGAGCCTAATTCTTCATTTGCCTGCCTGGCTCCTGCCTCCCCCTGTCTAGTGCATGGATGGGTTTGTCTCCTTGGTAAGAAGACCCCCGGCACTCTCAATCTAGCTGCCCTGCTCAGAGAAGACCCTATCACAGGTTTGGGATTTGGCTCTTTCAGCCCCACTGCCTGACTGGCTGACATTACCCACTTCTTGGCAGGGTGGGGAACGGGGACAGCATGCCCACAAGCCTGTTGACCTAAGGCAGCACCTGCAACCACTCGCTAAGATGGCATTTTTCCCCGGAGCTGGTCCTGCCTTGCCTTGCATAGTTACTGCAATCCTCCTTTTATGCCTCTAAAAGCCCTTACTCTCATTTTGTAGTTAAGTTTTCAGAGCCTTGCTCATTTAAGGCAATTTTGGTTTCTCTTTTATGGTAATTCTTAAACCATTAAGTGAAACTTGTTTGAAATGTCTGTCACTCTGTTATTACAGAAACAATATAACAAGAAATGCATTTTCATGTAAGACTCTACGTAGCAGCCAGAAAAGATAAATTGTTCTCACACTTAAATATTTGAATTTGAAAATATCAAGACAAAGAGATGAAAAAAAATGAGCCAATAGATAAGGGGCATAGAGGATCAAATTGGGATCCCACTAATAGGAGTTTCTGAAAAAAGAGGACAGGAAAAACAGAAGAGGAAATTATTAAAGAAATAATATAGGAAAATTTCTCAGAGGTGAAGGACACAAGAGCTGAGATTCAGCGACGTCAGGACAACGAATGAAACAAGACTCACACCTAGAAACTACATTGTGAAATAAGAGGTCACCAAGGATAAAAAGAGCACCATAAAACTTCCATGGAAGGTCAGATTCCTTATGAAGCAATAATAACAATGAATCCGGGTTTCTTTTTTTAAAAAAAAGTTTGCTTTTTTTTTTGGAGCCTGGAGTGCAGTGGCATGATCTCAGCTCACTACAACCTCCACCTCCCAGGTTCAAGCAATTCTCCTGCCTCAGCCTCCTGAGTAGCTGGGATTACAGGCGTGCACCACCATGCCTGGCTAATTT
>NW_012102032.1:5028489-5030289 GCF_000951045.1 Mandrillus leucophaeus
CAAGACTCTGTCTCAAATAAAAAAGTAAAAAATAAAAAAACAGCAGTACTTACTTAGGGACATGCAGAAAACATTCAGAGAAAAACATCTAAAAAGGTGGGAAGTGATTGCTCTGGGGATTGAAGAACAGGGGACTCTGTTGTTTGACTTAAAAAAGCATCTTAAATGAAAGCACAGTTATATCCTATATGTTCTCTACTTGAAGGGATGTAAGCATGTTAATAAATTGGAGATTTCTCAAATACAGCTAGGGATCGGAATGAGAAGGAAACCGGCTTCGGTTGCAGTTACTGCACTGATGTGGAGCCCCCCTTGCCTCTGCAGTTAAATAGGAGCAGTGACGCCCACATTTGTTTGGTGGGGATCCAGGGGGTTGGGTTATTCTACATCTACTATTTCATTCTATCCTCTTCCCAACCCTACAAGTTGGGAATGTGAGGGCGGGGACTAGGTCTCCTCATTTTACATACAGGATCCAGGCTTAGGAGAGTAACTTGTCAGAATGTGAAATGGCCTACTTCCGCAGCCGTGGTGCTAGGACAGGTGCTTGGTGCACCTCGTGTTGAGATCTGCCAGTCCTGAAATCAGCAGGGCAAGAGCGGGTGGTACTGAGAACAGGACAGACAGGGAAGGCTAGGCAGGGCTCTGCAGGGGCAACTCTTATTGCGGTTTCATTCCCAAGAGCACACAAAGCCAAACTTCAATACAGGCTGTCCCTATATGACCCCCCTGCCACATCTATTTTTTTAAATCAAATTATTGTAAAAACAACATAACAATGACTTTAAAGGAATGTGTTTAAATCACCCATAATCCTCCCCATGCCTGTGCACAATTAGATTTTTTGTGATCCTTTGTCTGGTCTTTGTCTGCATTATACATAATTCTACACAGTTCTGATCCTCGTGTACATATAATTTTGTAAGCACTCTACCTCTAATAAATGGTGTTTCTTGTTTCTACATAGTCTGCATAATTACTTGTTTTAATGGCTACATATTATGCAGGATCATTTTTAATTAACTACAATACCCTAGGTTAACTGTTCATTAAAATGCCAACGATATCTTTATTCTTTAACCTTCATTTTGCTTTTATATAAGGCTGTTCCATTTACAGAAGGTATTCTTATCCAGCTCATAACTTCAGAGCATATAATGGAGGCTGGTATAATTATCTCCACTTTGCAGATGGGAAAACTGAAGTCCGGCATGATCGAGCATCTTGCCCAACATCAGACAGACAGCAAGGATGGGACACAGCAGAAACCTTCCTCCAGGACTTTCCAAGGCCAGTGTTTCTGACATTGGTCATCTCTTGGCACACTCTCCCTGATCCACACATCTTCCCAAGAAATAATTATTACCACCCCCATTTTTACAGGTGAGGAAGCTACGGCCCAGAGAGGCAAGGTAACTTGCCTGAGGTCACATAGCAGAACCAGAAGTCAAATTCAGGCAAGCTGACTCCAAAGCCAGATCTCGTCCCAACAATCTACATGGCCTCCCCAGACCCCTCCCTCTCAGAGTGCCTCTCTTGTTTTTCTGCATTCTCATTGCTTCCACCACCTGCTCTCAGTCTTGGCAGGTGGCAGCCCTCAGGTCAGTGCCGGGCTGTCTACGTACGTTTTAGAGGAACCCAGAGGCTCAACCCAGAGCCAGCTGCAGGGGAGGCATGCTTCTTGGGCAGAGTCCATGGGTGAGTTGGTTTTTTTTTTCTTTTGTTTTCTTTCATTTGGTTAATTGATACTTGTGGTAAAATTACATAAGATTTACCATTTTAACCATTTTTTTTTTTTTT
>NW_012102032.1:5030339-5030961 GCF_000951045.1 Mandrillus leucophaeus
AAACCATTCTACAAACTAAGTCTAAAAAAAATGGAATGAAGTGTTGAGACATGCTACAACATAGATAAATCCTGAAACCATCATGCCACGTGAAAAAAGCCAGTCACAAAAGGCCACATATTATATGATTCGATTTATATGAAATGTCCAGAATAGGGAAATTGATAGAGACAGACACTAGACTGGTGGCTGCCAGGGGCAGGAGGGTGTGGAATGAATGAGAGGGGAAGTGACAGCTAAAAGGTAGGGATTTCTTTTTGAGGCAATGAAAATGTTCTAAAATTGACTGTGGTGAGAGTTGTGTGTATTTGTGAATATATTAATTCTAAAAATCACTGAATCATACTCTTTAAATGGGTGAATTATATGGTATGTAAATTATATCTCAATGAAGCTGTTTTAAAAAAGTGGTGGGGTGGAGGTGGGCATAGTGGTTCATGCCTATAATCCCAGCACTTTGGGAGACTGAGGCAGGAGGGCTGTTTGAGCCCAGGAGTTTGAGACTAGCCTGGGCAACACAGCAAGACCCCATCTCTACAAAAAATACAAAAATTAGCTGGGCAGGGTAGTGCAAGCCTGTAGTCCCAGGTACTCGGGAGGCTGAGAGAGGAGGATCATCTGA
>NW_012102032.1:5033262-5035266 GCF_000951045.1 Mandrillus leucophaeus
GATTCTCCTGCCTCAGCCTCCCGAGTAGCTGCGATTATAAGCACCTGCCACCACACCCAGCTAATTTTTTGTATTTTTAGTAGATACAGGGTTTTGCTATATTGCCCAGGCTGGTCTCGACCTCCTGAGCTCAGGTGATCCACCAGCCTTGGCCTCCCAAAGTGTTGGGATTACAGGCCTGAACCACTGTCAGTACATTCACATTGACATATGACTATTGCCACCCTCCAGCTCTAGAACTTTTTCTACCTCCTGAAACTGAAATTCTATAACATTAAACAGTTCTCCATTCTCCCTTCCCTTCCCACCAGCCCCTGACAACCACCATTCTATTTTGTCTCTAGGAGTTTGACAACTCTAAGTACTTGATATAAGTAGAATCATACAATATTTCTCCTGTGTGTCTGGCTTATTTCACTTAGTATGAAGTCCTCAAGGTTTATCTATGTTGCAGCATGTGTCAGAATTTTTTTTTTGAGACAGAGTCTCACTCTGTTGCCCAGGCTGGCATGCAGTGGTATAATGTCGGCTCACTGCAGCCTCTGCCTCACCCTCCGGGTTCAAGTGATCCTCCCATCTCAGCCTCCCGAGTAGTTGGGACCACAGATGCACATCACCATGCCTGACTATGTTTTTGTATTTTTGGTAGAGACAGGGTCTCACTATGTTGCCCAGGCTGGTCTCAAGTTCTTGAGCTCAAGTGATCTGCCTGCCTCAGTCTCTGAAAGTGCTGGGATTACAGGCCACCATGCTAGGCTCATTGTTTTTTTAAGTGGAATAATATTCCATGGTATGTTTATACTACATTTTGCTTATCCTTTCATCCATTAATGGTCATTTGAGTTGTTTTCCCTTTTTAGCTGTTATGAATAATGCTACTATGAACATTGGTATGCAGATATCTTCTATGTTTGAGTCTCTGCTTTCAATTTTTGGGGGTATGATATGGTTTGGCTCTGTATCCCCACCCAAATCTCACATAGAATTGTGATCCCAAGTGTTGGAGGTGGGACCTGGTGAGAGGTGATTGGATCATGGGGGTGGTTTCTAATGGTTTAGCACCATCCCCCAGTGCTGTCTCCTGATAGAGTTCTCATGAGATGTAGCACTTCCCCCTTTGCTCTCTCTCTCCTGCTGCCATGTGAAGATGTGCTGGCTTCCCCTTCACCTTCTGCCATGATTGTAAGTTTCCTGAGGTCTCCCCAGCCATGCTTCCTGTACAGCCTGTTGAACTATAAGCCAATTAAACCTTTTTTTCTTTATAACTTACCCAGTCTCAAGTAGTTCTTTATAGCAGTGTGAGAACGGACTAATACAGGGTATATATCCAGAAGTAGATGAGCTTTTAAAAACAAATCAAAACTCTCCTACTGTGTTACCAGCTTTGCAGGAGGTAGGGAGTGGGAGGAGAACACTGTAAGAGTGGATGGTGGGAGACATTATTTGCAAATCATATCTGAGAAGAGACTTGTATCCAGAATATAGAAGAAAAAAAAAAAACTCTCACAACTCAATAATAAAAAGACAAATAACCCAATTAAAAAACGGGCAAAGGATCTGAATAGACATTTCTCCAAGGATGATATGCAAATGGCTAATAAGCATATGAAAAGATGCTCTGTGTCATTAGTCATCAGGGAAATGCAAAACAAAACCACAGTGAGATACCACTTCACACCCACTAGGATGGCTAGAATAAAAAAGTTGGACAAGGATGTAGAGGAATCAGAATCTTCATGTACTGCTGGTGGTAATGTGAAATGATACACTCGCTTTAAAAAACAGCCTGGCAGTTCATCTCATGGTTTTGTTTTTTTGTTTTTTGCTTTGAGACAGAGTCTCACTCGGTCGCCCAGGCTGGAGAGCAGTGGCACGATCTCAGCTCACTGCAAGCTCTGCCACCTCCCGGGTTCACGCCATTCTCCTGCCTCAGCCTCCTAGTAACTGGGACTACAGGCGCCCGCCACCATGCCAGGCTACTTTTTTTGTATTTTTAATAGAGAC
>NW_012102032.1:5037241-5043992 GCF_000951045.1 Mandrillus leucophaeus
TCCCTGCTAATTAGCTTCACCTGTGGCTAAGGGGCTGACCGCCCCCTCTCCCCCACCACCCTACCACCTTTGACCACTTTGACTCTCTACTGAGGGGTGGGGGTAAGGTTTCTGCTGTGAGGGCTCATCAGTATAAACACAGCTCAGCTTAGCTGCTTAACAGGTGTTCTCATCTCAGATGGGCACCTAGACAAGCCACACCCTTTCTGTCATAACATTATGACAGAGACCATTACGGATGAGACACCGCTGACCTACTGCCATTGAATCAGCAAAATGGGTGGCCTGAGAGAAAGGCAGACAGCTCTCATGCAGCGAATGATCCGGAAGACTTTCCCCTCCTTTCCCAGCCAGCAGAAGGCAGCCAACCTTACAGTCCTCCCTCAGCCTTGAGGCAAGTGCAGGCCCAGGCTGGCTCCTGAGGCCCTCGAGCCTGTAACTTGACCTTTAGAGTTCAGAAAGAAAAGTTATAAACGTTTAGGCTGGAAGAGTCCTTGGATGTCATCCAGAGAGTGGTTTCTAGACTTTTAGGTTTCACATCCCATATCATTCTAAAATATCCAGGGACACTGACAAGGAACATTATTGAATCATTAAATGTCATTATTGGATTTTTGTAAAAGAATAATTGAAAAGATAGAATGTCAGAATAAAAGAAAACCATTTAAATGGAGCAATTCAACATTATGAAAAACTCATTACCTTTCTCCTTTCCCTTCCCGCTCCTCCTCTTTCCCCAGTAGTGAAAACTTGCCAAATACAAGTGAAAACTTTATCCCTGAAACGGGATGGCTTATGGACCCAGGCTTTAGGTGTCACTCTCCATTCGGCACTGGGATCTCCTGGAAACCAGCTTCTAAATCAGCAGGATTTTAGTACCAGTCAGACTAAGTTCAAATCCTGCTTCTGCAATTTACTGGCTAGAGATTTTTGCAAGTTACTTATCTTCTCTGAATCTCAAGTCCCTTATCTATAGAATAATTATTATCTCAAAAATTTGTGTGTGAGAATTACCACAAAAGAAAAATATGAGTCCTCGGCACATAGTAGGCACTAATCGTCATTTCTATGCCCTCTGGTAGTGAAAGACAGTCTCTGAGATAAGTCATTTCATTTTCCTGACATTTTAGTTGATAAAAAGTTCTTCCCAAGGTATAGCTGAACCTGTGTCCCTATATATCTGCTCATGGATCTCAGACATCTACTTTAGGGTTACATGGAACAAATCTCATCTTTCTGTCATGTGACACATTTTACTTTCCTTTCTTAGGTTCCTTTTTTTCTTCCATTCTCCAGACTAACATATGCCTTCTCTGTCAATCATTTCTTAGAGAAGTCCTCATTGTTCTGCTTGTATTAGTCAGCTATTGGAAGAATAATGCTATGTAACAAGTCTCTTCAAAAATTAATGGAAAAAAACCCAGAAACTCAGTGGAAAAAAAGAAAGAGCTCAATGGTATACTGCCTTAACCCGGACTCGGTGGAGCTTGACTCTGGGCTTCAGATTGGGTCCAGGTCTGTTCCAGATGTCTGTCTTTCCGAGATTCCCCAGAGCATGTTCTTTTAATGGGAAAAGCCAGGAGCACACGGGGATATTCCCAGCTGCATAAGCACATTTCTAGCCCTTGCCACCTTCACATACTATTGGTTAAAGCAAAGTTACAAGGTCAAGCCGCCATGGTAGAAGAGTGGATGTAGATTGTAAGGGAGTGAAAAATTGATTGACCCTTTTCTATTGGACACACTCTTGCAAAGTCTCATGGGTTAGTGGGGAGTAGGAGGCTTTGGAGAAAGGAGGAAGGCCTTGCAATGGTCTGGCCCCTACCTACCATTCTGCTTCCTACTCACTCATTAGCTGTAATGAGTTTCTTTTTTGTTGTTGTTGGAAACACAGTCTCACTCTGACAACCAGGCTAGAGTGCAGTGGCGTAATCTTGGCTCACCGCAACCTCCGCCTCCCAGGTTCAAGCAATTCTTGTGCCTCAGCCTCCCAAGTAGCTGGGACTACAGGCATGTGCCACCACGCCCAGCTAATTTTCCTATTTTTAGTAGAAACAGGGTTTTACCATGTTGGCCAGGTTGGCCTCAAACTCCTGAGCGCAGGTGATCTGCCCACCTCAGCCTCCCACAGTGCTGGGATTACAGGCATGAGCCACCAGCCCAGCAGGTTTGTTCCATTTTTTTTTCCCCCAAAGGTCTAATCTCTTTGCTGCCTCAGGGCCTTTGCATGTGCTGTTCCTTTGTGCTTTAGAATGTGCTTTGAATGGAAAATTCTTCCCCTAGCCATTTTCCCTACCTCAAAATGGGCTCCTTCTCATGTTTAAAACAGGACTTAACTGCCACATCCTCAAGAAGACATCTTTATGACCATGGAATCCAAGTAAGTCTCTTAGTGTTCTCTAGCAATGGGATCCTTTACTTTCCTACTGACTCTTTACCTTATTTGTAATTATTGATTTCTCTTTCTCCATTAGACTCCAAGCTTCGCGAAGGCAAAGATGGTATCTGGTTTGTTCATTGTTGCATCCTGAGTGCTCAGCACAGACCCCAGTAGATGCTTATACATAGTTTTTGTTGTTGTTGTTGTTTGTTTTTATGAAATGGAGTCTTGTTCTGCTGCCCAGGCTGGAGTGCAATGATGTGATCTCGGCTCACTGCAATTTCTGCCTCCTAGGTTCAAGCGATTCTCCCGCCTCAACCTCCCAAATAGTTGGGATTACAGGCACATACCACCACGCCTGGCTAATTTTTGTATTTTTAGTAGAGACAGGGTTTCACCATGTTGGCCAGGCTGGCCTCGAACTCCTGACCTCAGCTGATTCACCTGCCTTGGCCTCCCAAAGTGCTGGGATTATAGGCATGAGCCACTGTTCCCGGCCAATACATAGTTATTGAGTGAAGGAATACAGAATTAAATGCAAAGAATAGATGAACGGACGAATTCCATCAGGTCTCATTCTCTTTCCCTTTGTTCAGTGATAAAATGCGAAAGAGCAAAGGTAACATAAAGCTGCTCTCTTCACAAAGCTACTGCTCTCTCTCCTTCATACAGGACCAGTTACCAGCTGGTCCTAATGACAGGAGCATGGCTTGGAGAAGGCTCTTCATCTTTCCCAGGGTGCATGACCTTTGCCACCACTGCTTGACTATTTTTTAAATAAGGATTTGCTTCCATGACTTATTTTGCATAGAGTTACACAGAGGAATTCACGCTCTCTGACCACACACCCACTGTCTAGGTAGATGACCAGATGTGCGCCAGGTGGTTTGGGATCAAAAATACATCACCAATAATTCACCAGGGAGATAATTGACAAGGGTTGGTGTAGGGGAACTACAAATAAATGAAGGTCAGTGACACAAACCTCTGCTGGAGAGGCTGGGATGTTCAGCAGTTGATGGCAGTATCACTGTATCACCTGCCAATAATGCCCATTCCAATCCCCTCTTCAAATCCTCTCCTCCCTCACAGTCCTTCAATCAGATTTTGCCCTTCATCACCCCCACAAGCCACTGAAGTTTTGGTCTTTTGTGTCTGTGTCCTTTTGAAAACACCCAGACCTATTTAATGACATCCTCTGTAGCCTATAAGTCGAGAAAAATTAGCACAGTTTGAGTCCCGACTCTCTCTCTCTGCCCCTTACCAACTGGATGGCACAGGCAGGTGACTTAACGTCTTCAAACCTCGTGTCCCACCTCTGATGAATGAGCATAGTCAAACATATTTACTGAGCAATGATCAGGATTCACTGAGACAAGATAACATTAAATGCTTCCTAAACTATAAAGGACAATTGAAATATTCGTGGTATGATTTCTCTTCTTCAGTCAAGTAGGGCTGTGCTGTGGAGCACAAAGGGTTAAAGATTCTGGAAGTGAAAAACTCTCTACAACAAAACAGAAGAGAAAATAATGCCCACTTCCGGATGCACTTGAAGGACAGATTGCTTAGGATGGGATTGCAATTGGGTCTCCAAGTGGGAGAAATGATTGCTGCCCTCATCAATATTACTGCCGGCTAAATCTACATGGGACGCGATCAGGTAATTGAGGTCCCAAATTTAGTTTTTATCCAGATGCCAAGATTAATAAGAATGGCTTCTTGGAATTAACTCTTTGTAGCTTTCTAATGCATAACGCACTTAGGAGTTGACAATAACATTTTAGGCCTGAACATTTGGAAGGTAAAGATCTATTGTCTGATTTAGCTAGTCCAAATGTTAAAATGGTCAAGGTCACAGGATTTCTGTATAGTTGTCAGCTCTGGTTTGACTCCAGGAAAGGCTCACCTGTATGAACCCCTGGACAGCCATTTCCAAGAGGTTGTGACAAGTCAGGTACACTGAGATACAGGACAGTGATGACTAGGGGCAATTCACCTTAGATGCTATAGAACCACCACCACCACCACCACCACCAATTAACCACACATACACAACTAAAACATTCACAAATGATCTGTTGTTAGGCAGTGGCATTTACGTCATTAATGCAATCAATATTTACTGAATTTTTAAATCATGTACCTTGCCCAATGCATGTCTTCCATCTGGCTATTCCTGAGTTGCATGTTTTATTACAAACTGGAAATAGTGTTTTCCTGAGTTCTGAAAGTCATTCTATTCAATTACTGAACCTGGGGAGAGGTGATTGGAACTCCCAAAATTGTAGTCAGCTGGGCAGAAATGCGAGTAGCCTGGGCACTCCATTTGTGGCTGGTGTCTGAAGTGGGAGCAGTGTTATGGGACTGAGCCTTTAACCTCTCGGGTCTGGGCTAACTTTGGACAGTTCATGTCAGAACTGAATTAGATTATTGGCCATGCAGTTGGCATCAAAGAACTTGAGAAGTGGTATTGGAAAAGATACCATGTATTTGGTGTCAAGAAGAAAAAAAATCTCATATATTAATAAAGAAATAATATGACCACGTCAGTAGACACAGAATAAATACTTTAAAAAATTCAATACCCTTTCGTGATGAAAACACTCTACAAGTAGAAGGAAACCTTCATCAACCTTGATAAGGGCATCTATGAAAGTGCCTCCACCATCATACTTAATGGCAAAAGACTGAAGGCTTTTCCCTTAAAGATCAGGAAGTAGACAAGCACTTCCACTTTTGCCATTTTTATTTGGCATTGTACTAGAGGTTCTGGCCAGGGCAATTAAATGGGGGTCGGGGGAGGCAGGGGTGTGACACAACTACATTGGACACAACTATATTACAAAGCTATAGTAATCTAACTAGTGTGATACTAGCATAAGGATAAATGGTAAAAATAGAATTGAGAGTTCAGAAATAAATCCACACATCCATTGTCAACTGATTTTTGACAAACGTGCCAAGACCATGTAATGGTGAAAGAATAGTCTTTCCAATAAATGTTGCCAAGACAACTAGATATCCACATGCAAAAAAATAAAGTTGGGTCCCCACCTCATACCACAAACAAACATTAATTCAAAATGGATCAAATACCTAAATATAAGAAAACAGTTCTTAGAATGAAACATAGGTGAAAATTTTTGTGACCTTGTATTAGGCAAAATTTTCTTAGATCCCCAAAAGCACAAACAACAAAATAAAACATAAATTGGATTTCATCAAAATTGAAAACTTTTGTGCCTCAAAGAACACTGTCAAGAAATTGAAAAGACAGTCTATGGAATGGGAGAAAATATTTACAAATCATAGATATGAGTCCAGAACATACAAAGAATCCACAATATATAAAGACCTCTTACAAGTCAACAACAAAAAGACAAACAGGCCAGACACAGTGGCTGACACCTGTAATCCCAGTGCTCTAGAGGCTGAGGCTTAAGGATCACTTGAAACCAGGAGTTGGAGACAAACCTGGGCAACAAAGCAAGACCCTGTCTCTACAAAAAATTTAGAAATTAGCTGGGCATGGTGGCGTATACCTCTAGTCCCAGCTACTTGGGAGGACAAGGTGGGAAAATCACTTCAGCCCAGGAGTTTGAGGTTTCAGTGAGCTATGATTGTGCCACTGCACTACAGCCTGGGTGACAAAGCAAGATCCTATCTCTAAAAAGGAAAACAAAACAAAATAAATAACCCAATGAAAAATTAACAAAGAACTTGAATAGACATTTCTCCGAAGAGCATATACAAATGGCCAACAAGCATATGAAAAGATGCTCAGCATCACTAGCCAGGGAAATGAAAATTAAAACTACAATGAGATATCACTTCACACCCACAAGGATGGCTATAATAAAAAAGACAAACAATGACAAGTGTTGGTGAGAATGTGGAGAAATTGCAACCCTAATAAATTGCTGGTAGGAATGTGTATAATGGTTCAGCCACTGTAAAAAACGTGTGGCAGTTCCTCGAAAAGTTAAATGTAGAATTACCACGTGACCCAGCAATTCACCTCCTAGCTGTATACCTGAAAAGAACTGAAACAAGTGTTCAGACAAAAATTTGTACACAGATGTTCATAGGTGCACTACTCAAAATAGCCAAAAGGTGGTAACAGCCCCTATGCCCGTCAACTGATGAATGGATAAACAAAATTTAGTATATCCATACAATGGAACATTATTCAGCCATAAAAAGCAATGATGCATTGATATATGCTACAACATGGATGACCCTTGAAAACATTCTAAGTGAAAGAAGCCAGAAAGAAAAGGCCACATATTGCATGATTCTATTTACATGAAATGTCCATGGGCAAATCCAGAGAGATAGAAAGTAGATTATTGTTTGCCAGGAGCTAGG
>NW_012102032.1:5044422-5046713 GCF_000951045.1 Mandrillus leucophaeus
CACCGCACCCGGCTTTTTCTTTTTTTGAGATGGAGTCTTGCTGTGTTACCCAGGCCAGAGTGTGTGGCACAATCTCGGCTCACTGCAGCCTCTGTCCCCCGGGTTCAAGTGATTCTCCTGCCCCAGGCTCCTGAGTAGCTGGGATTACAGGCAAACACCACCACACCTGGCTAATTTCTGTATTTTTAGTAGAGACAGTTTCGCCATGTTGGCCAGGCTGGTCTCAAACTCCTGACCTCAGGTGACCCACCTCTTGGCCTCCCAAAGTGCTGGGATTAAAGGCATGAGCCACAATACCTGGACCATTTCTTCTTCTTTAATTTAAGAGAAATAAAAAATAAACGGCAGGTCAAGATTTGTTTGCTTGTAGAATCAGTGTTCCCAACAATACAAGGAATCAAACTCTCGACTCCCTGCCATAAGATTCCTGCTAAAGCCCTGATTCTGTTTTGTAATTTTGTTGTTGCAGTTGGAAGACGTCATATTTAACGATGTCATGACTTTTGTATTAGTCCATTCTCACGCTGCTATGGAGTACCCAAGCCTGCATAATTTATAAGGGAAAGAGGTATAACTGACAGCTCTGCATGACTGGGAAGGCCTCAGGAAACTTACAATCACAACGGAAGGCACCTCTTCACAGGGTGGCAGGAGAATGAGTGCCAGCAGAGGAAATGCCAGACACATAAAACCATCAGATCTCATGAGACTCAATATCTCGAGAACAGCATGAGGGAAAACCATCCCCACGATTCAATTACCTCTACCTGTTCCTGCCTTTGACAGGTGGGGATTATAGGGATTACAATTCAAGGTGAGATTTGGGTGGGGACACAAAGCCAAACTATATCAACTTTGATCACCCATGGCTGTCTCTTTCCTGCTTCATGGGGGCAGGGGCAGAGTCCAGATCCTAAAGTCTATCACAGTGCCAAGGAAATACTGAAAGTGGTGAGACGTCAACATTTAAAGAAGTTATGGAGACAGACAGTTAACAATTGACCTAGGGAGGAAGTAAGACAACCTTTATTCCTGTCCACACCTAATGGTCCCTGTTTGAGTAACAATATGAGTAGGGGGAAAAAAAAAGAAAAAAAAAACTCCCCCAAGCACATGGAACACAGAAAAATAATCTGGATTCCCTCTTTTAAGGCATCAGGACTGAAAAAGAAAACCTCCCTGATCAGGTGCAATGAATGCCAAGGTTACCGAAGGGAAATCACGTTGATTTTTGAAATGTGAAGACTCATCCACTCAGAACACCGGGAGCTCTTAAAAGCAGAAGGAGCTATTTCCATGAAGGAATCAGGCAGCCTTTCAGGGGTTCTGATGATAGAGCTTGGAATGCTGATTTCAGAGCAAGTAGGAAAAAAAACAAAAGCCAAAACTATACTTCACCACCTGACATATCACCCTTTTCCTCAGGCGTGGCTAAGCCCCGCTCTCAGATTCTCAGACAGTTAACTCATCTTTTTCCTACACCACTGCAAAAATAAATCTTGGGGCATGGGCTACAGTTTTAGCCATATCGGAATCTCACAATTACTCAGTCTCCTTGGGGTTCAGCCTGTGACCTTTTGGTTCTATACCTGGGTTCAGTCCCACAGCTGCCTGCGGTTCTTCAACCATTCATATCCCTGGGTGTTTGCAAAGCAGCATCATTCCTGTTGGCTAACTCCTATTCCTCTGCCAAGACTCAGCTGAGAATTCCTCCCTGGAGAGAAGTCCTTCCTGACCACTGCTTCTCCGTTAACTGCATTCTAGAGGCCACTCCATCATAGTCCACCTGTTTCCTACCTTTTCCTCACACATGACTATGAACGCCCTGAAGGCAAAGGATCTCTGAGTGGACTGCCTTTATTTAAATCAATAAACCCTCTAGGGCATGTTTCTTCTCTGTAAAATAAGGGGATTGGGCAAGATCATTGATATGATCTAAATAAAGCCCACAGAATATTTATCTTATTTAAGCAAGCTTTCTTTCTTTCAAGAGACAAGGTCCTGGCTGGGCGTGATGGCTCATGCCTGTAATCCCAGCACTTTGGAAGGCCGAGGTGAACAGATCACTTGAGACCAGGAGATTTTGAGACCAGCCTGGCAAACATGGTGAAACCCCGTCTCTACTAAAAATACAAAAAAATTAGCCAGGCATGGTAGTGGGCACCTGTAGTCCCAGCTACTTGGGAGGCTGAGGCAGGAGAATCGCTTGAACACAGGAGGCAGAGGTTGCAGTGAGCCAAGATCACACCACTGCACTCCAGCCTGAGCGACAGAGTGAGACTCCATCTCAA
>NW_012102032.1:5053898-5054428 GCF_000951045.1 Mandrillus leucophaeus
GAAAAGGCCACATATTGCATGATTCTATTTACATGAAATGTCCATGGGCAAATCCAGAGAGATAGAAAGTAGATTATTGTTTGCCAGGAGCTAGGAGTAAGAGAATGAGGAGCGGGTATGGGGTTTCTTTTGGGGGTAATATGTTCAGAAATTAGATCGTGGTGATGGTTACAGGGCATCATGCTAAAAAAAAAAAATAACTGAACTCAATACTCAAAAGTGGTTAAAATGGTGATTTTGTTATGTAAATTTTAGCTCCATTTTTTTTTTTTTTTTTGAGACAGAGTCTCACCCAGGCTGGAGTGCAGTGGTGTGATCTTGGCTCACTGCAAGCTCTGCCTCCCGGGTTCACGCCATTCTACTGCCTTAACCTCCCAAGTAGCTGGGACTACAGGCGCCTGCCACCACACTCAGCTAATTTTTTTTTAGTAGAGACGGGTTTCACCATGTTAGCCAGGATGGTCTTGATCTCCTGACCTCGTGATCTGCCCACCTTGGCCTTCCAAAGTGCTGGGATTACAGGCGTGAGC
>NW_012102032.1:5054630-5057983 GCF_000951045.1 Mandrillus leucophaeus
ACATACGTTAATGTGAGTCACTGAATCAGACCCCCCGGAAATAGGGCCCAGTAATCTGTATTTTAACAAGCACTCCAGGTGATTCCAATACATGCATTAATGTGAGAATCACTGAATCAGACCCCTCAGAAATAGGGCCCAGTAATACGTATTTAACAAGGACTCCAGGTGATTCCAATACATGCGTTAATGTGAGTCACTGAATCAGACCCCCTGGAAATAGGGCCCAGTAATCTGTATTTTAACAAGCATTCCAGGTGATTCCGATGCATGCATTAATGTGAGAATCACTGAAGTCTTGGATCTCAGCAGTCCTGGGTTTCCATGCCAAATCCACCATTTACTAGCTCCATCTCAGCCCTTGTGCAGAATCTGTACCTCCCTCAAACGCGGAATGAGGAGGACTTGGACTGTTAGTAGTGGTAGAAGAAAAGAGGAAGGAAGAAATATTAAGGGTATAGGATGAATAGACTGGATGAAGGGCTGTATGTGGGGGTGATGAGAAGGGAACATGGAAGATAACGCCCAGGTTGGACAGCTGGATAATATTAGCCAACATTTGAGTGCTGATTTTATTATTGTCAGATAGTATATTAAGTGCACTATGTGTATCATTGCATTTAATTCCTCATTATCCCCATTTTACAGATGATTTCCCAGCTGAGACTCAGCTTTCACATCTGTAAAATGGGCCGAGACTAGGAACACAATGAGAAAGAAAGAGACAAACAGAGGAGGAGGGGGACCTCCCTGGGGCATGAGACTACAAAGTCACCAGAGGCAGGGCTTCTTCCGAGGCAGAAGGTGAGCCCCTGCTGGTCAACAGTGCCAATATTTCTTTCCCTTGGGATTTCATGCTGCATGACAAGTGTGGCCCTGAAAGTTTGAGGCAAGCCTTTAGATGGCAGACTTGCTGTCCCTGTGGTAGAGTCCTGAAGCTTCCTGCGTCATTTGCTGGAGCTCAAGAAACACTTGACACTTAATGAAAATGTCCCTGATCTATCCTCAGGGTTACCACCCAGAAAATGAGAATGCCACATCAAGGGCCTTGGCTAGGAGCCTCTGTTCCCCAATGAAGCCCGATCGGTGTATTCATTAAGCAGCGCTTTCAGATAACTCAAGCTGGAGGGGAAACTGGAGAACGCTTGGGTCCTCTGTCTTCTCCTTGAAAGGCATGATTGCCCATCTTGAGAAACAACTCCTCATTTGTCCTGCTCCTCTGCGGGTGGCTATACCCAAATGGTCCCTCCAGGCAACAGTCACATGGCTTGAATATGCAAGAAAAGCATATTAGAATCAGAGGCTTGGTGACACATGAAACATGGCCTCATCATTGCCACACTTCGTCCCTGCCATTGGCCCCTCACTCTCCCTCATGCTCCTCATACTCCTGCCCTCAGGCCTCTCTGCCAGCCGCCGCCTCTGCCTGGTTCATGTGTCCCCCAGAGGGGGCAACCTCCTCATGTCCTTCACAGCTTTGCTCAGAGGGAAGGCTTCACTGAGCCCCTCCTTCACCATCCTGTTTAAACTGCAGACTCCCCATCTCCCTCCCTCATTTTGCTCTGCACTTTGTATTACCTTTTAGCTCAGTTTCTCAAACTTGAGTTGCATTACAATCACCTGGAAGGATTGTTAAAACACCGACTGTTGGGCCCACCCGCCGAGTGTCTGATTCTAACAAGTTTTTGGGCTGCAGATCCAGGGTCCTCATTTTAAGAGCCAAAGCACTCGCGTACCACACACCTTGTTAGAGTGCAAGCCCCATGAGCGTAGGGACTTTATTTTGCTCACCGAAGAATCCCACGAGCCTAGGAGAATATCAGCCTTAGAGCAGATGCTCAATACCTATACTTTTATTTTCATAGAATAGAGACAGGGTCTTGCTTTGTCCAGGCCGGTCTTAAACTCCTGGCCTCAAGCAATCCTCCCACCTTGGCCTCCTAAAATGCTGGGATTACTGGTGTGAGTCCCTGTACCCGGCCTCAGTATATACACTTTGTTGAATGAAATGCACCATAATGGTGAGTTTGGTCTTGAACACAGGGCTGTCTGACTCCCAAGTGCAAAATCCACCATTTCCTAGCTATGGCCTTGGGCAGGTTATGTAACTTTTCGGAGCCTCAGCTTCCTCATTTATAAAGTGGGTATAATCATGACCTGATACCAAATTTGTGGAGTCCAGTGCAAGATGGAAATGCAGTGCGTAGTAGTTCATTCTCACACTGCTATAACAATATACCTGAGACTGGGGGATTTATAAAGGAAAGAGGCTTAATTGACTCACAGTTCTGCACGGCTGAGGAGGCCTCAGGAAACTTGCAGTCATGGCAGAAGGCGAAGGGAGAAGCAAGCACCTTCTTCACAAGGCAGCAGGAGAGAAAGAGCGCGGGAGGGAGGAAATGCCACACTTTAAAACCATCAGATCTCGCGAGCACTCACTCATTATCGTGAGAACAGCATGAGGGAAACCACCCCCATGATCCAATCACCTCCCACCAGGCCCCTCCCTCGACACCTGGGGATTACAATTCAACATGCGATTTGGGTGAGGACACAGAACCAAACCACGTCACAGTGACAACAGGGCATTAAACAGCACAGGTCTCCCTATGAGCACAGGACTCCCTATGAGCACACTGGTTGCAGGCCAGCAATGCGGGGCAGGGGGCGAGGGGCAGGGCTGGGATTTACAATACATAATATCTATTTCAAGGGACTGCCGTGAAGAGCAAACAGGATAAGGCACGTGGAAGCACCTCACACAGTTCCCAGCACATTGAAAAAATATGAACTCCCCTCCATTCATCTAACCTTCATCTTTTGCACTTCTGTCACCTCTCAGAACAATACATTTTCATAGCTCCAGAAGCTCTAGTGCCTGCCTTTTTTTTTTTTTTCTTTTTTTTCTTTTGAAATGGAGTCTTGCTCAGTCGCCCAGGCTGGAGTGCAGTGGTACAATCTTGGCTCACTGCAACCTCCACCTCCCGGGTTCAAACGATTCTCCTTCCTCAGCCTCCCGAAGACCTGGGACTACAAGAGCACACCATCATGCCCAGCTAATTTTTGTATTTTTAGTAGAGACAGGGTTTCACCATGTTGGCCAGGTTGGTCTCTAACTACTGAGCTCAAGTGATCTGCCTGCCTTGGCCTCCCAAAGTGCTGGGATTAAAGGCATGAGCCACTGCACCCAGCCTTCTGGTGCCTGCCTTTAAGGGTGGCCCTGCTGAGAACTCACAGAAAAGCCCTCTGCTACTGTTGACTTGGCTTTATCAGCTGTTCCTGGGCAGAAGCAAGAACATCTCTCGCCACGAACTCTTTTTAAAAAATTTTTTTTTTTTTTTTTTTTTTTTTTT
>NW_012102032.1:5060194-5060730 GCF_000951045.1 Mandrillus leucophaeus
CTTTAAGGCAGTAGCCATAGCCTCCATGCCTAGTTCCTAAACAATTAATCACAAGATAAGATTTAATCATCCTTAGAAAGAATTAATGCCTGCCTTCTAAATGCATTATTGCTTTTAGGTTATACAAAACACCCTCCTCTTAGCACTAAACTGGGAACAGCAAACTCCAATTTCAACAGCGTATTTCAATGGTAATCCAATGGCGTGTGGACTTTTAAAAAGTATACATTAAATGCTTGAGCAAATCCTGCCTATATATAACCATTTAAGCAATTTCAAATACATTTCCGTTGCATAATTATGCAAGGACTGTGGTCGTAAAACATGCTTTTGCAAACTTAAGTGAAATCACCACAGATGATTATTTGCAAGAAAAATGCCCAGTTGCAAGGTAGACCTGTCATCAGCTTCTCAACGGACTTCCATCTTGTCATTTCCCACCAAACAGTTGGCCTCAATCAGTCCACACTCAGGTTGTTGAAAAAGCCACAGAGAACAAGATCCAGCCCAGAGAGGAAATTCAGTTAGCATCTAAC
>NW_012102032.1:5061975-5072863 GCF_000951045.1 Mandrillus leucophaeus
GGGTTTCACCGTGTTAGCCAGGATGGTCTCGATCTCCTGACCTCGTGATCCGCCCGTCTCGGCCTCCCAAAGTGCTGGGATTACAGGCTTGAGTAGAGACAGGGTCTTGCTACATTGCCCAGGCTGGTCTTGAATTCTGGGCTCCAGTGATCCTCCTGCCTCAGCCTCCTAAAGTGCTGAGAATACAGGTGTGAGCCACTGTGCCTAGCTCAAAGAATTATTTGTGGCCACAAAGTCTGGTTGTTCTAGAGAGGAGCAGGCTGGGCAGTGGGAGTTGGGGGAGCTCCTTCCCACACGAGGTAGCTAGTCAGCTAGAGTGGGGGGTGGGTGGGGGAGAACAGCTCCTACACACCACGCACACTAGGAGTGACGGCCAACCATCAGGTGAGGTCAGGCAGTTGTTAACTGTTTCTCTAAAATAATAATTGGTCGCAGCCGGCGCCAGGGAAAGGCAGTCTCCTAACAGACAGAAAACACCTGAAACTGATCAGCAGCTTCCCAATAAGATCTTCAGAGTAGGGAGAAGTAACGCAAGATCCCGGAAGTATGCCAACGTATAAAACCCCCAAGTCAAGAGGTCAAGCTGTGCCCTTGGTCTCTCAAGTCGCCCCCCTGGCCCTCTTCCAAGCGTACTTTCCTTCCTTTCCTTACTGCTCTAAAGCTTTTTTATTTTTTTTCCCCGCTGGAGACAGAGTCTCACACTTTGGCCCAGGCTGGAGTGCAGTGGGGCCATCTTGGCTCACTGCAAGCTCCACCTCCCGGGTTGACACCATTCTCCTGCCTCAACCTCCTGAGTAGCTGGGACTACTGGTGCCTGATACCATGCCCAGCTAATTTTTTTGTATTTTTAGTGGAGACAGGGTTTCACCATGTTAGCCAGGATGGTCTCGATCTCCTGACCTAGTGATCTGCCCGTCTCGGCCTCCCAAAGTGCTGGGATTACAGGCGCGAGCCAGTGCGCTCAGCCTGCTCTAAAGCTTTTTAATAAGCTTTAACTCCTGCTCTAAAACTTGCCTCAGTCTCTCCTTTCTTATGCCCTTCAGTCGAATTCTTTCTTCTGAGGAGGCAAAAACTGAGATTGCTGCAGACACGTATGGATAACTACCACTGGTAACAGCCCCCCTGCCCAGGAGTGGTACGGCCGGCACCAGGACTGCTCTCCTTAGATGACTGAGTGATCACGGTGACCAGCCATAGAATGAGCATGTCCCATCCAGAGTTCATGATTGCTCCTCTCACCCATCTGAGGGGACAAACAGAACAATTATTTTTGGAACTGCAGGGCATCCCTTTCTATGACTTTACTAGCTGTGTTAGCTTGCTTCACAGACTCTGAAATAAACAGACCTGGCATAAATGAGTGGCCCCTCCACAGGTGTTGGGGTGGGAAGTAGGGAAAGGAGAGGAGCCTGCCCCTCTTGCGTGAACATGAATCCTGTGGGCTGTGGACACCTACCTGGCTACAAAGCAAAGAGCAAGAGTCAGGGACCCTGACCACTTCGGGGTCTCTGCAAACCAAGATAGGACACTGAGCCTCTTGCAATGTACACATGCTAGCACCACAGTGGGAGGGAGGCAGCGGGGAGTAGCTCCATGCAAGTCCCAACTATAAAATCCACACAGAAGATATGGTCACATTTCCCAACAGCCTCTCCCTATGTCTCCTTTTAGATCTCTTTTTAAAAAGTCAGCTCCCCTGGTAAGTAATGTAATTTAACGTGTAAAACATCCATTTGTGCTTAGCCTTTCAGACGAGCAACACCTATGCCGGAAGTTGTGTTCATTCTCATACACCTGTGATACATGTACACAGGTCACACATCATGAGAGTGAATAACTTCTGATGACAGAGGCTCCACTTGTCGGGTACCACAAGGCCTCCTCCCTGTGCCAGGCAGGGTCTGGTTCGAGTCCTAGGATGGCACTTCCTGGCTATGTGGTCCTGTGCGAGCAACTTATCTTTCTGCTCTGCCTTTTTCTCTTTTGTTCACGGAGGAGTCATGAAGATTAGAGATAATGAATATTAGTGAGGTGCCTGACACATGGGAAGGTCTAATAATAGCGAATTTACAAGGTTGTTGGAATGGTTGCACAAAGCAGCAAATATGCCTGGCCCATGGGAGCTGCCCAAAAAGTGAAGGCAGTTGAGGATCCTGGGTTAGATATCCACACGGCTTTCCCAAGATTCCATGGGACTATCTGTCACATGGGACCACTTCCTTCCCCGCTAGTTTTTCCCCTCTGGCCCTTTCTTTGTTGGTTTAGTTTTCCCTTCCATGACCTCATTGACAGAGTTAGTCAGATTGGAGGCATCATAGCCCCAAAGCGCCTGCCCCGGCAGCTGGAGAGTAATGTGGAGGAGATGGGGTACAGAGGCTCCTGAGAGAAAGCAGCACCTCTGTGGAATTTTCCTATCATATGTGGTCCCGGTGGGACACCAGGGGGCTGCCCAGAATCCTATTCAAACTTGGACATCTCTGCAAAATGCTGCATTCACAGAGGAACACCAAACAGATCAAAAGAAGAGGACATTCACCCTACCGTTTTAAATGTATATTCTCTCTCAGGCATTGCTATGTGAGTGGTAACTGGTACAACCACTTCAGAAAACTGAACATATGCATACCCTAGCCAAGAGAAATGAGTGCATATATCCACCAAAAAAAGAGCATCCAAGAACGTTGATAGCATTTTCCTCCTAATAGCCCCAAACTGGATGCAACCCAAATGCCCATTTCAGCAAGAGAAGGGGGAATATATTGCAGCATATTCACATAATGGAATTCTACTCAACAATAAAAAGAATAAACCACTGCCATATGCAAAAACATGGGGGATTTCACAGACATTATGTTCAGAGAAAGACACCAAGCACAAAAGAATATACACTGTATTATTCCATGTATAGGAAATCTAAGAACAAGTAAAACCAACCAATGGGTGATAGAACTCATAATGGCACTGACCTCTTCGGGGATACTGACTTTGAAGGGGAGTGAGAGAACCTTTTAGGTGCTGTAAACATCCTGATGTGGGTAGTGGTTATAGGGGTATATACATATATAAAAAGCAAGTGGAACATCTAAGATCAGTGCACTTTCCCCATACTTTGTGCATTACACCTCAATGAAAACTAAAAAATAATTATATTCTGTAGGGAAAAACTCTCTCCAGCCACATTTTTCCTCGGCTCTCACACCACAGCAATCAACACAGAATTTTTGTGACCAAAGGTGTGTGTGTTTCTTCCCCCACACACCAAGCAGTGGACACCAGGGGGGTGTCCTCCAATTCAGTTCAGACACTACGATAGTGTCAGCTCCCACAGGCTGAGAGCTTAGTCCCCAGGACTGCCCCCCAGCACACACCAGTGCAAGTCCAGGCCTCTGAAACCTCTGACTGGTTGACTTCACAATTGCTTGCACAACCCTTTTTGGGTCAATTAATTTGCTGGAAGAGCTCACAGAACTCAGGGAAACACTCATATTTACCAGTTTATTATGACAGATATTACAGCCGGGCACAGTGGCTCATGCCTGTAATTCCAGCACTTTGGGAGGCGAAGGTGGGCAGATCGCTTGAGGCCAGGAGTTCAAGACTAGCCTGGCCAACACGGTGAAACCTCGTCTCTACAAAAAATACAAAAATTAGCCAGGCGTGACGGCGCATGCCTGTAATCCCGGCTACTCAAGAGGCTGAGGTGGGAGGATGGCTTGAGCCCAGGAGGCGGAGGTTGCAGTGAGCCAAGATTGCACAACTGAACTCCAGCCTGGGCACAGAGCAAGATTTTATCTCCAAAGGAAAAAAAAAAAAAAAATAGGCTATTGCAAAGGATACAGATGAAGAGATGTATAGGGTATAGGAGAAAGGGCACGGAGCTTCCATCCCCTCCCTGGGGTACCATGCTTCACATGTTCAGCTACCCGGGAGCTCCCCCAACCCAGTCCTCTTGGGTATTTATGGAAGTTTCAAGGCATTTTCCCCCCAGGGTATAGGGTGGGACCCTCTCTGAAGACAACCTTAAGACCCACAATCAGAAAGGTAGGGGAAGTTGAGGCCAGATGCGGTGGTTCACGCCAGTGATCCCAACATTTTGGGAGGCTGAGGCGGGCAGATTACCTGAGGTCAAGAGTTCAAGACTAGCCTGGCCAACATGGTGAAACTCTGTCTCTACTAAAAATACAAAAATTACCTGGGCATGGTGGTGGGCACCTGTAATTCCAGCTACTCAGGAGGCTGAGGCAGGAGAATCACTTGAACCCTGGAGGCGGAGGTTGGAGTGAGCTGAGATTGCGCCACTACACTCCAGCCTGGGCGACAAAGCGAGACTCCATCTCAATAAAAAAAGAAAATGAGAGTCCTATCTTGAGACAGGTGAATGGAGGGCAGGAGAGAGATTCTGTTTCCTGAAGCCTGCCCCTGAGGCCTAATACACCCAACATTATAACCAAAGGTTGTAACAGGGGCTATGGGAGATATGAAGCAGAAGCCGTGGACAACAGCCCATCTATATCATAACACCACGTATTCCATTACCGGGTTCTACTGTGTATGGGAACTGGGAATGAATACATACAGTAACTGTCTTGGGAAAAGCACATTTATATTGCATTTTATTTGTTTTTATAATAATGGCCTTAATTTTAAACACGCACACATTTGAAGCACACCACAATTTTTGCAATCCATTTTGACATTTCTCCATTGCTTAATAAACCAAAGCTTAGAGAAAGGACAATGTTCTGGTCCTCTCTGAACCTCCAGGAGGCCCCATCATGAACATAGCCACAGGATGGGCAGAGACAGGGAGGCGTCCAGAGGGGCTATGTTCTCCCCACTCCCAAGACACAGCCTGGAGGTGGGGTGGGGCTTGGCCAAGTGTCAGCCCTTGGGGGCACTAATGAGGCAGAAGGTGGGCTGGGGCACCCAGTCCCGGCTTGAGCCCCCTCTGCCTGCTGCTCAGAAGGAACCTGCAGCAACCCAACTTTCTAAAGCCCAGTCTATGCCGGTCTTTTTCATAGCTGTCAGGGCGGTATAAAGCGCATTGCCTGGGCCAAGGTGCTTTTATCCCCCTGGAAAAGAGGCCTGGAAGCTAGAAGACAGCCAGGGAACTGCCCAAAGGGGTAGTCAGGGCCAGCTTCCTGGGCATCTGTCCTGTGCAGTCACACAGGGCCTCATACTGAGAAGGGCCCCACAGTTGGTTAATATTCTGCCGTCACAGTCTTAACACGCTTTTTTCTTTTCTTCTTTTTTTTTTTTTTTTGTTTGAGACGGACTTTTGCCCCTTGTTACCCAGGCTGGAATGCAACGGCGCGATCTCAGCTCACAGCAGCCTCCACCTTCCAGGTCAAGCGATTCTTCTGCCTCAGCCTCCTGAATAGCTGGGATTACAGGCACGTGCCACCACGCCTGGCTAAGTTTTGTATTTTTAGTAGAGATGGGGTTTTGCCATGTTGGTCAGGCTGGTCTTAAACTCTTGACCTCAGGTGATCCACCTGCCTTGACCTCTCAAAGTGCTAGGATTACAGGCGGGAGCCACCATGCCCGGCCTACATTATTTTTATTTTTAATTTTTTAGTTTTTTATATTTAAAAGATAGAGACGGAGGTCTCATTATGTTACCCAGGCTGGTCTTGAACTCCTGGGCTCAAGTGATCCTCCCACCTCAGCATCCCAAAGTGCTGAGATTACAGGCTTAAGGCACTGCACCCAGCAGTCTTAAAATCTTAATCTTTGTTGAACAAGAGGCCCTGCAGTTTCATTCCCCTCCTGTTCCCCACAAACGTAACGGTCATTCCTGGAGTAGCAGACTGTGGCAATAATAGTCTGCTGTCAGAGTGGTATAAAGCGCATTGTCTGGGCCAAGGTGCTTTTATCCCCCTGGAAAAGAGGCCTGGAAGCTGGAAGGGGTAGTTAGGGCCAGCTTCCTGGGCATCTGTCCTGTGCAGTCACACAGGGCCTCATACTGAGAAGGGCCCCACAGTTGGTTAATACTCTGCCGTCACAGTCTTAACGCGCTTTTTTTTTTTTTTTTTTTTGAGATGGAGTTTCGCTCTTGTTAGGAACATAGATAATCTATGTCTGGAGTTGGGGTTCTATTCCCAGCTCTGCCCCTTGCTGCCGGGGCATCTTGGTCAAGCCATTTAAGCTCCATGCCTCAGTGCCCTATCTGTAATATGGAGGTAACAGCTATACCCGTTCAGAAGATGTTAAGAGAATCAAATCAGCCTTCAGCTCCCAGCCTGGCACATTACAAAGTACTCAATGAAGCTCGGTGATTAGCGCTAAGATGATTGAGGGCGGATTATAGAGGCAGCACTCTTGCCTGGACCTGCCTCAGAAATGCCTTTTCTAAAGGCAGGAGCAAAAGAAAGAAGCTTGGGATTAACTCTTCCAAAATAGCAAATGTTCTCTTTTCAGCATTAGGGCTAACACCAGTGGCATTATTACACCCCAGGAAAAATGTGTCCTCATCAAGTCACAAAAGCCTGGTTTCAACCCACAGAGGGAACAACAACAACAAAAACGTCTGAAATGCTGAAAAAGCCAAGAGCATCGGGTACACGTTATCCAGCCCATCTTTGATTTGGGAGTTCACTGAAGCATGGCTGATGCATGGTTACCTTGGGTCCTATATGTCTCTTCTGTAAATAGGCTTTTGTTACAAGAAAAAAAAAAATGGACTGACTTGGAAAAACAGAAGGAAACACAAGAAACAGCGAGACTTTTTCCCTTCCCACAAAATGGACAGGTCTGAGAACTTCCAGGATCCTGGCTGTTCACAGATTAATTAACCTCCTGCAGCCTCAGTTTCTGCCCTCTTAAAGGGGGAGTACGCAGGAGTGATGAGGAACACAGATCTGGAGACAGACTACCGGGGGCATCTTAATCCCACTTACCAGTTGTCCGGCCTGGGACACGCGCTAGACTTCTGTGCTTCTGCTTCTACCTCCTGTAGAAGCTACAGTACCTACATCCTGGGGTTGTTGGGAGGGTGAAGCAGGATAATATACATAAAGTGTAAGGAATGGTGCCCAGCCCAGAGTAAGTCCTCAATAAATGTTAGCTGCAGATCATGAACCTAAATCACCCAGCTGCAGTTGTGCCGAATAATGGGAGAAGTAGTTGTAGCAGTCGTTATTATTGTTATTTAAACTGCCCCAGGACCTGTGATCTTGTGACCTCAGATTCCTTCTGCACATGCCTCCAAAATGTAGGAGACCCTTAAGGAGACTCGTGATTGATCAAGGTACTAGGGATAAGCTAAACGCAAATGAGATCTTCCCTACCTTCCCCATCCTGAGGATCATGACCATAGGCCTCAGAGTCATTTTAATGTCAGAGCAGAAAAGAACCAGCTGGGCGCAGTGACTCACGCCTATAATTCCAACACTTCAGGAGGACGAGGCAGGCAGATCGCTTGAGCCCAGGAGTTCAAGACTAGCCTGGGTAACATGGCAAAGACCTGTCTCTACTGAAAAAAAAAAAAAATGCAAAAATTAGACAGGCATGGCGGCACATGTCTGTAGTCCTAGTTACTCAGGAGGCTTAGGTGGGAGGATCATCTGAGCCCAGGAGGTCGAGGCTGCAGTGAGCCACTGCACTGCAGCCTGGGAGACAAAAGTGTGACCCAATCTCCAAAAAAAAAAAAAAAAGAACCTTGTAGGTCAGCAAGTCCACATTCCTTATTTATAGATGAGTGAAGAACTAAGGCTCAGAGAAGGCAAGTGACCTGCTCAAGGTCACACAGAACAGGAGCTGAGCTAGGAAGACAACTCAGAGTTCATGGCTTTACACATCCATTCCCTTCCTGTTCCCACCTACCGCTCATTCTGTCGGAGTCCCTGGCCCCTCACAAGGTCCCCTGACCTCTCTGTCTCCCGGGTGAGCATCTGTCAAGTTATGGACTCATCGAATTCTTGGCCACATCCTACTAGAGACCCATTTTTCTTACTGAATCAGGCCACCATTAGGTCCTGAAAGCCCCATAAGTCTTCTATGCATGAGCAGATCCTTTAATCTATTATTCCCGAGTCCTATTTATATATATTTATCCATATGGCTATATAAATAGGGCTTTGAGATGTATACGTGGCAGGTTATTGCTGTAACATAGCTGTTCTCCCCAAGAGGAAAACAAAAATGATGTATGACAGAAGCTCTTTTCCATGCAGAAAGCTCCTGTCTGATTTATTAAGAGTTAGGTTGCAGCCACATGCTCTGAAGTAGTGAATCTATTGCAGTTATCTAAGAGCAGGACACTCAGTTCCAGACGCCAAAACAGCAAGTCTAGGGTGTGGCAAGAGCTCAAAGAATCTTACAGCAGTCACTCGCTAGGTACTTGCCATGTCCCAGAGTATTATCTAGGATTCCTTTGGTTGCAAGTTGAAGCAAAAAATGGAAGCTTGTTATAAGGATATTGGGTGTCTCCAGGAACTCAAGGAGAGGCAGGGGGCTGGGTCTCAAAATGGCTGCAACTCCCTCTCTCCTGTGCGTCTCTGCCTTTCTCTGGGCCTTGGCTCCGTTCTTCTCTCTCACTCCAGATTAACATTCTCCATATGGAAGAAAACATGGCAGCCAGCAGCTCCCAAGTTTTGCCTCTTACAGTTTCCACGAACTCACTTTGTACTTTCTCTGGTCCCACGTACATGGAATGGAACCCCAGTTCCCCGTGTGGCTCAAGGGTCAGGAGCAGGGTCACGAACCCAAAGCAGCTGCTGCAGGAAGCACTCAATGAACTGGATGTGGAAAGGAGCAGTTCCCAGACGATGTGGGAGAATTTTGTGTGTCACCAGACAAAGCAACCCGAATGCTTTTTCTCTATACTCGCTGTGTGGACTTGGAAAAGGCACTTAGCCTCTCTGGGCTTCAGCCTCCTTCAGTGTAAAATTGGGATAATGGTGTGCTCCGTAGAGGCAGTAGTTTTTATTGTTTTGTTCACTGATATATCCCCAGTGCCTAATCAATGCCTGAAACATGTTTATGTTCAATAAATATCTATTGAATAAATAAATGAATGAGCTGGGCACAGTGGCTCATGCCTGTAATCCCAGCATCTGCTTGTTGAGAAGCCGAAACAGGAGCATCTCTTGAGGTCAGACGTTCAAGACTGGCCTGGGCAACATAGCGAGACTCTATCTCTACAAAAAATTTAAAAATTAGCCAGGTATAATGGCGCATGCCTGTGGTCCCAGCTACTCCAAAAGCTAAAGTGGGAGGACTGCTTGAACCTGGAGGTTGAAGTGGTGGTGTCCATGTTTGTGCCACTGAACTGCAGCCTGGGTGACAGAGACAGACCCTGTCTCAATAAAAAAATAAAATACATAAATGAATGATAACTCTCTTAGAAGATTGTTGGGAGGATTAACTGAAATAATAAAAAGAGCTAACAGTTAAAGAACACTTAGGTGCCAGGAGCTGTTCTAAGCATACAACGTTAATGTATAAAAGACACTTCTAACAGTGCCTTGTGCATGCGTGCCCAGGTAAGAGAAAACTAGGGTTCAGGAAGCAAGCAACTAGGCTGAGGTCATTAGCTAGCAAGTGGCAGAAGCAGGATTCAAATCCAGGGCTTTCTGAAACCACTATGCTCCCTTCCCCCTTCACTGACATTCTCTAGTCCAGTATTTTCCAACTCTGGGTTGTGACTGTGGGGTGGGGAGACGTGGGGGGTGTGAATAAACATGGGGTATGGAGTATGCGTCCATATGTATAAAAAGCATTGTGGATAAACTGAATAAATATACTGATCACAGATACATGCACAGTCATTTCAAAATGTCTTACATGTTATAATGTTTAATGAAGTACAAATTAATAATGTAAATTATTACTGAATTCAAGTCACCTAGGATCATGTATTTTCTCAATCAGCAAATACTACAAGTACGTCTGCTATTATGGAGGAGGTTTATGAAATTGTAATTTTGAAAAAAAAAAAAAAAACACTCAAAGGGCCGGGTGCAGTGGCTCACACCTATAATCCCAGCGCTTTGGGAGGCTGAGGCAAGTGGATTACCTGAGGTCAGGAGTACAAGACCAGCCTGGGTTTCACATGGTGAAACCCAGTCTCTATTGAAAAATACAAAAATTAGCTGGGTGTGGTGGCACATGCCTGTAATCCCAGCTACTTGGGAGGCTGAGGCAGGAGAATCACTTGAACCCAGGAGGCAGGGGAGGCAGAGGTCACGGTGAGCCAAGATCGTGCCATTGCACCCCAGCCTGGGCAACAAGAGCAAAACTCCATCTCAAAAAAAAAGAAAAGAAAGAAAGAAAGAAAAGAAAAAAAAAAAGATTGTTCACTGGAGCTTTAAAAAATGGTGCTAAGTCATATACACCATGGAATACTATGCAGCCATTAAAAAGGATGAGTTCATGTCCTTTGCAGAGACATAGATGAAGCTGGAAACGATCGTCCTCAGCAAACTATCACAAGGACAGAAAACCAAACACCGCATGCTCTCACTCATAGGTGGGAATTAAACAATGAGATCACTTGGACACAGGGTGGGGAACTTCACACACTGGGGCCTGTCGGCGGGTGGGGGGCTGGGGGAGAGATAGCATTAGGAGAAATACCTAATGTAAATGATGAGTTGACGGGTGCAGCAAACCAACATGGCACACGTATATCTATGTATCAAACCTGCACGTTGTGCACATGTGCTCTAGACCTTAAAGTATAATTTTTTTTAAAAAAAGCATTAGCTTATGGAAGGAAAAAAAATGGTGCTAACTAAATGACCTTCAAGAGAACAGATAGAATGAAGCATGCAATGGCTTTCTATCCAAGCATTTAGGAAAAATAGCCAGTTATATCCACCCATAGGAATGAATCTCATGGTGGAAATATAACAATCCGGGCTTATCCTCTACTTGTGAACAAACA
>NW_012102032.1:5072913-5073729 GCF_000951045.1 Mandrillus leucophaeus
GCTACTTGGGAGGCTGAGGCAGGAGAATCACTTGAACCCAGGAGGCAGAGGTTGCAGTGAGCCAAGATTGCACCATTGCACTCTAGCCGGGACAACAAGAGCAAAACTCCATCTCAAAACAAAAACAAAAACAAACAAACAAACAAAAACACTCAAATTATGAACCTCTGAGCTACGCCTACCTTCTCATGTCACAGATAAGGACAGTCAAAGTCCCTCAAGGTCATGAAGTGAGCGAGAGCAGACTCACGGCGAGAACCCAGGTCCTGCGACCATCGAGGTTTCTAGAGTAGAAGGGGAAAGTTCCTCCTTCCATTCTGACACTGCCAAGCAGCAGTGAGGATGTGGAGCCACAGGGAGCCACGCTCTGCTTTGGAGTGGGGATGGAATTCTCACCAGCTCTTGGACAACAATTTGGCATTTTACAGTGAAGTTGAGGGTATGTCCATCCGAAGACCCAGCAACGGCACTTTTTAAATTATACCCTAGACATGTAAACAAGGAGAACTGTTCAAGATCGTTCACTGTTCTGTTGGAGCTGCCTTTTAAAGAAAGAAAAAAAAAAAAGACCGGGCACGGTTGCTTATGCCAGGAATCCCAGCACTTTGGGAGGCCGAGGTGGGCAGATGACCCAAGGTCAGGAGTTTGAGACCAGCCTGACCAACATGGAGAAACCCTGTCTCTATTAAAAATACAAAATTAGCCAGGTGTGGTGGCACATGCCTGTAATCCCATCTACTCGGGAGGCTGAGGCAGGAGAATGGCTTGAACACGGGAGGCAGGGGAGGCAGAGGTCGCGGTGAGCCAAGATCGTGC
>NW_012102032.1:5077287-5078642 GCF_000951045.1 Mandrillus leucophaeus
AACCATTAAACCTCCAGGGATGCAATACACATTTTTTAAACACGATTTCTCTTTAGGCCTGGCAAGGTGGTGCATGCCTGTAATCCTAGCACTTTTGGGAGGCTGAAGTGGGTGGATCACCTGAGGTCAGGAGTTTAAGACCAGCCTGGCCAACATTGGTGAAACACCATCTCTACTAAAAATACAAAAAAATTAGCCAGGCGTGGTGACACACACCTGTAATCCCAGCTACTCAGGAGGCTGGGGCAAGAGAATCACTTGAACCTGGGAGGCGGAGGTTGCAGTGAGCCAAGATTATACCATTGCACTCCAGCCTGGGTGACAGAGTGGGACTCTGTCTCTAAATAAAAAAAATAAATAAATAAAATAAAAAATAAACTTTCTTTTTGGGAATAATTTTATATACACAGAAAACTTGTAAAGATAGCACTAACAGTTCCTAAATACCTCTCCCCCATTTTCACTTTTTCCTAATATTACCAACGTCCATTACCATTTATCAAAACTAAGAAACCAACAGGGGTATGCCACTTTTAAGTGAACTCTAGATTTTATTCAGATTTCACTTGTTTTTCCATTGATGTCCTTTTTCTGTTCCAGGATCCAATCCAATATATCACATTGCATGTAGTCAACTTTGTATTTTCATCAATCTCGATGTCCTTATTTAATAAGTAATACTATAAATGAGTGCATGTAGTTTCCTACTAACAAAACATCAATTTTATATGTTTTGTATAATGAAATTCCAGGAAGATTTCTTTGAGGAAAAAAAGAGGGGATCCACTGTATTTTTTTTTTAAGTTTGCAAACAACTAGAGGCGCTGTTCCTTAAGGCCTGGGGAGACTGACAGTTGCGTGATTCAGTGTCAGCACAGGGTCAAGTTCCATCAGGACTTACTAAGTGAGCTAAATGTGCTCAGCTCTCAGTATGGAAATGATACATCCTGTTCAGATTGAAATTGCCCTTGGCTATTCATCCTGGAGGGATGGCGACGCTCTTTTCCAATAGGATGAACGTGAAACAAATGTCCATTTAGCCACTCATTCTTTTGACAAGTATTGAAGCACCTACTATGTGCCAGGCCCTCTAGGGGTTGGGAATTGTAATGAAGAAAGCAGACTACTTGCTGCCCTCAGAGAGCTTACAGTCCAATGGTGGAGACAATGATAAACAAGAGAGAAGTAAACTGTGCTGTGCAATGGTGACTCCTGCCAAAGAGAAAAGTCAGCCAGGGAAAGGGAAAATTAAAGGGGGGTGGGGTGAAATTTTACTTCATGTATTTTAATTTTAGAGTCAGGGTTTCACTCCCTCACCCAGGCTGGAGTGCCGTAGTATGATCATAGCTCACTGC
>NW_012102032.1:5078692-5080359 GCF_000951045.1 Mandrillus leucophaeus
TTTTTTGAGACAGTCTTGCTCTGTTACCCAGGCTGGAGTGCAGTGGCATGATCTTGGCTCACTGCAACCTCTGCCTCCCAGGTTCAAGCAATTCTCTTGCCTCAGCCTCCCAAGTAGTTGGGGTCACAGGCATGCGCCACCATGTCTGGTTAATTTTTGTATTTTTAGTAGAGATGGGGTTTTACCATGTTGGTCAGGCTAGCCTCGAATTCCTGACCTCAAGCAATCCACCCACCTCGGCCTCCCAAAGTGCTGGGATTACAGACGTGAGCCACCGCACCCGGCCTCCAGGTCCCAGTTTTCTTATCTGTAAAATGGGAACTGAGGATGAGACCAGTGGTTTTCAGACTGTGTTTGCCAAGTCCTAGCAATGCTTCACAGGGGATGCAAACATTTAATCTAAACATCATCTTTCAAAAATATTTAAAACTATTTTAAAACTAGAGGCAACAACGTGCATATTCCAATGTGCTTTGTTCAAAATGAAAACCCCTTGCAGACCAGCGCTGCACTCATGTGGACTATCTGCTTCCCCCATTCTCCTAGAGAACCCAAAAGGAGCCTCTCTCGCCTTCTCGGTTTAATTGGAGCATATCCTATGACCACAAGGCGAGCAGCTGTCAAAATCTGTTGCCATTTTCAACTGCTTAGCTGAGAGAGTCAAGATTTTTTCAATATTGTATCACCAAAGCAAAACATCGCAATAATTTACATGTTGTGGAAGATGCTAATTGTCATCCATAACTGTAATTTCAAATTTGTATTTTTTGTTTGTTAAATCTATTTACTAATGCAATAAGAAACATATATATATATATCTCTCACCGCCTGCACTGGTGAGAGAGGTACCACATCCCAACCATTAAACCTCCAGGGATGCAATACACATTTTTTAAACACGATTTCTCTTTAGGCCTGGCAAGGTGGTGCATGCCTGTAATCCTAGCACTTTTGGGAGGCTGAAGTGGGTGGATCACCTGAGGTCAGGAGTTTAAGACCAGCCTGGCCAACATTGGTGAAACACCATCTCTACTAAAAATACAAAAAAATTAGCCAGGCGTGGTGACACACACCTGTAATCCCAGCTACTCAGGAGGCTGGGGCAAGAGAATCACTTGAACCTGGGAGGCGGAGGTTGCAGTGAGCCAAGATTATACCATTGCACTCCAGCCTGGGTGACAGAGTGGGACTCTGTCTCTAAATAAAAAAAATAAATAAATAAAATAAAAAATAAACTTTCTTTTTGGGAATAATTTTATATACACAGAAAACTTGTAAAGATAGCACTAACAGTTCCTAAATACCCCTCCCCCATTTTCACTTTTTCCTAATATTACCAACGTCCATTACCATTTATCAAAACTAAGAAACCAACAGGGGTATGCCACTTTTAAGTGAACTCTAGATTTTATTCAGATTTCACTTGTTTTTCCATTGATGTCCTTTTTCTGTTCCAGGATCCAATCCAATATATCACATTGCATGTAGTCAACTTTGTATTTTCATCAATCTCGATGTCCTTATTTAATAAGTAATACTATAAATGAGTGCATGTAGTTTCCTACTAACAAAACATCAATTTTATATGTTTTGTATAATGAAATTCCAGGAAGATTTCTTTGAGGAAAAAAAGAGGGGATCCACTGTATTTTTTTTTTAAGTTTGCA
>NW_012102032.1:5081034-5082310 GCF_000951045.1 Mandrillus leucophaeus
CTGGTCTTGAAGTCCTGGGCTGGGCTCAAGTGATCCACTCACCTCAGCCTCCCAAAGCACTGGGATTATAAGCGCGACCCACCACACCTGGCTGAAATTTCAGGTATAAGGTGGCCACAGCAGGCTTCCTTGAGAAGGTGACTTTTGAGTAAAGGCCTGAAGGAAGTGAAGGAGCACTCACCTGAGGGAAAAGCATTCTGGGCAGAAGGAAGCGCACATGTAAAGGTGCTGGGGCAGGAGTACACCTATGAGCTTGAGGAACAGTAAAGGGCCAGTGTGGATGAAGAGGATTGAAGGATAGGGAGAGACTAGTCAGGAGGTGGGGATGGAAACATGGGAGACTACAGTGAGAAGAGCCTCCTTGAAACAGCTGGGAGGCTTGTGCCGCAGCAGCAGAGGCTGAGCCTCAGCAGTGCTCGCTTCCACGGGAGTGTGGCCATGTGTGCATGTGTGTACCCCTGGGGAGGCCCAGAATGTGCCCTGACCGAGTGGAGAGGCACGGCTGTGTCTGCTTAGAGCAAGCTGGGAGAGCAGGACTTGCCTGGGCTCCTGACCAGCTCCCTGAGGCACGGCGTGGGCCTGCCTCCTATGCCCACGCTGTCCTGCGAGGGGCCAATGGGGCGGAGCAGTGAGGAGCCTGGCCCAGGGCAGGAGTCTGAGCAGCTTGCCTGTGCTGGCAGCAAGTCCTGAACTTACTGGCCCAGGGAGAAATTAACCCTGCAGCTCTTGGGGGCACTCCAGAAATGAGGAGAAACTCAGGAAAGAGAGGAACTTCTTACAATTCATGATACGGGATGTGGGAGGCATTTTCATTTAAATGTTAAACCCAAGTGTCCTTCAGCAGGTGGCTGGATTACCAAAGTGTGGTACAACCATTCAGTGGAACGCAGCAATAAAAAGGATACGCAAAGCAAATGAGTAAGTCTCAAAGAGTGAATAATTCTCAAAGAGTGATGCCGGGTGAAAGAAGGCAAGCAGAATCATACTGCCTGATTCCATTTATTTAAAATTCCAGAAAATGCAAACGAATCTCCAGTGATGTAAAGCAGATTATTGGTTGTCTGGGGATGGGAGGGAGGCGCAGGAAGGACTACCTAGAAAAAAGTAAACTTGGGAGGTGATGGATACGTTCATTATCTTGATTGTGGTGATGAGTTCACGGATGTGTACATAGGTCAAAACTTATAAAGTTGTATGGCCAGGTGCGGTGTCTCACGCCTGTAATTCCAGCACTTCGGGAGGCCAAGGCAGGTGGATAACTTGAGGTCAGGAGTTC
>NW_012102032.1:5083830-5085252 GCF_000951045.1 Mandrillus leucophaeus
AGACATCTCTTCCTTTCTCTCCTCCTTTCCTGGCCCGACCCCACCTCACCCCCAGCCCCACCTCCCAAGCACCTCAAATACAACGCTGCTACCTGAAACCGAATCAGCACCACAGGGCAAACACCTTAAAAGGCGGCGCGGTTCTCCTTAGGCTGCCCTGGCCCCCTGGCCGGGACTTCCTCAGCCTTCTCTCCCTCCCCATCTCCCCTTCCAGTCCCCTCTCTCCTCTTTGTTCCTCCCTGTGGGATCACGTTCTTCTCTGCCCCAAATTCTTCCCTTTTCAGAGCAGGGCAATTCTGCTGGCCCAGAACCTCCTCCCAAACTCTCAGATGCTCGGCAGAACAGAAGGCCCACAGAGAGAGAGCTGCGACTGCCAAGAGCTATTTTTCTCTGCCTCCCGCATCTGTAGGTTTGTGACTCTACGCGCCTTCATAGCCACGTGCATCTGCACACACGCTTACACTGGGAGGAAATACCCCAAGATGCTAACCCGAAAAGCAGAGTCTGGGAATTGGCAGGCTACCCCTCTTGGGTTCCCTCCTCCCCTCTCTACGCCCACGTTCCAGGGCCCTCAGGACTCCTGCCTCACCCCCTCACTCTCTGAAGTGTCTTTCCTTCCTGTCTTAAACTGTTGCTCTGCCGTCCCACTCTGCCTCAAAGGGCTGCCTTTCCTGAGCGAGTAGCAAGCCAGCCAGTACAAAGGCTGAATAAACAGTCAGTGGAAATTAACTTGAACGTTCAGGGAGAAGAACAAAGACTTTCGATGTGAGCTGGGGAAGGAATCATAATTGCCAGAGAGAGAGGGGCGGCCCAGGCGCCCGGTTGCAAGAGACACAAGAAGCAGCGTTGTTGACAGTGGCGGAGACAGACAGGCGCGATGCTGATTTGATAAGTGGAAGGGCGAGAATTGTAATGTAATGATGCTGATGGAGAGGGGAACGAGGACTCAGAGGGGAGAGGCAGGTGACGGGTCCCTAAGGCAGCCAGCTGAGGTGGCTGTGCCTGAACGGGGGATCCTAGCTTCACACCCTGAGACCCGGGCCTGGGCAGCAGGTGTTCTGATGGCAGTTGTACCCTGGGGCCATAATTACAGCCAAGGAGCATCCCATGGCAGTTCCAGGGAAAAGTGGAGGGAGGACTGGCAATTGGGTCTCCAGCGTGGGGGAAATGATGGATCCCTATGGACCTAGAGAGATGGGGCAGCCCCGACTCTGGAAGAATCCATAGAAGCAGACAAAGCTGGCCTGCTTGAGATTTCTACAGAGAAGCATTCAGGGGATCTCGTTGTCTTTTTTTTGAGACGGAGTCTCGCTCTGCCGCCCAGGCTGGAGTGCAGTGGCCGGATCTCGGCTCACTACAAGCTCCGCCTCCCGGGTTCACGCCATTCTCCTGCCTCAGCCTCCCGAGTAGCTGGGACTACAG
>NW_012102032.1:5085382-5086566 GCF_000951045.1 Mandrillus leucophaeus
CAGCTAAGGGACATAAATAAGAAAATACAGATCGAGTGCAACCTGGATGCCAGCGGCTTCATGTGTAAGTCCTACAATCACCATTTGAGGCGGCACTATTATTGACCCTAGTTTACAGAGGAGCAAACTGAGGTCCAGAGAAGTGGAGTAACTTTCCCGAGATCACACAGCTCTTAACTGGCATAGCCAAGCCAGAACTGTCCAGGCAGGTACATTTGCCTTTGCAGGTTGGGAGGTTTCAGCCTTAGTGACACATCGACGTGGTCAGAGATCTAAGGTTCAAGGGTCTAAAGCCTGGCAGGATCCGGCTTTTTCTTCGTATCACTCACAAGTATCCTGACAGGCCTAGTCTGCACCCACCAGAGGCTAAGATGGCACCACCTGTCCAAAACCTTCCACCAGTCACGAGGTGCAGAGGAGGCTCCCTGCCACTGGCATGAGCTGCTCACTGGGTATTCTGCACTCACGTTCTCATCTAACCTCATCAGGTCTCACCGGACCCCAAAGTGGCGTGCTTAGAAGGAACATAAGGAAGGCCCCTCCAAAGAGGCCTGAGATGCTGGAACGCACAAGACAAGGACACAGTCATGGAATCTCCTTTGGGCATCTCATCCTCTGTTAAATGAGCCTCTATCTATAGTATTTGCTTGGGGGCAAATGGACTCAATTGATCATTCATTCAACAAAATATTTTTGAGAGTGGATGATGTTCCGGGTCCTGTTTTATATGCTGGGGTTACATAATAAAAGACTAGGCCGTGCTTTGGAGGGGCCCACAGTACCAGCAGCTGAATCACAGCAGGCCATGGGAACCGAGGGGCCGCCATCCCACAGCTGATGGGAGGCCAGGGTGAGGGTTCAGAAATACTTCCTGGAGGAGGGAGCCTCAGAGTAGAGAGTGTGTTAGGGGAAAGGCAAGGGGTAGAGGTGGAAAGAGAACACAGACTTTCTGCAGTTTAGAAGACTGGAGGTGGGGGTTGGTGAGCCAGGAAGCTCTGATGGCCTTGGGGTTCTGGGAGCCTTTCTGGATGGTATTGGAAGTCTCTGTTGGGGGCGCTAAGAATGGCTGGTGCCTCTGATCCAGCTGGGAATGGGGATAAAATAAAGATTCCAGGCCAGGCGCAGTGGCTCACACCGGTAATCCCAGCACTTTGTGAGGCCAAAGTGGGTGGATCACTTGAGGT
>NW_012102032.1:5088446-5089372 GCF_000951045.1 Mandrillus leucophaeus
TCCAGCCCGCCCACCCTCACACCGTCCAGCACGCCCACCCTCACCCCAGACAGCCCACCCTCTATTTCACCGCTTCCTGCTCACTTCTTCCCAAGTTACCCAGAGGTTGATTCTAGGAACGTGATTTTCAAACTTAAGTGTGCATCAGGACAGTGTGTTAAAACAGAGTTTTGGATTCAGGAGGTCTGGGGGAGGACCCGAGAATGTGCATTTCTATTAAGTTCTAATAATAAGATCGCGTAGTGCGAACGGCTGTTCTCACTATTGGGGTAGGGGGCGGTGTGCGGAAGGCGGGGAGGACACTTCCGGTAACTTGTGCTGTGGCGCCATCTAGTGGTCTATGATATAGTGGCAGCAATCTGTGTTGTGTGCATTGAGTAACCTTGAAAACTAGCCCTCTCCACGCACCTTCACCTTTATCATCTCTACTTTTTAAAGAGTTTTACTGAAGTTAAATGATCACTTTTCATACTCTGAACAACCACTGGAGAATGGGATCTTTACAGACTGTGTCCTACCCAAAGTCCCACAGCGGCAGAACTGAGACTGGAAGACGGCTATTTTAAGGCTAGAAATTTTAAACTGTGCAAATAGACTTTGGTATTTGTCCTCGGGATATTTCCAGCCTAAGGCAAGATATTGGAAGACAGCGACACAGCCACCCAGATTACACAATAATTAAACCCTAACTTAACCAAAAACAGTCCCGAACACTTCCTAGCAGCCAAGTCAACGCAGGAAACAAGGATTCCATCTACTCACAACCTAAAGCAAGGGAGCATGCCTGTTTATGAGTAAAATCAAATGGTCCCAAGTTATAGGAGCAGTGGGCATGAGTTTAGCCTGGGAGGCTTACTGAAAATGCAGATTCCAGGTCCCAGCACTTTGCATTTTTAACAAGCACTCCAGGTAAACTGAGGCTAATG
>NW_012102032.1:5092227-5117431 GCF_000951045.1 Mandrillus leucophaeus
TTTGTTTGTTTGTCTTTTTAGCCATAACTTAAGAATGTCCTGCAAAGGCATCAGTAGTTTTCAAAATGATTCCAAAATGCAGCCAGGGTTGAACATCCATGCCCTGGGCTCATGAAGTGTTCAAACTTTGATGAATGTATGAATAGCCTGGGAGTCACAAAAATGAGGAGGATTCAGGAGGGTGGAGCCTGAGATTCTGCTCCCAGGAGCTGCCGGCGCTGCAGGTTCGTGACCCATACTTTGCTGTCTAAAGAGGGTCTTCCCAGTCTATCCTGGGAAGACTGCCCACCCTCTGGGTGTGGAGGGTCCTGTGCCTGATCACCAGGAACAAGGCAGGTACCATGAAGGAAGTCTACAAGGCACAGAGCTGCCCACTATCATCATAAGGAACCTGAGATTCTGCAATTTTCAAAATCTAAAGAACTCACGGTTGGCCTGGCGCTGTGGCTCACGCCTATAATCCCGGCACTTTGGGAGGCAGAGGTGGTGGATTGCTTTAGCTCAGGAGTTTGAGACCAGCCTGGGTAACGTAGTGAGACCCCCCCGTCTCTACTAAAAATATAAGAATTAGCTGGGTGTGGTGGTGCACACTTGTAATCCCAGCTACTCACAAGGCTGAGGCAGGAGAATCGCTTGAACCCGGGAGGTGGAGATTGCAGTGAGCCGAGATGGTGCCACTGCACTCCAGCCTGGGCGACAGAGCGAGGCTCTGTCTCACAGAAAAACAGAGCAAAAAAAACTCATGGTTGGAAAAGAGGCAAATAAATATCAAAGCTGCATTTAAGTTTGATTAAATGGAGGGTGGGGGTAGGAATTGCACATGAGTGTTTCCAGCAGGGGCCAGCAAACTTTCTGTGAAAGACTAGATATTTTTGGCTTTGCAGGGCATCCAGTCTATTGTAGGTACTCACCTCTGTGGTTACTCACCTCTGTGGTTGTAGCACAAACACAGCCACAGGCAATATGTAAACAAATGGTCATGCCTGTTCCAATAAAACTTTATTGACAAACCCAGGCCTAGTGTGTGACTCTGTTTATGTTATGCTGTCATCTGTGTGTGCTCGGTGTGTCGGGATTAAACCTCTGGTAGGAAACACAAGACACTAGATATAGTGTCCTCCAGAGAGAAAATGCGGGTGTCTGGGGGAAACAGGAAGATTTCCTTTTTTCTGGTTATCCTTAAGTATCTTTGGAATCATGTATTACGTGTTTATTACCTATTAAAAGATGAAAAAGACAGGACTTCTATAAGTGATGTTTTCACAGACAGCTTCCTATGATGTCATGCTCTCACTTTATTTTTATTTTTTAGAGACAAGGTCTCACTTTATTGTCCAGGCTAGAGTGTGGTGGTATGATCATGGCTCAACTATAGCCTCCACCTCTTGCCTCAGCCTCCCGAGTAGCTGGGACTACAGGCATGCACCACCAAACCTGGCTAATTTTTGTCTTTTTAGTAGAGATGGGGTTTCACTATGTTGCCCAGGCTCTCCTGGGCTCAAGTGATCCTTCCACCCCGGCCTCCCAAAGTGCTGGGATTATAGGTGTGAGCCCTGTAATCAGACCAGCCCTGCAGCAGACCAGCCCCTGCTCTTTTACCATCTCCTTTTCCAAGTGTCCATGAGCCAGATCTACAGGACCAGCCCCAATCTCAGCAGGAAGTACCTCCCATCATGGCAATGACCCTGGCCGTTCAGCTTCTCCCTCACCTGCCACGCCACTCTGTTCAGCCTCCTCTTCCTTCAAAGCCTGGAGGAGGCCAGCTCTGGAGAGAAGCCCTCCCACCTGTCACCTCATTCATCCTTCTTGTCAACACGTCCATTTGGTGCTCGGACCATCATAAAGAGAAGCAGAGGCATCACATACAAGCAAAGACAGAGTCTGGAGTGCAGAAGACCCGGGTTCAAGTCTGGCTCTGCTGATTTGAAGCCTCAGTTTCCTTCCTACCTCATCAGCAATTGCCAGGATCCCATTAGAAAGTGGGAGAAGGCACCCACTCAGGAAAGCACCATCTGCATCGAGATCATCAAACTCCCCTCCCAAAACAGAGAAGCTCCCTAAAGGCTCAATGCAAGTTTCATCTTTGAAGCACCCAGCAGGATGCAGGCGCTCAATGGAGAGAAAGAAATCAGTGGGAGCAGTCGGGGCTCCTGCCTGTCACCAAGCCAGGGAGGCCGGGGAAAGACAAGAAATCCATCCCAGCTCCAGGTAGGAGGTATCCGCCTTCCTTGCCCAGAGCATCAGGGCTTCTCAAATACCGTCTGTCCCCACCAGATGTCAGTTGGGCCTGTTTCTAGCAAGAAACAGCCAAGATCTCTCTTAGATGATTTGCTTTGTAAAAATACAAGTCAGCCTCATTAAGAGGAATCTTCAGGAAGGCTCTTATTCACGGATCAGTCAAAAGTCAAACCTGGCAAGCATGTCAGCACTCACCTAATTCACCCCCACTGTTTACAGATGGGGTGATGAGAAGAGAGGGCGAGGAGCTTGTGAGCTTGTCCCCAGTCAGGCATAAGAACATGGTACCCTGGCAGCTTCTACGGCCAGAGTACTGAGCCCTTGGAGGAAAGGTGTGGGCCCTTAGAATGGCAGGCCATGGGGAACACACAAGCCCCAAACCTCAGAGGCTCATGTGAGATGTTTCACAAACCACACACTCATGAGGGCCGGCTGCAGCCCTGTTCCATGTCATCTTCACACCGGGACCCAGGCGGGTGGATGGGTGTCCACCTGGCATGTGGCCGATGCTGGTGCAGAGGGAGAAGAAAAGTGAACCACATTCTGGCTCAAGGCATCTGCCTAGGTGACTCGTGCCACCTTTACCCCTCTTCCACTGACCAGGATGAGTCCATGCCTGAGTCCAACAAAACGAGGATGTACCCTCCTACTGTGAGGAAGACAGAATTTTTGGCAAGGAGACATCCAGTCTACCAGAGATGCCCAGCTAAACTATAAAAAGATAAATGTGTTGATGTACAAGATCTCATATATGCTCTGATAACAACAAAAATTTCAGGACTGGGTGCAGTGGCTTGTGTCTGTAATACCAGCACTTTGCAGGGCTGAGGCGGTGGAGATCGCTTGGGGCCAGGAGATCGAGACCAGCCTGGGCAACATGGCAGACCCCATCTCTACAAAAAAAATGAAACAACAAATGAGTTGGGTGTGGTGGCATGCGCCTGTGCTCCCAGCTACTCAGGAGGCTGAGGAGGGAGGATTGCTTGAGCCAGGGAGTGCGAGGCTGCAATAAGCTGACGGCACCATTGCACACCAGTTTGGACAGCAGGTTGAGACCCTGTATTTAAAAAAAAAAAAAAAAAAAAGCCACAGGGAAGGAGAGGGCAAGAAAGGAAAACAATAAATTCAAATATTTTACACACCCAACTTCCTAGATTATTAAAAATTTATACCAACTCAATAGTGTGCATTATTTTCAAATACCAATAGAATATTTAGTATGGTCCCCTTCCCTGCAAAATGATTCTAAAGTTCATCTGGAAAACTAAATGTGCAAAAGAACATACAACTTTTTGAATAAGGAAGAACATAAATAAGGCTGTCAGAATCAGTGTGATGCTGACCAATGCAATAGTCTAGGCCTACACTGTCCCAACGTGGTAGCCACAAGCCACATGTGGCTATCAAGCCCTTGAAATGTGGCCAGCCTGAACAGAGGTATGCTGAAGTATAAAATGCACACTGGACTGAGTGGGAAAAACACCATAAAACAACTCATTAATACGTTTCATATCCATTACATGCTGAAATGATATGACTTAAAATATTATGAAAATTAATTTCATCTGTTTCTTTGCACTTTTTAATTGTGGCTCCTAGAAAGTTTTAAATTACAGATGTGGCTCATATATTTCTATTGGACATTGCTGGTCTAGGAACAGACCCAGATTTTCCATCCATATCCTTTATGATATTTCCCAATGGAAACTTAGAGGTTTGTTTTTGTTTTTGTTTTTGTTTTTGGAGACAGTCTGGCTCTGTCACCCAGGCTAGAGTCCAGTGGTATGATCTCAGCTCACTGCAACCTCCGCCTTCTAGGTTCAAGTGATTCTCCTGTCTCAGCTTCCCAAGTAGCTGGGATGACAGGTGTGTGCCACCATGCCTAATTTTTCTCGTATTTTTAATAGAGATGGGGTTTTTGCTACGTTGGCCTGGCTGGTTTCGAACTCCTGGCCTCAAGTAATCCACTCGCCTCAGCCTCCCAAAACGCTGGGATTACAGGCGCGATCCACCGCGCCTGGCCAGTTTTCCTTGCTTTACATTACCACAGTTTCAAAATGTCTACTCTTCGGCCCTAGCTGCTGTGAGTGTCTCTCAGCTTGTGTTACTTAGATTTAAATTTTCCATAAAAGCAAAATCATTGATGTCTCCTGTCATGGTATCTTTCCCACTCTAAGTTCCAAAGCTTTCCCATGGACTGATCATTTAATCACTGTGGCATTTATTTGGGGATGTGGACTGGGGCAAGATGAATCCATGCTGCTTTAGGGGTGGTGGTGAAGAGCACCTGGCCTGGGGTAGCAGCCTGGTGTTTAGTTTCAGCTCTGCTCTAACCACAAACTACTTTCCAAAGTCACCATATTCTATCGCTTGGGTCTGCTCATCTACGGAGTCCCTGCCTCCCTGGGTTGTGTCAAGGACTCAAGTGTTACCTGTAAAAGAGACAGCACCTGATATACAGTAAGCACTCCCTAACTCTAGCTACAACTCTCATTTTATCTTAGAACTGACATTAGTTATCATCTGACAGATGTTGATGTCTACAGGTGGCCTACCTGAAGTTATACAAGGTATAGCAGTAACCCTAGAACCCATCCTCCACGGTGATGCCCCAGAGACCAGAGGGGCGGTACTGACACCAACACCTGCAGTGAGAACAGGGTGGAAGCTCCAGCCTCCTGCGTCCAGCATGCCACCTCTCTCCCCTACAGCCTGGGCAGATTACCAGATCTCTCACCAGCACTGGCTTCTCCTGTGAGTTTCCAATTCACACCAACACAGGATGCCCCACAGGTAATTCAAAGAGGGTGTCTCAAAAGCACTTGCCCAGGCAGCTGACTTGCGGAGGGATGGAGTGAGGACCTCCATAAATCTGCTCCTCCTTGAGAACAATGAGATTTCTGGCAAAATGGTTAAAAGTCAAGGTTTTCAGAACTCTGGAAATTAATCAAAGGCCCGTAACAATCTGAGAAGCATTTATTTGAGGAGTACAAGTCCTTCCCCAGCCTCCAACCTGCTCTTCCTCTGGCATTCCAAACTGAGTTTAATGGAGGCACCCTTGCAGGGTAGGACTCTAAGGCCTGGGAGTCCCGAGTAGCAGCCCATCCCGCTCATGAAAGCGCAGGGGGCTTTATCAGAGGATCCTGACTTCATCACATCTTGTCTGCCCCAGGCTCCATCCCAGAAGAATCCCTTTCTCGTGTCTACACTTCCACCTCACCCATCCTTTTCCCTGCACCAGAATCACGTTTTAATGTTTGAAACCCCTCAATGGTTCCCTGGAGATAAAAGCTCAATCTGCACACCAGGCTCTGTGCGCATTCCCTAAGTTAGTCGGAAGGCTTCCATAGACCTTTTCATGCTCAAGCAATGCTAGATTATAGAGGAAAAGCTTAGACCTGGGTGTATGGTGACTTGGCCAAAGTCACACCCAATTCCTGCCAGGACTTAAAGCCAACAGTGGCTAAGAACTGCAGGGGAGCTCCCTGAGACCAAGCCCTGCAGAAGCAGAGGGCACTTCCATGATTAAATTGCCTTATGAGGTTATCTCATCTTACAGATGAGGGAAACCAAGGCTGTTAACCACACAGGTGAGAACCTGGATGGAGGGGAAGATAGGCACCTGACAGTGGCCACAGCTCAGGCTCATGGGGCTGCAGTCTTCCGCCAGGAGACAGGAAGGAGAACAAGCCAGCTGGGTTGGAACTGGGAGGAACTCCCAGGAGTGGTTGTGCGGTGGGGAGAATACCTCCAATCTGAATGGCCCTCAGGCTACATTAGTGCTCTAAAGACTAGAGCTCAAGCTCAACAGCCCTGCAGCCAGAGGCCTCAAACGTAGGGGGCGGGGCGGGGCAGGGCACTGGGATAGGCCTGGGCAGCAGTGGCCAGAGCCTTCTTTAAGAGCAGGGGCTATTATATATTGAGGCAGTATCTCTTCCCATACATAATGATGTATTTCTTACATCATTCTCATCACTATAGTAGATTAAATAACTTCATGAATCTATTAAGAATGACAACCAAAGAAGGCACAACCTGTTTTAGAAGCCAGTGATTTAAACTGAGTCTGGCTAGTTGATATGCAGTGAAGGAAGTCAGAGGACACTTGGCTGCCACCTGGTGGAACAAGAGAGAGAGAAGAAAAGGCGATAGAAATTTCTGGCCAAACTCTTCAAAAAACCACGGGTCTCCTGTAGAGGTGGTTGTGTGGGGCCTGTGATCCAGCTCGCCACACTCACCGCCCCCCTCTTCACTCTCCACCCCCCCCAATTCTTCACCACTAGAAAAAAATGGACTCAAAGCTATAGTTCATACAATTGAAGATTTATGTAAGTTTAAGTGACTTAAGTTACTTATTTTTAAACTGCACAATGCTGAAGCCAGTCTAAAAAAGAATCAAACACACCACTGCAAGTTAATTCAATGAGTTACTTTTTTTTTTTTTTTTTTTTTTAACAGATTTGTACAGCAAAAAGTTCCCAGATCACAGTCTCTACCATCCAGTCACCCGTCCAGTGTGCAGGAAGCCACAGGGGCCCTGGCCAGAGGGGCCAAGGGTGGCAGCTGCACTGCAGAGCTGACTTCTACTTACAGGTGATATGTGGCTGGAAAAATCTTGAGTTCCCTTTGTTCTCCAGTGTATCTTGTACAAAATATTACATTTGTTTAAACACATATTTACAGAGTTTGCACAAATAGAAAATGGGTACAAATTACAACCAGGCTTCGAAGGATACCAGTTCCCCTCCCCACTGACCAAGGTCAGGAGTGATGACCACTTCATATTTACAGCTGCAATTTAAAAAGTCTGTATTTAGAGACCTAGATGAAGTTTATAAAAACTGGTTAAATACCATCAATTCATTTATGTAAGCTGTACAAGTAGTGGATACCAATTAGTCAGTTCATGTCTTGCTCCCTGAAGAAAGATTTGAAGTAAAAGAAACCCTCTCAAGCAAGCAACACACATCCCTGGCCTGTCTGCCAGTTTGTTTGGATATTGCCGGGGAAGGAGACAGAAGGAAGAAGGGAATGGAACAGGGGAAGAGGACAATCTGGTTGAGACTGTTTCTATTCTTTTCTTTTTTTTTTTTTTTGAACAGCTGAGAACCAGGATAAGCCAGCTGACTTGTTAAACACTATCCTTTAGCTTTGAGAAGAGAACCCACGGTTTCATCCTTTTTTCTCAGAGACGAAACGTCTTCTCAATAGGACTACAGTATGGAGGAGGAAAGGACTTTCTGGAGAGGGCAATGTTTGTTATTCTGATGTTAATCTTTGACTTGAGTGCCAAGCCCGGTTTCAACAGTGCAAAAAAAGACTCTCAGGAAGCAGCATGGGGAACCGGGGGTCAAAGGCTTGCGTAGTAGCTGTCTACCCACTGGGCAAGGCCTCGCTCCACCAGGGACCGGTTTATCAACACCACCTAGAAAAGAAAGTTCCCTTAAAGCTTTGTCCATGGCACCTTGGGGCCATCTCCCAAGCCAACATGAGCTCTCCCCTCCCCAGTTGCCACTGCAGGCAAGAGATGTACAAGACTAACAGTGTAGCCTGGAGTCTTGGTGGCTCGTGCCTGTAATCCCAGCATTTTGGGAGGCTGAGGCAGGTGGATCACCTGAGGTCAGGAGTCCAAGACCAGCCTGGCCAACATGGTGAAACCCCGTCTCTACTAAAGATACAAAAATTAGCCAGGCGTGGTGGCACATGCCTGTAATCCCAGTTACTGAGGCTGAGGCAGAATCACTTGAACCCCGGAGGCGGAGGTTACAATGAGCCGAGATCACGCCACTGCATTCCAGCCTGGACAACAAGAGTGAGACTCTGTCTCCAAAAAGAAAATAAAACGAGTAACAGGGTGGGGGACATGGCTTGTGCTCTAGCCAACAGGAACATTTATTTAAGTGTTCTGTTGGCTGCTGTGGCATGAGGATAGGTGTCTTTTGTTGTCGCTGTTTTTGTTTTTTTTGAGACAGGGTCTTGCTCTGTCACCCAGGCTGGAATGCAGTGGCACAATCTTGGTTCACTGCAACCTCTGTCTCCCAGGTTCAAATGATTCTCCTGCCTCAGCCTCCCAAGCAGCTGGGATCACAGGTGTGCATCACCACACCCAGCAGATTTTTGTATTTTTAGTAGAGATGGGGGTCTTGCCATGTTGGCCAGGCTGGTCTCAAACTCCTGACCTCAAGTGATCTGCCCGTCTCGGCCTCCCAAAGTGCTGGGACTACAGGGGTGAGCCACGGTACCTGGCCAGGATAGGCTTTTTAATATGCTGAAGAAATCTAAGCTTTCATACCATAAGATAGAAGACAGAAAAACCCAACCTACGGAAGGTCCCAGAAGCTCTCACACAGGGTTTCTCCACCTTGGCACTACTGACATTTGGGGTTGGATAATTCTTTGCTGTGGGGCGCTGTCCTGAATACTATGGGATATTTCGTGGCATCCTTGGCCTCTACTCACTAGAGGACACTGGCACCACCACCCCCAATCAGGATATCCAAAGTGTCCCCTGGGAGGTGCTTGTCTACAGTTATATCCTCTGATTAACTCAAGAGGAAACAAATCCCAGGACCAGCTCTTAATCAATCCATTACTTCGGGTCAGCAACACAGAAGGAAAAGAAGGGCAGAACTTACTTCATCTCCAACCACACTCCACAGCTGAATCAGAGGAAGACCAGTTGGACTGTAACTTGTCACCTGAAGAAGTGGGGAGGGGGGAGTATGATATGGTTAGGTTTTGTGTCCCCACTCAAATATCATCTTGAATTGTAATGTCCATAATCCCCATGTTTCGAGGGAAAGACCTGGTGGGAGGTGATTGGATTATGAGGCAGTGTGCCCATGCTGTTCTCGTGATAGTGAGTTCTCAAGAGATCAGATGGTTTTATAAGTATCTGACAGTTCCTCCTTCACATATTGTCTCTTGCCTGCCCATCATGTAAGACGTGCCTCTTCCCTTTCTGCCATGATTGTAAGTTTCCTGAGGTCTCCCCAAGCCCGCAGAACTATGAGTCAATTAAACCTCTTTCCTTTATAGATTATTCAGCCCCGGGTATTTCTTTATGCAATGTGAGAACAGACTAACATCAAGTATTAGCTACTTCAGGCACCTTTCCTTAAATACTACTGGTCAATCCAGGGCCAAGCTACGGGAAAGAAGGCATTGAAAGGTCAGTTCCCCCAGCCAGCCTGCCTCCCCTACCCCCACCAACCACACACCTGAGCAAGCAGTGCTGTATTCCCTGTCATCTCGCTCATGGCGGCATCTGCTTCAGGTGAAAACTGGTCATCGTCTTCAGGAGGAAAAGGAAAAGCAGCATTTAAGGCTGTCACTGAGGCAAGGCACCCTTGTCATATACATAAGTTTCAAGTGCATTCCAAGTAGAATGCTTCAGATGCTGTGGGACTGCAGTGGGGAGATCCACCCGGGTCAGGGACAGAGCCTAGGCCTCCATACGACTCCCAGTGGATAAACTCAGGGCCGCTGCGGCATGTTGCCCACTGGAGCACAGACAACAGATGGACAGAAACTCTTGCCTTCACCACCAACATCACCACCAATACCAGCAGCAGCAGCAGCAGCAGCAGCACCACCACCACCACCAACTCGGGTGCTGGCAATGCAGAGCATATAGTATGTGTTCTTCCACCAAATTAGTAACACGCAGTGCTATCCCCACTTCACAGGAGAGAACACTGAGGCAAAGGTGGATTCCCGAAGGTCAACCAGTTCCCAAGTGGAGAAGGTGGGAATCAAACCCAGGCAGTTGGTCACACAGCCCAACAAGGGCAGCCACTCAGAGGGGGCAAGGCGCTGCGACAGCATTCAGCTTTGCTGGATTACAAAAGTCAACACAGAACAATACACCCAAGGCAAGCAGTGGTAAGGATGGGAGAGACAGGGGTTTACCAAGGAAGATCTAGGAAAATCTTACAAAGGAGAAAGAGTTTCAGCTGGGTCTGGACAGATGGCTTAGAAGGACAGAAGCAGAGAGGAAGGAGGGGCAACAGCAATAAAAGAAGCAAAACAAAGATCTGGCCCTAGTGCTCCCTCTGAGCCGACTCCAGCTAGACTGTAGTATTTCTAACGCATTTAATTGCTTAAGACAAGCAAGAAGAAGATCAGAAGGGGCAAACCTGGGGAGGGAATGGGATGGGATGAACTATCACCTACAAATATAAAATTCCTAGCCATAAACAGCTGCCATTTCATCACCCTCTACACACCAGACCTTAGGTTTATGTAATTCTCGCAGCCAGCATCAAAGACAGGTACCATTCCCATGTTCTGGGGTGAAAGTTGAGGCTAAGTAATTTGCCCAAGATTTTGCCAGTCCTCTTCCCTCTGACAATGCTTTCACAGTCTAAGACACCAGATAGGGTGTCCCCACTGTGTCCTGTGGAGCTATGGCCTGGCTGAGCAGTACAGCACACCCTCTACCACCGGGGCTAAGACTTTGGGTCTGAACTATAATCTGGAAAGTGCCTTTGTTGGAAGCCCTTCAGTGCCTGAGGTCTGAGTACAGTCTAGAGCAGCGGATCTCAAAGGATCAGCAGCACTGGTCTCACCTGGGAACTTGATAGCAATGTAAGCTCCTGGGCCTAAGCCCAGACCTATTCAATCAGAAGCTCTTGAGTGGCAGCAACCTACGTTAGCATAAGTCCTCCCGGTGAGAACAGAGGCTCTGAGAGAGAAAGACCTACTCTCGACAACTGTCCCCAACAATCCCCCAAGCCAGAGGCCCCAGCTGTTACCTGACAGGGGCATCACGCTGTCCAGAAGGACTTCTGCTCCCTGAAATGGCAGGGTGACAAAGTCAGACCTGGGAAGGCAAGAAAGGAACAAGTTTAACATGGACATGAAGGCTGACTCCACTCCAAGCCAGTATTCATCTTTGTACAGTGACGCCCACAACCTGGGACGCAGCGAAGCAGAGGGTTGGTACTTTGCAGCAGGCCACGGCTCACGGCACACCCAAACACAGAGAGCCGGCCCTGCTGCAAGCCTGACCTCAGAGGGACTTCCTACAGCAAATTCCTAAAAAGGAGCCCGCTTCACTTTTTTCCTTTTTTGTTGTTGTTGTAGAGATGAGGTCTTGCTATACTGCCCAGGCTGGGCCTGAACTCCTGCGCTCAAGTGACCCTCTCAAAGCGCTGGGATTTGCAGCAGGCCACCACGCCTTGGCCCAGCTTCCCTTTTGAAGGATGATGCTGAGGATTCTTCCACAAGACAGGCCTTCTAGCTCAGTTTAGCTGAGCGAGTAATGGAGTTTGTTTCTATCAGACTCTGCTAAAACACAGTAAGCAGCAGGAGAGAAGAATTAACCCTCACCCAAGCCCTGGCACAACTGAGCCAGCCATGCAGAGATCACACATCCCAGACAAGCAGGGCGTAGGCCTGTCTGAGGCATCTCCGCTCACCTGATTTGCCGAAGCACGTCTACTTTCACCCTCTTATATCCGCCGTAGTCCACGTATCGAATCTCCACTTCGTTGGTCTCCTCGTAGGAGGCAACCACTTGGGCTCGCCACCACGCCCCGTCCGCACCAGGGGCGGCACAGATGACCGTTACTGCAGGGCAGGGAGCGGAGTGTGTGGAACGCCTGGCCCAGGGCAGGGAACCAAGGGCCACCTGGCCACTACCCACCTCCCTGCGTTATTTCTCAGAGACCTGCACCTCCGCAGCGCAGGGGACAGGAACAGCAACCGGCCCCAAGCAAAGCCTCCCCCAAGCCCAAGACCAGCTGACGGAAGAACCTGGATGTGAGAAGTTCAGCCTAGCAAGTGTGCCACCCCCAAGGCCATCTAGACTGAAAAGCATTCAGTCTAGATCCATTACTCCAAAACTTACTGGGACCCAAGAGGGACACAAATGAACAGGAATAAACCAAGTAAACATAGCACTCAGGAATGGGGGCCAGGGCCAGCCTTACATTTAAGAGGAAGCCGCTGAAGAAATCAAGTGCAGCAGATCTCGGCATCCTCGTACCTAGGGTGTGCTCCAGCCCACAACTCAGATGGAGAGCTTGACCAGAAGGGGCCTCCTGGGCCTAAACCCCCTTCTTCTAACCTTTGCCTCTGGAAGGTGCTGAGAGCACCTGGGCAGTCGCCCAGGATCAAGGGGTCACTAACCCACTGTGGGTCAGAAGCAGATGAGACCACGAGGTAAAGGTTCCCAGCAGCACCCCAACAGCTGCCCCAGGCTGGCCAGGATGAGGACGTGTGACATGAGGCTGACTGTGCTGGGTCCTGACCCTTAGAGAGAACCCCTGGCAGTTACCCCTCGGACTCCAGTTCAGTCTTTACTGCTGGGTTAAGGCAACTTTAGAGAAGCTGATGAAAACTAAATCCTTATCCTTCCAAAAGGAAAAAAATAACACACAAAAAGCTACCGATCACTTCAAAAGTTTTCTACTGCACTGAGGGACCCCGCCAGCCCCTGGTGAGGAATGGGTGATGTTCTGACATTTGATCCTCTCTTGTAAGGACAACAAAGATAATAATGACAAAGGCTGGGCTCAGACCCCAGATCCTGCTCACTTGGGCAAGTCACTTGAGGCTCAGTTTTCTCATCTGTTAAACACAGATGACCCAACACACTGCACAGGCTTGTTGGACTTAGGGATTTTTTCATGGTAACCAGTATATGCATCAAGTGCTTTATATGTAACACATACAGTATTCAACACTAATTTCTGGAACAAGTAGGTATCACCCCCTTTAACAGATAATAAATAGGTGGCAGATACTGTGACACTGGCTTTGAGGGAAAAAAAAGAAAAAATTAAAAAAAAATTAGTGGCAGAGCTGGGATCTGAATCCCTGTGTCAAAACTCTACTCCAACACCCATCACTCTGCCAGCCAGTGGAAACCCCAGCTCTGCCTTGCCAGGAAACCCACCCCAGCTCCATAACAATGGCAAGAATTGAAGAATGCTGCTTCCATGAAGGATCCCAGAACAGCCTCCTCCTGATCAGGATCCAGGGCAGAACAGGCCACCCCAGGGGTCCCCCTTCCCGAACCCTCAGGGCGCTGCTTACTTTCCACCGGGGTGGGCAAGGTGGGGATTCCAGGCTGAGAGTAGCAGAGGTACATCTGCTGGTCGAGGCTGCGCAGTGCGTGGAAGGTAGGGTGTGTGTGCTGCTGCACGAACAGGTGCCCGGCGTTGACCTGGTTGACCACAATGACCTCCACGGTGATGCCATCAGGCAGCATGAGCTGTATAGAGGGGAAGGGGCAGCGGTCACTGAAACAATCCCTCTCATCTCATCTTTGAATAAGTCCCGAGGCCCAAGGGCAAGTCTCTGGGCTGGCACACCTTTGAAAAGGGCAACTCAAGACAACATGGCACCCAGAAGGCAGAGGCTGAAGGACTACCTTAACAATAGAAAATGTGCAACACCCCTGTGGCTGTTGTCCTGCAATACCACGAGCAGCCATTAGGGACAGTCTCACCTCAGGGCCAGGCAGGGAGGGTCCCACAGATACGGGGCAACCAAGAAGCAACTGCAGAGGTAGTGCTGCGCCTTGCACAGGCCTGGGCAGGGTCCACCTACCAGCAGTGCCCTCCCTCCCACTTCCATTGATGAATCTGTAAGACCCAGGGAGGGCAAACACAGGAATGAGGTGGCCACTGAGAACAGGACTCCTGAAAACAAGCAGTAGGCAGGCCCTCAGGCCCTTTAGCCAACTCCTGTGGACTGGCAGCTGACCCCAGGAGCCTATGATCTGACAGCATCTACGCTGCCTTCCCAAGAGCAAGCAGTGGCCTCAGGTCAGGTCCGTGGTCAAGGTCTAGCAGAGTCTGCTTCCTATTTGGTCTCCCTCCTGCTGCTTACCCTCCTGAGGTCAGGAGTTCAAGACAAGCCTGGCAAATGTGGTGAAATCCCATCTCTACTAAAAATACAAAAATTAGCCGGGCATGGTGGAGCACACCTATAATCCCAGCTACTCAGGAGGCTGGGGCAGGAGAATCGGTTGAACCTGGTGGGCAGAGGTTGCAGTGAGTCAAGATCATGCCACTGTACTCCAGACTGGGCAACAGAGTCAGACTCTGTCTCAAAAAAAAGAAAAGAAAAAAAGAGAGTGAGTCTAGGACCGAGCCTCCTGGGAAAAAACTCTTGATTCAGGAATAAAGCATAAAGTGGTATTCAGCCCACTCTCAAATATCCACAGGAAAAAGACACCCCGATCCTTTCCCTCCAGTCCAAGGGCCTTTGCAAAGGGGAAGACACAAAATTGAAATGCCTATCATCCTTTAAAAAAACACACAAACAGGAAAAAAAAAAAACCACCCAGGAGGGCAATTTCCTTGGAGCAGCACAGTCAAGCCCATCTGTGTAAAATGTAGTCTTTGGTCCACAGAACTCTGCAATTCTACTCCCAGTGAGATGAGGCCCTACTAGGGTCAGAGCCATACTGCAGGACATGGCGGCGGCCCTGAGAGACCCTGCAGTCAGCCGCACACAGGAGCCCCGGAGCCCTCTTCCCTCTGCCAAAAGCAACCTCCAAAGAGTCACTGGGCTTCCAGGCCTGGTGGGAAGTATTCACTCTTCTTTGTAATTGAGGCACCTCCTGGGGAGGGGGAAGGGGAAGGAGATCCTTCACTAGGGCCACTGCTAAGGCCTGACTCAACCAGAAGAAAGAACAAGCGCCATCCAAACCCATGATACTAGTCCCACTCAGGTCTCAGGTGTTGAATGGCGACCCTGGACGCACCCAGTCTCCTGGCTGAACTCCATCCTTTCTAAGCAAATGCCTAGAAAACTTAAAAGGTGCCCAGGCAGCAGAGCCAAGGAAAGTGGTCCTCCCACGTGGGGACCAAGAGGCCTCTGGTTTCCTGCCAGGACTATCACCACCTAACCCCTGTCCCCAGAACACAATCCCATAGCAGAACCGACCAGTGGAGGCCAGAGGGGAGAGGGCACAGGCACTCATGTGCACTTGGCCTTCTTAGCCTGAGGTCTGGGGAGTTTCTTGTTTGGGGTAGGTTCTGGGGAAAGAGGCAAGAAGTCCGGATCACCCAGTAGCACGCTCACCCAGGATGTCATTGGCAGAGAAGGCAGCGCCAGTGAAGGCAATGGGGGAGCGTAGATATTGGTGAGGTTCAGCTCCTTGAACTTCTTCCCAATCAAGTTCAGCGCTTTGTCTACATGATGCTGAGAGCCTAAATAGAGGAGAGGTGCAGGACACACAATCACTGTAAGAGGAAAGTCACACACACACTCACAAAAACACAGCCACATACCCTACTCCACTGGACTTTGCATAGAGTTCAAGTGCATCTCTGAAGTACCAAAACACTTAAGCTCTGCTTTAGGAAGAAAGGCATCGAAGCCTTTCAAATGATACCTCTGCCATTATGATCCACGCTTTCAATGCAACAGGAAGAGGTAGGCAGCTGGGAAAACACCAAAGGGGAATTGTACACAGGGCACTTCTGCTTTGAGAGGAGGCTTTATGGGGTGGTGGGCACTGTGAACCCAGGACCCAGGCCCCGCCCAACCAAGCACCCACCCTTCTCCTGGCCAAAGATCAGAGTAGGGAGGGACCTAAGTTTCCCGCAGGCACCTGAAATGGGGGAAAGGCTGCAGGGAAGACACCCAAGGCTCCCTTCCCTGGGATGAGAAGTAGGGTTTCCTATTTCAAAAAGATAGCAATTGAAACTCAGATGCTAGTCACTTCTATTTAATATTTCAGGTAAGAGGCAATACAAGCAGCAGATGCTACTGACCTTCTATGTGGCAGATCTGGACGCTCTGGGTGTAAGGCAGGGTTGAAATGTAGATCTTGGCACCAGATGTTTGTTTCAGAAAACTCACATACCGCCCCTGCTTGCCAATTAGCCGACCGACTAAGTGCTTCCAGAAAGAGAAAAAGAGTTGAGAGGATTAACGGGAAACCAATTCCCTGGACACCCAAAGACCTACTTCTGTTTTACACAAGATCACGCTCAAACATATTAGCTGTTACCATGTCAGCATTTATTTTCCAGGACTATGCTAAGCACTTACATTTACTCATAGTACCTATGAAACACATAACTTTATCACCATTCTGTAGACGGGGAAAGAAGCCCAGAGAGGCTAAGGAACTACCTTAAGGTCACACAGCTGCTAACCAGGAAGTTGAACCAGGCAGTGTGGCTCCAGGACCAAGCAGTTCCCATTTCATCCCAAAAATGTGGCCCAGACCCAGAAAGCTGCAAAGGGAGCAGCATCTTCTCCTCTAAAACCCGTGCTAAGTTGTTTTGCCAGCACACAATTTCTCGTGCCCCTCTCCCTCTGGTCTACTCAGATCCAAAGATAAAGGGGCTCGATTTGAAAATGAAGGTCTAAGAACCCTGGGCTCCCACTGCCAAGTGACAGCAGGTTGGAGTCTGCAGAGCAGAAGGCACGCAGAAGTCCCCAGTGCGCCAGAGTTCAAGGCGGACAGAAGGAGCCAAACTTAACCCTTACGTAAGACGGGCTCCCACACAACCCCCAACGACCCCCTCCCAGAGGAGCTAGTGGGGACACGGTCCCTCCTCAGGCATAGCCTTTCTCGTCACGCCCTTTGTAACCACTGAAGGAAAAGCAGGCAGGATGGGTAAGGACCCTCCAGGGAGGAAACCACCAAGAGAGCTGGCAACCCAGGGTCAAAACAGCCACTCTGACCCAGAGTTCAGACCAAGTCAAATCTCCACCCGAGCACAGAGCCCAGGGCTCTGGGAGAATGCGGTCTGACAAATTATTTCCGAGCCCCAGAGACAAACATCAAGATCAAGCTAATATGTTGTAAGTTCTAACAGCAAGAAGCTCGAAAGCACTTAAGCACTCAGGAATGGGGGACTGATGAAGTAAACTGACATTCACACAATGAATAATGCAGTTACAATCACATTTTCAAAGAATAACACACAAAAATTAAATTGTTAAATATTTAAAGTATTAATTAAAGTGACATAATCTCAGTTTTGTTTAAAAACCATAGGGTGCCAGAGGAGAAGGAAATAAAAGTCTTTCACAGTCACTCTCAAGGGTAGGATTAGAGCTGATTTTTATTTTCTGCATATATTTCTATACTTTTCAAGTTCTCTAAAATATGGATTTATGCTTTGCTCAATTATAAAATACACTTTACGTTGGAGCACTTGAGCAGAGCTCAGTGAAGGGATTCTGGCTGGCCCCCACGGCCTCAGTGTTTTTTTTCCAAATAGATCTCAGCCCCAGAATATGCAAGAACCACCCCCAAGGGAGAGATACACAGGCCTGCAAGTTTGAGAAGTACAAGAATAAGATGCTCCTGGAAGCAGCCAGAGGAATTCCATGTTGCAGGAAACTCTCTGAGCCTTGGCAAAGTGTAGTGTGTCCTCTCCCCGCAGCCTTTGGCTGACCCAGGGCTCCTTCTGGTTTACTGTCCCTCTCCCAGCTCCCTCCCCCAGGTCTAACGGCCCTGGCCCCAGGGAGCTTTGCGGGTTACCATGGAACCAGCCTGGGGGACTCCACCCCTACCTTTGGCACCTCGATCTCCCAGATGATGAGGTCGACCTTCTTAGGGTTGGAGCCTGCCTGGGCATTTTGGAAGCTCTCAGTCTTCTTGAGACTGCAACAGCTATCCACAGAATCCATGCTGTTCCTGTCAGAACCTGCAGGGGAGGAAGCAGCAGGCGCGCACACACACAGACCCCAGCTCAGAGCAGCCAGTAACCCAGAACTTCCCAAACTCACATTCCCGGGAGGCCCTGCCCCACACCCGCTCCTCAAGCTTGGCAGGTGACTGTCAACTTACAGTCTAGAAGGCTCAGAACAACCCCAATGAAAGGAGGACTGGGGGTGTCGATACACCTAATTTTAGCCTGCCACTTACAGTCCCACTTGCTTAATTGGGAGCCGCACCCAGCCACAGCTGCTGGAGCAGAGACACAAGTGGTGAACTGGGAAGGGACAGACTGCGCCCAGGGAAGGGGAGCCCACAGGGCAGGGGAGGAGACATGCTTGAGGTCCACATGGTCCTGAGAGCCAGACCGATGGACTGCAAACACCTTGACACCCTTCCAACTATCCTACCCTCTCAGTCCAAGGCTCAGTCGGTCTCCTGTCCCCAGGGCCCAGTTCCAGGGTCACAGGTACAGGCCTTCAGCCAAGCAGAGCTAGACAAAGTCCTCATTGGCCTGCCTGAGGGCCCCATTCTTATACCTAGCGGGGACCTGCTCGTTCCTCTGCCATATGTGGACAAAAAAAGGAGAGTCTCCTTTCCCTTTGCTTAGGCCTGATTCGTGCAACTCTGAACACTCTTCTGGCTCAAATACTCCCTTGGTCAAAAGACGGAGCCAAAGCTCATGGCCAAGAAAACCCAATGGGAAAAGGACTCTGCTCCCGACCTGGGCTGTTTCACTCTCGCTCAAGAGTGTGCCAAAGGGACTGTCACAAAAAAGAGGGTCCAGATCAGCTCAAGAGAAGTGGCCCTGGCTTAAATATGGATGACTCAATCACCAGAAAGAGATCACTCCTGAGAGTCTACCAACTAGGTTACCTTCCACATGGTTTCTCCAAACCCTGGGCATAATCCTTTGCCAAGTAACCCATACACTGGATGCAGAGAACTAAGGCCCAAGAGATCCTGCTTCCAGCTAAGGAAGAATCACCTTCAAAGTGACATTCCCCCTTAACCTAGGCGCTTGGAACAGGATTCATGCAGGGAAAAGTACCCCTTCTAGGGGAAGACTGCTTGGCTAGGGAAGCATAACAGGCTGACAGGGGTTGGGGAAGGGGGCGGGGAGCTCTGCTCACTCACAGCCCCCAGCCTCTGTCCCACAGAATGGGACTGGCTAACACCCGCCATCCCGATGGCGCCCAGCAGTGGCTCAGAACCACACCAGGACTCTAGCAGGCTGCACTCCAAGGCCAGCTGCCAGCTCCCTCAGTAGGGTGGTCCCTGGACCCCTCTCAGCTTCAACTTTCTCACACACAAAGCAGAGCTGACATGAGGGTGCATGCAAGGCACTACCCTGGTGCTTGGCACCCACTGCATGCTCGTGGACAGTATTACCTCATTTCCACCCGCCATCTCTAAACCTCCCTGCCCATCACCATGGCTTAGGTTCGAGCCTAAACTCAACAGGTCTGAGTAGCTACTACTATCCATCTAGAGCAGGCAGACAAGGCTGTGGGGCTTGTTAATTCAGCTGATGGGCAGTAAGCAAAGGGAAACTCCTTTATTCTTAAAAAATAAATAAAACAAAAACCACCCATTTTAAGATGCAGTATTTTAAGAAACATTTAAACATCCAGAGATTAGGATGCATCATATAGTAGCTGGCCTTCTATAATCATGACTGGCAGCACTTTTGTCTTTCCAAGGTACATAAAAACAGTAGTGTCGCAACAGCATCTTGGAGGTGACAAAACGTAGTGTGTGGTACAAACGAGATGCTGCCGAAAGTAGTAAAATTCCCGATAAAGATTCCCAACCTTCCCGGAGCTGAAATGGGAGGGAATGGCTCCAGGACAAACGTCAGAGAGGCACTGGGATATTCGTGGCCTCTCTCCATGAGATAAATGAAAACACCCCAGGGCGGCTGCAGAAGCAGGGTCAGGAGCTGCTGACCTGTAAGTTAGCGGTCTGAACTGTCTACGCTGGGGTCAGCACTCGAAAAACCCAGGACACCTCGTTATCAAAGTGTCCCGCTTTCCCGGGGTGGAGCTGCAGCTGCACAGAAAGAAAATGGCTGAGGCTCTCTGCAAAGGTGACAGCGACAACTCAGGAAGCTCGAGCCTCCCACAAGTATTTAAAGCTGTGGCCATTCTTTGGGCACTTACCCTGTAAGAGCTTCTGGAGAAGGAAAGCAGGTGAAGACATGGGAACAAGCACATGATTAAAAGGAAATAAACCATTCAAAACACTCACACCCATACTTGGCACTCAAGGGAGGTAAAGCTAAAGAGGCCTCTCCATTAAAACACACACACACACACACACACACACACACACACACAGAGGTTAGTGTTTAAAAAAGAAAAAAAATGGGCTGGGCATGGTGGCTCACACCTATAATCCTGCCCTCTGGGAGGCCGAGGGCGGAAGGATCACTTGAGCCCAGGAGTGAGAGACCAGCCTGGGCAACACAGGAAGACTCCATCTGCACCCAAATAATAATTCTTTTAAAAAAAGAAAAAAAGGCACACTAATGTTAATCAGTGAGCCCAACTTGGAGCTGGTTCCTTGGGAAGGGCTCACTGGGGAAGGTCACCGGCTGAGGAACCAAGTGACAGCTCCCAAGACTTGGGGTTTCAGGGCAATCTAACTGCTCAGTTACCCACCAGCTTTATGCCGTGTCCAGCTCTCTGCAGGTTGGGACAAAGAGCTGAAGAGCACCGTGACTTTGCTGCACAAGTAGCAGAAGGGAGAGGCAGACTGGCGGCCTTTCTCCAAGAAATACTGGAAGCGCCCCATCCTCTAAATGAACCCGAGACCCTCCTACCTCCTGAATGATCTGCTTCCACATCCATGGTCCATCCATCCTCAGCCCCCAAGTCTGACAACTCCCCCTTCAGCACCCCATTGCTGAAGGGCACAGTACTTTCTGGCAGTGGCGGGGTGATGGCCTTGTCCCTGGGGCTTGAGCTAGTCTCTGTGCAAGAGTCTTCAAGCCCTGAAGTGCTGAGAGAATCCGAGCAGTGTCCTGGGGAAGCCACCAAAGGGACACTTTGGCTGCTGTCTGACATGCAGGTGACACATGTGGCATCTTCCACCAGGATGCCCGCCCGGTCAGGCGACTCTTCACCAGGAGTGGTCGGTGGCAGGCAGGGGGTCAGGGAGATGTGGTGTGCAGAGATCTTTGGTTTACTGTCCTTGATGGGGCTGGACAGAGGGCTGTTCAGGCAGCTCACGTAGGTCTTTGGTGGTGCTGAGCCCTCTGCTGGTAGGCCTGGCAAGGGGAGGGCAGCATCCGACGGGGCAGCAGCTGCCTCTGCTGTGGCAGGTTCCCCAGTGTCGGAGCCCAAGACAGTGTGCTGGTGAACTGGGACACAGCTCTCTTCCTCCTGCCCTTGGAGCTGACTGGCCTGATACACACAACCTGTAACCTTGCCCACCGCGGTGGCCAGCACCTGTTCGGTTGCTTCCGAGATCACCTGGGAGATTATCTGGAAGGCAGCCTGCTCAATCTCCTCATTTCTATCCAAGCCCTCCCCATTTCTATCCAAGCCCTCCTCATTTCTATCCAAGCTCTCCTCATTTCTATCCAAGCTCTCCTCATTGCCCAGTTCTCCCTCGACATCTCTGTCCTGGGCTTTGGCATCTGTGATTGGAGGTGCTGGTGCCGCATCGTCCTTCGGCAGCTCTGTGTGAGCCGACTTGATGAACCTACTTGGCAACTTCTCTGCTACATACTCCTCCTCCTGCACCGGCCCCACCTGGGATGAGCTGCTCTTCCCCTTCTCTTCTTCCCCTTCTAAAGAGGCTAGGTTGGGGGCCTTGCTGTTCTCCAATTCCAAGACATGCTCCTGAGACAATAGATCTTCTTCAAGCACCTTTTCCCCCAACACAGCATCACCGGTCCCTTCGGCCCCACCTGTCTCTCTTGCCCTCTCCCCAGAGCCATGCTTCTCTGGGGGCGCTGCAGGGTAGCCTGGCTGGCCCCTCCCTGGCACCCTACTGAACGGGGACTCTTGCTTACACACCTCAGCTGATTTGTGGGGGAAGAGTACACCCTTTGGAGATGAAAGGGGGCACTCTAGAGGAATCGATTTGGTTTCACCACCTGTCAGGGCTAGCTCCAGCTTTGCACTGTTGTCTCTGCGTGTTCCTGGTCGCAATCTCATGTCTATGGTGTTAGGAAGACTGCCCGAGGACTCTGATCTTCGGCGAGGTGGGTGTGCCCGGAGCAATGCTGGTGGCTCTGCAGGCAGCTTGCTCACGGTGGACAGTTCCTTTTCTGGCGGCTCTGTGACGCTGGGGGGCATGGACACTACTTCGGGACAGACGTCTTCCATGGGAAGAGGTTCTTTGATGGCAGAGTCAGCCCTCAGCTGCACAGCACCAGCCTCCACCTGCTCATCATGGCTGCTGACGTGGCCTTTTTTACGAGAGAAAAACCACCACCAGCCGAGAAGTGCCAGCATCCCAGGCAATGCCAAGGGGAAGAGCGAACGGAACTGGATTGCCATCCTGCAGGCTTGAAGTAATTACACCTGGGGAGAGCAGGAGAGTGGGGAGGAAGAATGTCACAGAGCCAGGTAGGAGGATACTGGCAACTGCACATGCAAGACAGTCAACAGGGTAGGGCCGAAGCCATCTCCCCCACCTTCCCTGCCCTCCAAGAGGAGCACACTCTCAGCTTGTACCAGTCCACCCTCTGTGTGATCCACTGGGGGTCAGAGGCCAGGAAGAGGCATCTTCCCCTCCATGCTCCCCAACTCACACACCCTCTTGAAACAAACCGAGCATTCTGTTCTTTAACCCAAATTCCTCCCTCCATCACTTCATGATGCCAAAGTCTCCCTATGTTCCCCAAAGGGGCTGGCTCTGCTCAGTGTGGCTCAGCTCTCTAAACTCACAGAACATTTTTATCTATCAAGTGGCATCGGAGCATTTCAAACCCCCATGGAATCCACATGTACATGGGTTCCTCACATCTCCCCACAAAATGAGTCAATGAAATGGCACTTCATTACTCAGCAATTAGAGATGCTGAGAATGAAGGAGGAATAAAATTTCAAATGGCTAAGGAGATGCTCCAGGGTGAGGGACCAACACAGCAAACCGCAGCATGAAGGGCCAGGTCAGACTTGGAGGACTCAAGTACAGGCGGTCCCTGATCTTCCAAGGCTCAACTTAGAATTTTTCAACTTTACAATGGTGTGAAAGCAATACCCATTCAATGGAAACTATACTTCCAATTTTGGATTCTGATCTTTTCCTGGACTAGCGATATGTGATGCGCTACTCTCTCACGATGCTAGCTCCCAGTCATCCACTCTATCACAAGGGTGAACATCGGGCATCCAGAGTGGACCGTGCTGCTAGGTGATTTTGCCCAACTGTAGACTACTGTGAGTGTTCTCAGCTCGTGTAAAGTAGGCTAGGCTAAACTATGGTGTTCAGTAGGTTAGGTGCATTAGATGTGTTTATTTTTTATTTATGCTATTTTCAGCTTACAATGGGTCTACCAGGATGTAACTCCATTGTAAGCTGAGGAGCATCCGTACCCTCGTGGGGTCAGTGAGGGTGTCCCAGCGCCCCACTGCGTAGTCTGGACTTTATCCTGTAGACAACAGAGAACCAGCATAGGTCTGCAAGGCACACACACCAAATTGTTTCTAGAAGGCAATTTTGGGAACAGGATGAAAAGTGCATCGAGACTGGGCGTGATGGCTCATGCCTGTAATCCCAGCACTTCGGGAGGCAGAGCTGGGCAAATCATCTGAGGTCAGGAGTTCGAGACTAGCCTGGGCAACACGGTGAAACCCTGTCTCTACTAAAAATACAAAAATTAGCTGGGCGTGGTGGCACACACCTGTAATCCCAGCTACTCAGGAGGCTGAGGCAGAAGAATCACTTGAACCCGGAGGCAGAGGTTGCAATGAGCCAAGATCAAGACTCCATCTCAAAAAAGAAAAGTGAAGAGATGGAACAGAAGGAACCTAGAAACCTAAGTCAGTTAGGTCTAAGCAAAGAGAAACGGTAAGGGCCTAGAAGGCAACAGCAGACATGGAAAGGGGATAGAAAACTCAATTTTTCCTCATCTGTAAATTGGGGACACATCTCTTAATGGATGGTTGGTATAAGGATTAGCTGAGATATAGAAAGTTCTTTGCAAAGCAGGGTTAACACTCATTAAAGGTATACGACGGGCTTATTCTAGAACACTTACATTCAATGCTTCCTGTGCCAGCAAACTTTAAATCTCTCTGCCAAAGTAATGTCTTTTTAAAACCAAAAATCCTTGAACTGACAAGCTGAATTACACCTTATTTGGGTTTGTTTTTAGAGATAACAAATGTACATGTTTTAACAACTCATACTGGTTTAACTGACTTATATTAATGTTTTCTGGCAGAACCAGAACATCAATACTTTTAAAAGTTCCCTGAGAGGTTCTAATTTCCAGCCAAGGCTGGGAACCACTACTCTAGGACTCCGCCTCTGAAAGTGGATCCATGTACCGGAAGTCCTGAATATTGCCTGGGGCCTTGCAAGAAATGCAGTACCTCAGTCTCACCTCAGACCTGCTTGTTAACAAGACCCCTAGGGGATTCCGAAGGACCTTACAGTTTGTGAAGGAATGCTAAGAGGTGTGTTCTGTCCCTACAGTGATGAAGTAGCAGTGGTAGTGAGCAGGTCACCTCCATTTGAAAGTCCCCATATCTTTAAAGGTAAACTTTCTTGCTGATACTTGAAGCAGCAGCAATGATAGCATTTGAAGGAAAATGCAGGGTTAGGCAGTGGCCAGGGCTAAGACTTTACATCAATTCCTCAGAGAGAAAACTTAGTGCTACCATTTTACTTCACATTCAAACACACAACCTTGCTAGATTGTTTTCCTTTTATCTCACTGTCGTCCAGGCTGGAGTGCAGTGGTGTGATCTCAGCTCATTCCAACCTCAGGCTCTGGGTTCAAGCAATTCTCCTGCCTCAGCCTCCAGAGTAGCTGGGTCTACAGGCGCCCACCATCACGCCTGGCTAATTTTTGTATTTTTGGTAGAGACGGGGTTTCGCCATGTTGGCTAGGCTGGAACTCCAGACCTCAGGTGATCCGCCAGCCAGCCTCCCAAAGTGCTGGGATGACAGGCCACGGCGCCCAGCCAAATGTATTACTATCTTAAAGGTTAAAATAGCTCAAGGAGGCTGGGTGCAGTGGCTCACGCCTATAATTCTAGCATTTTTGGAAGCTGAGGCAGGTGGATCACAAGGTCAGGAGATCGAGACCATCCTGGCTCACATGTTGTAACCGTGTTTCACTAAAAATAAAAATAAAATAAA
>NW_012102032.1:5120111-5121499 GCF_000951045.1 Mandrillus leucophaeus
CCACCATGCCTGGCTAATGTTTGTTTTTTGTTTGTTTGTTTGTTTTAGCAGAGATGGAGTTTCACACCATGTTGGCCAGGCTGGTCTCCAACTCCTGACGTCAAGCGATCTACCCACCTCAGCCTCAAAAACTGTTGGGATTATAGGCGTGAGCCACTGCGCCTGGCCAGGTCAGTAAATTTAGATTGTGATTCCTTACTAACTAGGCAATCCCATTTCACCCAGATTTATAGCTGTGACTCCCATAGCAATTATCCAATCTTAGGAAGAAGATTAAATGGGATGGGGTAGAGAGGAAGAAAAACAATCCTAACAACTACCCCACGGGGGACAGTTTTCCTTATTTTACATAACAAGGGCCCAAGGCCACAGACTCTAATTGGCTGTCTGTTCAAAACACTAGCCACCTCTCAAGATGGCTGGGAGAAGTCCCACCCCTTTAGAACTAAAAGTTCATCCCAAGGGGTCCTGACTGTCTCCAGTAGTTAGTTGCTGCTCCCACACCACACCACCACACCCAGCCTCCCAGGATCCCACAAGGGGACTATACTACAGTGAGGTAGAGAACCAAGACTCAAAGCACGCACCCCCGCCCTGGCCTTGGTCCTGTACCCTAGGCCACCCATACCCAGTCCCCAGCGCTTTCTGTCACTAGGCTCCCTGCACTTCACCTGCCCTGTTCTCGGTCCTCAAACAGAATGCACAGAACCACCACTGTGGGTCACAACGCCCACCCCTGCCTGCTGCTCTGTAGCTTACCGGGACATCACCACTAGCCCTCCCAGCCCAGCTTGTTCCCCAGAGACTAAGGCTCTAAACCCTCAGACCACCACCTCTAGAGTCACCCCTACAGTCACTGGAGCTACTGAAGAATTACTGCCCAGGAAACATGGTTTCTACATTTCCAAGCCAGGGAAGGCCTCCTAGAAGGCACTGAATACTGCTACCCTGAAGCCATGTCACCCAACCCACAGAATCCAGCATGTCCCACCTAAATTCCCAGTGCCCATTACTCCTCAGCCTTCACCCCACACTCTGGACTAAAGCCAGAGACCCAAGGCTGAGCAATCAGGAACCAGGTGTCACTGCTTCTATGCAGCGAGTGGCTCAAGATAAAGCCCTTATCTACACCATTGCTTCCAGGAACAGGAACTGCCTGGCTTGAAGCGTTCCACCAGCACTTGAGAACAGAGATTACAAGATCCCCAAAGAGCAGAGTGGAAGATGTGTTTTTTTCCTTGCTACCAGGGAATTGTGCTTAGAGATATGAACCATCCTCCAACAAGAACAGAGCCAAGAGCCCCTGGGATCAGCAGGCCTTGGCAGGGTCTCACTAAGGGCACCCATTGCCAGGAGACACCTCACAGATGCCCCTCCACCAGCCCCCA
>NW_012102032.1:5122364-5134222 GCF_000951045.1 Mandrillus leucophaeus
AGAGCCCTGCCCTAGGGTTGGTGGGGAGGACACTCTGTCATTTTGAATCTGTTGGAATTAAATAGCTGCCTGCTTATTTTTAGCAGGTCCATTTGCCTGGGAATAGACGCACGCTGGCTAGTTGCCAAGTGGTCACACAGAGCTGAAGTCAGGCACGTGCTACAGCCAGAGGCCTCAGCATTCATCTGCTCACTCCAGGTTCCAAAGGATCTCTTCTTTCTCCAGGGAGGTACCTGCAGCTTCTCAGAACAGCCCTCAGAAAAGTAATGGCCCCACTCTCAACCCAGCTGACAAACCTGGTAACTGCAGACTAGAGCCGTCTGCTAAACAAGAAAACAAATCCCTGGCAATGGTACATAGAGTGTTGGTCCCAGTGACTAAGCCAATTTGGCTGCAGTTACTGCAAAAAGAGCCACATGTAACTGATGGGAAAGTCCACCATAAAAACAACAGCTTAGGAGCCAAGGGCCCAACAAGCCCAATTTGGGCTTGGGCCTGGTCAGTGAAGCCACATCCACTTTGCGTTCTGAATGAGCATTTACACTGGAATTTGAACATTTCTTCCGTTATTCCAGTGTTCACACTGACAAAGGCTGTCCCCACGTGTTCTACCAATAGGAAGGAGCCTGCCCAAGACACTCCACCTCCCGAGTGCCCAGCTCATTAAGTTCCTGCTGAGGGACTCTTCCCCTTGAAGGGTGTCTTCCAAGGGCAGAGAATCAGAACCTAAAGCCCAGCACTTCAGCCACTGCATTCAGAGAATGACAGCAGGCTGTGGCCAGGCAGAGGCATACTCCCTCTTCCATGGGAGTTTGGTGGAGGAAAATCACAAACTCGGAGTTCTCTGTAAGATTCCAAGAGGGCCTCTTGGCTTGTATCAGATGCATTTACCTATTTCCTCGTCAAGTCACAGTCATTCACCTTGCTCATACATTCAAACATGTTTAAGTTGCTACAAGCAGCAGATTCTGATCACCAGAAGCGCACGACTCTGAAGGAAGAATCAATCTCTCTCACTCACTCACACACGCACACAGCCCTGTGCCATAAGCAGCCGTGCTGAGAAGTGGGCAAAGGGAGCCCAGGAAGGCTTTCTCAAAGACAGCCAGGATTTCCTTAGGCTGCAATGGGTGCGTGGGGAGGGGGACAGGACACAAATTGAGGTTCTAATATCTTTGGGCATGGGAAGGAACAGCGAGTCCCAGAGTAAAACAGGAACAAATCCTAGGAGCTGAAGTGCTGGTCGGACGAGACAAAAAGAGTTTGACGTTTGCCACAGGAGCCATAGTTGCGGCAGTTGCAATGTGGTAAAGTAGAGTAGGTCACAAGAGGTAAAGGTCTGGGTGACCCTCAAGAGTGACTGCTATCCAATACTGGCAGTCACTTAGTCATGGGAGGTTACTGAGCACTTGAAATGTGACCAGTGTGACTAGGGCACTGAATTCTACTTCAGGTTAATTTAACTTGAACTCTCCACCTGCAGCTGACCCTACCTACTGGACAATGCAGCTCTAGAGCGTGTTCCCGGAAAACCCCAATGAACAGGAGGGCTGCATCAATGCTGCAGCGGCCAACACCTACCTTGCTGGGTAGTGCTCGGTTCTGCCACCAAGGGTGGGGGCGATGGTAGGCCTGGGCTGTGCACCCTCAGCAGCATGGCTGGGCCAGGAATCAGAGTGCTAGAGCCATGGCTCAGGTGTTGGTCCCAGCCCAGCCTCAGTGCTCACAGGACTGTTACCTTCATCCTCAGGGGCCTGTGTAAGTCACAGTAAGCTATGACTTCACGTGGGTACCCTAGAGATCCCAAAGGAGCTCACAGTGGGGCTGTGAGGTCCTGTCCAGGACTGTCCCCCACCCTCCATTGTGACGGCCCACAGAGCAGCCAGGGGAGCCAGTACAGCCAGACCAGCACGCTCTGGGGGGGCTTCTGCCCTTCCATGTAGAGCAGCTGTCAAGAACTCGGGACACTTTCCCAGTCCAGTTCACAGAAGGAAGTCCAGAAAGTCAGAGGCTTAACCCAGTAGTGTCTGAGTACCTGCTTGGCAAAGCCTTCTACGGCCAAAATGGAAACCCTGAATCCACTACCAGGAGTTCTAGGTAAGACAAGCCAAAAGTCAGAAAGACCATCTCTGGACATGGCCTCAAATTAAGAGCTCCTCCAGTCCAACTAAAAGTTAAAGTAACTCCTGCTCTGGAAAACAGTACACAAGGGTGAACTGCCCAGCCTCCTTCCTGCTCTGCTGGCCAAATCCATGGCAGGTCCAAGTCACACGCCTATTTTCGTGAAGGAAAAATCATCAGCACCTCCTACAAAGGTCTTCCCAATCCCTTCATTTGGGGGGTAGGGGTGTGGATTTTAAAACTTTGAAGACTACGTCACACTCACCTGGCCCCTCACCTCTGGCCTTGACAACCATCTTGCTTTACAAGTGAATTCCGACAGGATTCTAAAGATGGTCACAATGCAGGTGCCAGGAATGCCTTCCTGGGTACATGGAGTTCCCGCCCACGACCATAGAAGACATTACAGAGGACTGCCCAAAAGGTATGAAATGGCAACCTGACAACAACCTTACTTAAAAGCCTGTAAAGACATCAGAAAAGATGTTGGCGTGCAGCAAAAAACCCTTCACAGCGCCTCACATGGGCAAAACCAAAGAGGTAAGACCCTGATCTTCCTAATGGCAGACTGTGAACTACGACCGCCCCAGAAATCACATAAAAGCATAGAAGGTAATTTCTATTCAACAAATAATTACTGGCACTCACAGGGAAAAGCATGGTGGGACACAAACTAATTAGGCAAGGCACTGCCCTCAAGGCACTTTCAGTCTGGGCAGGGAGTAGTGGAGACGAGGACGGAAGGAAAAAAAAAAAAGCCCAAACAGGCCACCATGGTAGCTCACGCCTGTAATCCCCAGCACTTTGGCATCACTGCACACCAGCCTGGGGGACAGAATGAGACCTGTCAAAAAAAAAAGGGGGGGACCCATTTTCACCATTACGTGGTACCCAAATCCAGATCCCCACATTTACAACTTCTCTAAAAAGTAAAGCCAGACCTTCTGCTGGCCTGGCCTGGCGGAAGGGCTCCACAGGCCTAGTTGTCTGCTGATTTCAGCCACACAACTGAAGGCCCAATCCATGCCTTCAAACATGCCTGTCCCTGCATGGATCGGCTGGCTTGTTGTGGGCCACAAACCATGCATACCTTCTCAGCAAGCTACTGAACGATGGGCTCCCCCAAGACAAGGAAATCAACCAAGAAAGGAGGGGCACTGGATCCACAAATGAGACAAGAGAAGGGGAAAGGGAATTCCAAGGGTGAAGGGGAAGCAGAGCCAGGGAAGAGGGATGCGCCCAGGAGCAATGTGGAACTGTTGCGAGCACCTGGTGTGTGCAGCCACGGTGAGCGCCACTTTCCGCCAATGACAGGAGTTCCACAGCAACGGTGGAGGCTGGTGGGGCGGGGCATTGAGGGGTTAGGGAACTGGTGAGAGACAGAAAATTAAGCAAAAGAAACTAAGGAAATTAACTAGGAGAGGAGAAGTGGGGGAAAAGAAGAAATATGGGAAACTAAAAACCTTGCAGCCATAAACAAGGTTCATATTATAATAATGTATATTCTGAATAGCAACTTGACCAAAACTTGGGCTATCTCTACACTGGGATGATGAGGGAAGAAAAAAGCATAGGAACAAGCTAAGTCCTAGCTCCCACAGCAGAAAAACAAATCAGATAATAATCCTTAAAAAGAAAGAAAAGAATACTACTGACAAAGGTGGGGACAGCTGGAAGAATTGAAAGCAATGGGGGTGGGGAGCGGTGCGCAAAGGACTGTCCTTTCAAGCCTTGTACACAGTCAAAAGCCAAATCTTTCTACAAGTAATGTTTTGATAGAAAATACATTATTAAGCTACATACAAGTAGCAACGCATGCTCTATTACCACGCAGCTTTGTTTCTTATTAACCATCCTAAATTTGCATTAATGTCAACTCATCTATGCACAAACTTGTAACGCCTTACTTTCCTATTATAATAATTGATGCCAATTGTGTGCTTCAGAGACCCCCAACTGCCCAGCTGACATAATATCAAAAAGAGAGTATGCTTATTGATAGTAAGACCCTTCTGGAAGCAAGGCACTGAAGGCTAGCCAGCATCAGATGGCTGGACCTCTCAGGGCTAGTCATTTAACAGAGTTTAACACGTACTGTGAGCCAAGTTCACTGGGCACACAAGGGAAAGAGAGCCTTCAGGAAGCAAAGGCGGAAGGAAGGGTAGAGAGTCAAATTATAGGTAAGATACTGCAAAGGTTCAGCGACTTAAATATAAAGACCTGCAGCCTCTCTCCACAGATGGAGAGAACTGAGCCCTAAGGCTGCCCTTGCATGTGATGAATTACCTATATCCCTGTGCGTGTAGCAGGGCACCAGCTGGGAGAGTTGAGGAACGGGTCACCCAGTCCTTTTCTGTGTGCTGTGGTTGAAACGAGAAAGGCTGGATGGAGCGCTTGGAAGGGGAAACTGCAGACAGAATGGGGCGGGAATGCCTTTTGGAAGAGGTGGCATCAGAACTGGAACACTTGAGAGCTGTGCCAAGATCTGCAGGGAGGCAGGAGGAGTGGGGGGAGAAAGTTCCAGGCAGGAAGAACATGTGCCCAAGTCCTAAGGCAGGAACAGGCTTGGCTGACTCAAGAGGCAGCAAGAGGGGAGGTGAAGATGAGGTCAGAGCATGGCTCTCAGAGAAAGGGCTCTCCAACATCACTGAGCGGAAGGCCAGTCGGACTCGCAAGAACCCCAAGGGATATGGTCCACCAAACCTTCTCCAGGGGGGAAAATGATGTGCCTGAAGAGCCAAGCAGCTTTAGTTCTTAATTAATAAGCAGAAGCTGCTTCCAGACTTGTTTTCTGAAACAGGATGCCTCTGTGGCTGGTAGCATGACAGGTACACTGTGTAAGTAAACAAGGGCTTGCTTTTACCTTCATGTTGTCAGCGAATACACTTGCCAGGAAGCCCTGCGGCCATACCATACATTAGCCTTAGAAAGCCACCACTAAGGGTAAGGGGTAGTAAGCCCCCCTTACTCTCAGGCTCCCTCAAAGGAACCTGTTCCAATAAGGCAGTCCAGCCCCAGTAGGCAGACACACACAGCCTACGTAAGCCCTTGCCACTTCTTTGAATCGGACTTTGCAAAAAACAACCTTGCTCTCCAGCCAACATAAACCATAGGCAACAGAGGGCCTTATATGGCTTGAAGCTTTCTTAATCAGAAACAGATAGATGGGCTGGAGTGAGCAGCTCCAAGTTAGAGGGAAGGAGGAACACAAAAGGAGAGAAGACAGGGTGGCCTGGGGAACCAGTAAGCTTGCTGGTCAAACTGCTTGTTCACCCCTCTTCAGCTTCTGTGGCATCCCAGTAAAGAATTCTCACTGGGGGTCTATGGCTGTGCCTCCTTTCATGTTTGCATTTTGGTTTAAGCCAGAGGACACAAGGAACCAGACTGTCCACCAATCCAAACTATTAGAGACTTTTTAGTGTCCATTTAGTGGCCGGCCCTTAGATTGGGCAACTTCACACAAAAATGAAGTTATGGGGCCAGGCACAGCGGCTCACACCTGTAATCTCAGCACTTTGGGAGACCAACATGGAATGATCACTTTGAGCCCAGGAGTCTTGAGATCGGTCTGGGCAAGGTGGTGAGACCCCATCTCTACCAAAAAAAAAAAAAAAAAAAAAAATTTTAATCAGCCAGGCATCATGATGTGCACCTATAGTCCCAGCTACTTGGGAGGCTGAGGCAGGAGGATCCCTTGAACCCAGGAATTCAAGGCAGCAGTGAGTTATGATCATGCTCCTGTACTCTAGCCTGGGTGACAAAGCAAGACCTCGTCTCTAAATAAATGAATGAATAAATAAATAAATACATAAATAAAAGTTTGTAATGGGGTTATGTGGTTTCCTGAGAAATTCGCTGCTGGGGCAACAAGGGGTCCTCACTCCCCAGGCAGCAGTCCTGACACCTAGCTCCCCAGCTCCCTGGGCTGCCTCAGTCACATGCCTGCCTGCACCAGGAGGCAGGCTGGGTCCCTGCCACAGATCCAGAATAGAAAAGGCAGCCCTGGAGACCTCTTAAGCAGCCACCCCCTCCACACACCCCTTGGCAGCTTCTAGGGTGGCTTTATTCTCCTCTCTCTCCTGACGAGGCGGTGGCGGCAGAGACAGCAGCAGCTTTGGCACCAGGATCTGTCCCATACACTGCAGCCACATGCACTTGGCCCTCCTAAAAGATGCCACCTGCTAAAAATAGCACCAGCACATGCTTGGCCAGGTGAGCCACACCAAAGCCAAAGGACAAAGCAGGGAGGTTATTTGCAGCACGGCCTTTTCTCCCAGAGACAGCTAAAGGCAAAGCCGAGTATGGGTCTCCCTCCAAGACAGTTCAGGCAAGTGAGATTCACTCCTGCTCCTTTTTCTTGGGAGGGGCAGAAAGGAGGGGCAAGAAGGAGTATACAGAAGACTGAACTGTCCTTCAGCTCTGTTGTCGACCCAGCCTCACAAAGACACACCCAGGCTCAGGCCAGAGAAGGGCTGGGGGCTGGGGCTGTGCTTGAACAGATCTTACTGTCTCCTCTAATCAGGAGGCCAGCTACTGCCAGGTGACAGCTTTTTGGAGGGCCAGGGGATGGTCTCGTGACCTCCAAGTGAGGTCTGACAGGTGTCCGGGAAATTAGTGACTTCAGGATTGTCTTTTACAACCAGCTCAGTCTTCAGAGCAGTTTCCCTGAGCCCTCAGGCACAGCTTTTTTTTATTCATAGTCATTACTTGTGCATTTCAAAAGCACCTGATGGTTGCATAATTCTGATGATAAAATATGGCTTTGGAAAGACAAGAGAGTTAAGAGCAGGATCCTGTACTTCAGTTTCCCATAAAATGAAGATGTCCTGTCATATGGAGTAAGAATATCTCCCTCACAGAGTTGTAACGAGGCTGAAAACACTTAATAGTCAGACTCCATATGTGGGATAAATGATTTTAATCTTTTTAAAACCCAGTTTAGTTTCCTGAATGAGGATGTGGTGATAAAGGGGCAGTAAATAAGCAACAGTCTATGAGCATGGGGGACAGGGGGGCAGAGGAGGAGGTGGGGAGCACATCCCAACCCAGGCCCAAGGCCAGTCCAGCCCTCGCTGTGTCCTGGGACCAGCTTACCCTACTGGATCCTGTTTCTTCACCCACAAGCTAGATCACTGTACTAACCTCAGAGGGCTGAGAGAGAATAAAAATGACATAGTTAGAAAAAAAAAAGCCACTAATATGCCAGTAGGCGCTTGTTAATACTTGTCTTTTATGCTGCCTGGCTCCAAGAAAAGAGATCTCACATTATATATACCGAAGGTCAATCCAGCAGGGTTCAAACAAAGCACACCCAGGACTAGAAGAGGGGGCATCTGGAAACAAAGAACCCCCCACCCCTGCCACAACAGAACACGTTAAGATCCGCACTGTGGCCCCACTCTCCCTCAATGCCTTCTGTGAAGAATGGCCCCTAACATTTAGGTGGACTGGAAAGAGCAGAATGAAAACACAACCTGGTTTAAGGGCCACACTGAGATCTGTAGGAAGTCATCAGGTGGCTGAAGGACCAAGTAACAATATGTTGACATCTGACATTTGGAGACCAAGGACAAACCAGCAAGGATCTTTATGATAATAAACCGGCTCTCAAACCAAAAGGGCTTTCTAAGGGCTTAGCGTCTGGCCCTTTGCTTCATGCTCCTATCCCCAGGTCCTTTCTGAAGGTCCTCACTCCACCTGTTTCATAACTGATTGTCCACTCCCAACTGGCGGACTAGTACTCACCTATAGTATGCCATGAAGACAACCAGTAGATAATTTGTCACCAAAGCTGTTGGGTTTATGGACTCTGGAAGACTAAGCTCAAACATGTTATGCTTTAGAGATTTACAAGTTGAGACAATTAAGCTTTTAGAGTTGGAGGAAAAAAACTTCCTTGGCCAGTACTGTCCAACAAAACTTTCTTCAAATTATGGAAAATGTTCTTGACCTGTACTGACCAGGACGGCAGCCACTAGCTACATGAGGCCACTGAGAATCTGAAATGTGGCTAATGTCACTGAGAAACTTTTTTTTTTAATACTTTGAAAATCTAATTAGTCACACAGCTAGTAGCTACCCTATAGACAAGGCGGCTCTAAGCTCCCCCCAGCCAGGACAAATGTAGGCAAATAGAGCTATCTTTAAAAATAAAAATATTTAGAACAGTAGCACACCTTAGAGCTAAGAACTTGAGATGAACAGTAAGTTGTGTTTTTTTTTCCCCCTTAAGTCTTTGACATGTACTACCCATTGAGCTGTGCTTCCCAGCCCAAACGCATCTCTCCAGTCGCCCCTGGGCATGTTTGGTCTAACTCCAAGGCTCCCAGGACCATAATCCGAATACTGATAATTCTGACCAACCCTCTTTTAGCCACTGAATAAACCAAGACCTGGAAGGCCAACCAGCCTGCCTAGAATCACAGCCAGGTTTCAGCTCTGAGAGCTGTACCAAGTCCCAGGCTCTTGTCAGCTAAGCCCAGCAGTGAAACAAGCCTCATCAGCCCTCAGTTATACATACTTTTACTTCCAGGACTCAGCTCAGGGCCCTTCTTTGCTCCCAAGTGCAACTGGGCCTTAGTGACACATGGCTCAGTGAAGGCAGCCAGCCACCATTACAGAATAGGGAACACAATGTTTACCACTGACTGCTGCAAACTATCAAATCAAGCCGGAAAAAAAACCAACCAGATGGAGAAGACCCGGACAGAATGTGGACAAGGCTGCACCATTTAGTAAAATGAAAACGTTAAGGCAAAGGACACCTTGAAATCTATTTATTGCTGGAAAGCTAGTTCTCAGAATGCTGAATGATAACACACACAATGTCATCAATCTACTTAGAAAGCAGCAGAAAGACTAGGAGAAAAGCCCAGGGATTTAAGAATATTCCTTGGTTCTTCTCACAAAAGCCATCCAGAGGACCTAGTTTTAAGTCCACACCCCTACTTCCTAGTTCCTCTACCCCTCAATTTGAATTTGTGTGACAGCCACTGAAACAATCCAGAATGACCTCCAGTTTCACCCTCACTGTATCAGGTGTGAGGATTAAAGGATTAGGGAGCCATTAGCTCGTAACTCACCTAGCACAGTAACTATCAAGAAAGACGCATCCTCTCAAATTTAGTTCCCAGGTCCCCCACTACCTGTTTCTCCAGCCAGACTCTGTCCTACTTCAAACACGCTCACTGATGAGGATTTCCACAGCCCAAGCTTAAAATTAGGTACCAAGGTCAGCGGGTTCCTTCAGTGGGATGCCACATATGATGGAAACAATGTTAAATGATGATAAAAGTGAAAACTGCCTGAGGTATTACACCAGGAATGAACATGGAAGAAACAGAACTTGCCCTAAGAAGCAAAACTTAGGACTAAAATACACCCCCCACCATAAAGATGAGCAACTCTCAAATAGTATGAGATGATTTCAATGGGACAAGATGCCCACAGGATCCACTACCTCCCCATAGTGGAAGAAAATGCCTGAGAATGACAAGCTGAATGTATTAACTCATACCTGAAACAACTGATTTCCCCACAATAGGAAAACAGACCAAGCTACAGAGAGGCCCAGTCATTCTAGACTCACAGGTAAGATTTAGGAAAGAGGGACCTAGGGGAACTCTACGGTCAGCTCTCTGGGTACATTGGCTACAAGCTGCCTGATCTTCAAAGCCCTGAAACGCACACACAATTAAGTCATGTTGCAGGCTGGGACCAGGAGGCTAGCCAGCAAAGCTTAGGGAAACCAATTTGTTTTTCCTCCCAAACAAGCTTCTGGGTCAGAGGCTAAGGAGAGGGGTGCTTTTAATAGAATTCAAGTCACTCAAGTAATTCAAGAGAAACAAAGTCAGTCTCAGGGCTTGTTTAGGGAAGAGAGGGGAAGAGCAATGCTTAAGCACCTATCACAGTCCCCAGTATCACAAATATGATCTCCATTTGTCTTTAGGACAGGAAAAGGGAATACTGTAGAGGCTAACACCAGCCTTCCCCTAAAATATGGCTGCAACCCAGCCTATGTCCAAAGCTCAAGAATAATTTGGGTTACCAGGTAGCAAGATAAATTGCTTTTAAATATTGATGTTCAGCAACCTTACACTGGAGACATACCGACTTCAGCACCTCAGCAGGCCACTTACAACAGACACCTCCACTGTCACCCTGCAGTGGCCAAGTGAGAATGCATTTCCTAGAAACAGCTGGGAGATGGGAGATATTCCTACAAGGAACCCCACCTAGACGCAAATCCATTAGACCTATCTCATTCACTGGCTATGACCTGCAAGTTCTGAGGCATCATCTAACAACATGCATGAAGACAGAGCCTATTTAATTCAGTAACAGACTCGAGCTTTAGTGATTTGCATACCTGTAGGATGCAGGGGACCTCCTCTAACCTAGGGCCATATTTCAAAGAGAATACACCCAGGAATGATTATGCAGAACCTACAAAACTAGTTAGAGGTTAAAGAAGAAAGGTTCAACACAAGTCAAAAGGCTCCCAAAACAAAACTTCACTTGCTTCCAGTGCTCAGGGTCTTAAATAATCAGCAGGTGAACCACTTGAATGCCAAGAACAGAGGAATCATATAAATGATCAAGTCAGGCAGCCCTCTTCATTTCAAAGATGTTCTGTACCTTTAAGAGCAAAGTGGATGGGTGGTGCTAAGAGTCCAAGCTTTGCTTTCTAAATAAAGAGTTTAAAAAAAAAAAAAAAGGTACTAATTTGGGAAGGACTTAGCAGTTACATGAGCATGTAAGGTTACTAGTTGCCAGAATTAATAACTTTTTGTGAACGGTGTTCCTTGATCAGTAACTAACAGATACTGTTGCACCAGGTCCAGCAGCCTACATTTCACTGGAGACAAATTTAAACACTAAGTAACGCGCACTACAGTACGGGAAAGATACCCAGGTTAACCTCACTAATTGCCCTGCGCATACACCCTAGCCAGCTTGAGAGGCCTCGACAAGCACCTGGAGCGAAGTCCACCGGGTTTGTGTTAACCGCGGCAGGAAGGTGCCGTCACCCAGGACATCCCCCGGGAGAGGAAGATCCCGAAACGCCCAGGGCTCCCATGCCGTTCCGAGTCGCCACAGCAGGGCCCACCACGATCAACACCTTTCTTCTCCTATCCCTCCCTGGAAGGGAAACAAGAAGACCTTCAGCTAGGGCACAAAAGAGTTGAACGCCAGAAAGCCCGCGTTCGAGGCGTCCAGCCACTGTCTCTCCTAGCACATCGTAACCCCGAAACCGGCACGGTCCCTCCAGATCGCGGACCCGGGGCGCTGGGCCGCAGGCGGCTCCGGACACGTGACCCTCGGCGTCCCCGGGCCTGAGGTCGGCAGACACCCCAGGCTGGACGGCCTCCGTCCCTCCGGACACGCCTGCGGGGGCTACGAATGCAAATCCCCCCGAGACGCCCCTGAGCCTCCAACCTCCAGACCCCAACTCGATTCGAACGGTCCCTCAGCCCGAAACACGGTTGGATCACAACCGGCGGATGTCCCGGCCCATATTCCCGGTTCCCCTGGCTCGCCGCACGGAACTCCCAGGGGCGAGCCGTGGGTGAGAAGTTGGGTGAGGCTCCATAAGTGAAGGGGTAGCTCCGGCTCAGACTGTGTACACACGACCTTTGAAAAGTAAACGCCCGCGGGGCTGGGCGACCTTGGGTGGGACGCGCTCGGGTCAGCCTGGCAGGCGGGTGTGCGCGCTCCGGTAAAGTTGAGGCGCAGAG
>NW_012102032.1:5135077-5157286 GCF_000951045.1 Mandrillus leucophaeus
GCGCCAGAGGGGGCGCGGTCTAAAGCGCTGGGCTAACATCCAGCCGCCGCCCCGAGCCGGGTCTTGCTCGAGCTCTCGCGAGAGGAGCCGTCATCTCGTCGGTCCCCGGCGGAGGGACCGGGAGGGACGGTGCAGAACTCGGAGGACCATTGATGCCCTGCCCCGCCAGCCCAGCACCGGTTCTGCCGCCTTAGCTCGAAGGGTCAGCCAGGCCATCTCCTGCCTCGGGACGGAGAGCGCCCTGGAAAAGGCAGAGGGGCCGGTGAGGAGCAGGGCTTCACTCGCTTCAGGGCTTTGAGCTTCCCTGTGACCGTCATTTCCTTGTAACGTATAATTGAGTTGGCCATTAACAATTGCTCAGTTAGCTGCGTAATGGTGAAACCTGGTACCCCTCAAATGCAACTTTCTTGCCCGTTTTTACAACTTGATGTCATCGAAATGAAACACTTTTCTCTGAATTGGTTTGGGTTGTGGAATGATTCTTGCAGAGATAGTCATGGTGAGTCACTATCTCCGCCAGGAACTTGGGAAAATAAATTCCCCCAAAATAAATGGAGAGGGTAGGGTTTTGACTGGTCAGCCCTGCTCTTATCCTTAAAACAAAGTGACTTTAAATGAGCATTTCTTTGGCCAAAATATAGAAAATAGATAATGCTAAGAACTAACAATTACTTGGGAATATGCTTAATCTTCACTAGTGATCAAATGCAAATTTAAATGACAGATGCCATTTACTATAATGAGATTTAAGTCAAATTCATATATATCTGAATGCCAATTGCATGGTGTGGTAGATGTCAGGAAAGAAACAAATAGGAAACTGACATAGGAAAGAAAGAAAAAGAGCCCTGTTTTAGGTCCTGTGGTCAGAAAAGGCCTAAAGTGAAATTTAAACTGAGACCTATTGGATGAGAAGAAACCAGCCTTGCAAATTGTATATGGGCATAAGGGTTGGAGGAGTATTCCTAGCAGATGCATAACACAGGAAAAGTAGGAAGCAACTTCTGGTAAACTGGAAGACCAGTGTGGATGGTATGTATTGACGGAGGGAGTGTCAGGAAAGGAGATAAAGAGGATCGTTTCTTGTCTTTGTTTTTTGGGGGAATAGGGGCCTGGGCTGCCTTAGTAAATACTTAGTATTTGCCACAGTAAATAGTGAAGCTTGGATTTTATTGTACTCTGCTTAGTCCCAAAGCCAGTCATGACTCTACCTCAGGGCCTCCCTCCACATGGAATATTCTGCAAAGCTCACTCTCTCACCTCTTTCAAGTCCTTTGCTCAAAGGTCAGCTACTCAGACTCAGTGAAGTCTCCCCTGGACTCTCTGTTTTATTTTATTTTGTTTTTTATTTTTTGAGAAGGAGTCTCTGTCACCCAGGCTGTAGTACAGTGGCACCATCTCAGCTTACTGCAACCTCCACCTCCCGGGTTCAAGCGATTCTCCTCCTTCAGCCACCAGAGTAGTCCCACCACAGGCACGTGCCACCATGCTCAGCTAAATTTTTTTGTATTTTTAGTAGAGATGGAGTTTCACCATGCTGGTCAGGCTGGTCTCATACTCCTAACCTTAGGTGATCTGTCCGCCTTGGCCTCCCAAAGTGCTGGGATTACAGACGTGAGCCACCGCGCCCAGCCTGGACTCTCTATTTTAAATTGTAACCACACACACACACGCAAACACACATAAATTTCCCATCCCTCACCCCTTCTTTCCTTCATAACCCTTACCCCTGTCTAGACTTCATTATTTCATGAGGGCAGAGATTTTTGAGGGCCTGGTAAATAGAAGGTGTTCAGTAAAAATGTGTTTCCTGAATGAATAGGAAGCTGTTAAGTAGAGAGTGACATAATATAATTTCTGTTTTTAAAAGCAAGCTGTAGCTGCTGTGGGAAGAACAGATTAGAGGGAGACCAGTGTGGAATCAGGGAGAGTAGTTAAAGAGGATGCTGGACGTGTTTCGGGTAAGAAATGATGCTAGTTTGAGCTAAGGATTATGCTCTGGGGATGAAGACACTGCTTTGGACTTAAGATATATTTTTGAAAGAGCAGCAGACGTACTCATGTTAGTGGTGGTAAAGAAAAAGGAACAACAAATGATGATTTTTCTGGCTTGAGTTACAATGTGAACTGGGGTGCAACTTCCTGAGAAGGAGAAAACGTGGGGCAGGGAATTGTTGGTGTCATTTTTGACCCATTGTTTTTGTGACATCTAAGTGCAAGTGGTAATTAGGTTGGATATGCAAGTCTGGAGCTCAGAGGAGTGGTCTGAATGGGAAATACAAATATGGTTTGAAAATCACGTTTAAAAAGATATTTTAAACAAAGACAATGTTAGGCTGGGCACGGTGGCTCACACCTGTAATCCCAGCACTTTGGGAGGCTGAGGCCGATGGATCACGAGGTCAGGAGTTCAAGACTAGCTTGGGCAACATGGTGAAACCCAGTCTCTACTAAAAATACAAAAATTAGCTGGGCGTGGTGCACACCTGTAATCCAAGCTACTCGGGTGGCTGAGGCAGGAGAATCATTTGAACCTCCGGGATCAGAGGTTGCAGTGAGCTGAGATCGCACCACTGCACTCCAGCCTGGGCGACAGAGCAAGATTCCATCTCGGGGGAAGAAAAGAAAAGAAAATGCTTAGCAGTAGTGCAGGTAGGAATAGAAAGAAACTGAGAAAATTATGTCCCTGGAAGCATTGGTAGGAAAGAAAAACAGGGAGATGGAAGGAGTAAAAGAGGGAGATGGGGCTATGAATATGGTTATGAGAAGGAAAGACAAAGACCGGGGTGAATGAGAGAAATATGTCAGTCATACCCAATGCAAGGGGACATGGGCGCAGCCTGCCAGAAAAAAGGAATGAGGGAAGAAAGGAATGAGCATGTTAACTGGAATACTAGAGAAAGTGCAAGATACAAGTCAAAGGGGGACAGGTGAGAAAATAGGATTGACTACAATCACCATTAGACCTCAACCCAGTACATGTGGTTGAGGAAGTATCCACAAGGTCTGAGCAGTTCCAAGGTCACTGAGGTGGGCCTAATAGAAGATCTGTAGCTAGAGGAATGAGAAGAGAGGTGAGGATGGAAGGTGATCCTAAGAACTTGGCCATGAGGAAAATAAGATAACATTGTTAGGCTTCAGCTTTGTCAGCTCAAAAATGGGCAAGGTCTGCTTAAGGCAGGAATTTTAACCTAGGATGCATGGGAATTTAACCTGGGACATCAAGGATGTCCACAACACCCTGAAATCATTTGCATGGTCTTATGAATATGGCATTTTTCTGTTCAGATTAGTTATGGATCATTTCTATCAGACTCTAATCCTGACCTTAGCAACAACAACAAAAAATTAGAATCTGGTGAATAGAGCAAAACGTTTCATCCAAAAAGGAACATGTCAGCCAGAATAAGAAGGTAAAAAATAGAAGGATTCAAAGGAGACCAAAAAATAAAAATAGAAGAAGTAGTAAGTGTCTGTGAAAGGAAGAAGGTATCCAGTCTCATTTAATCAAGAAGCTGGGCTCTCTGAGAAGTCAAACTGGTCAGATCTGAGCCCAGTGCTATTATTCATTTAAATTATATGACCCAATCCTCTCACTGTGACTCTGTACCCACCCACAGCCTTCTGATCATTCTCACTAAGGAGAGAAGCCGTGATCGGACCAATGAAAGGCACTGGTCCACCAATACATTTTTATCATTATAAATTACATAACCTACCCTCTCTCATTTTTTGTATCTTGTACATCATGTGAATATTTTTAGTATGAGTCAGCTTTCAGTTCTGGGACTTGAACATGGTGAAGTTTCTGAACCTGTTTTAAAGCTTAGTGAGGGCTTGACACAGGACCATGGGAAAATCCATCAAGGTAAATGTCATGTTGTGAGTCTCTTTTAAAAAGGTAGCTAATTCTCATGCATCTAATCCCAGCACTTTGAGAGGCCACGGCAGAAGGATCGCTTGAGCCCAGGAGTTCAAGACCAGCCTGGACAAAATGGCAAAACCCCATCTCTACAAAAATTTTAAAATTTAGCTAAACAGGCTGGTAATTGCCTTTAGTCCTCGCTACTTGCAGAGCTGAGGCGGGAGGATTGCTTGAGTCCAGGAGGTTGAGGCTGTAATAAGCTATCATCACACCACTGCACTGTAGCCCAGGCAACAAAGTGAGACTCTGTCTCAAAAAAAGAAAAAACAAAAACAAAAAACAGTTAGCTAGTTTTGAGCTGGGCGCAGTGGCTCATACCTATAATCCCAGAGCTTTGAGAGGCAAGGCAGGAAGATCCCTTGAGGCTAGGAGTTCAAGAGCAGCATGGGCAATGTAGCAAGACCGTATCTCTACAGAAAATTTTAGAAATTAGCTCAATATATGGCCAGGTGCAGTGGTTCACACCTATAATCCCAACACTTTGGGAGGCTGAGGCAGGAGGAGTGCTTGAGCCTAGGAGTTCAGTACCAGCTTAGGCAACATAATAAGACCCTGTCTCTACAAAAAATAAAAAACCTTAACTGGGCATGGTGACACTCGCCTGTAGCCCCAGCTACTCAGGAGGCTGAGGTGGGAGGATCTGCTTGACTCCAGGAGGTTGAGGCTGCAGTGAACAGTGATTGTGCCACTGCATAGCAGCCTGGGCAACCCAGTGAGACCCTGTCTCAAAAAAAAAAAAAAAAAAAAAATTAGCTGGATGTGGTGGTGCATTCCTGTAGTCCTAACTACTCCAGAGACTGAGGGGGAGGGATGGCTTGAGCCTAAAAGTTCAAGGTTGCAGTGAGCTGTGATCATACCACTGCACTCCAGCCTGGGCATATCAAGACTCTGTCTCAAAAAAAAAAAAAAAGTTAGTCCGTTGGTTTTCTTCTCTTGGCAGTCCCTCCAATTTCAGGGGCACATGTTTGAGAAATGCCCTACTTTTCTATTGGAAGCATCTACATAAAGAACTTTTTTAGTGCTAATAAAGATGAACTGCCTCCTTTATATGTATACACTGAAGGAGCCCTCCCACACTCCACCCCACTCCCAGTTCTCTTAAAATGGAGATGCATTTGGTTATGCCCCAGGACCATGTGTGTCTGCAGGGAAGAATAAATAACCCACTCCTAGAAAAGTCAATGGAAAGAGCTGGGGAATAACAATACTAATGGCACTTAAGTAACTAAGGTCTAATGAGCACTTAATGCCCAGCACCATGCAGAGTCCTTTATCCTAATACTCCATCAACCTCAAATACTAGATACTCTTGTTATCTGTATTTATTTCTGTATCACAGCAATCTGTATCACTGTATTTCTGTTTCACAGACCTTAGTCACACAACAGCAATGGCAAGATTTTCACCCAAGCAATCTGACTTGGAACCCATGGATTAACCAACTCACTATACTGCCACTGGAGGCAAATCCAGAGACCAAGGGAGCAGTTTATACAGAAACAGGTCTGTTATGGGTGGAATTATGTCCCTTCAAAAAGAATGTTGAAACCCTAACCCTCAGTACCTCCGAATGTGACCTTATGTGGGAACAGGGCTATTGCAAATGTCGTTAGTTAAGCTGAAGTCATCTGGGATAGGTTAGACCCCTACTCCAATGTGACTGGCATCTTTATAAGAAGACAACCAGGCCGGGCACAGTGGCTCACGCCTGTAATCCCAGCACTTTGGTAGGCCAAGGCGGGTGGATCACAGGGTCGGGAGATCGAGACCATCCTGGCTAACACGGTAAAACTCTGTCTCTACTAAAAATACAAAAAATTAGCACAGCATGGTAGCATGTGCCTGTGATCCTAACTACTTGGGAGGCTGAGGTGGGAGGATCACTTGAGCCTGAAAGGTTGAGACTGCAGTGAGCTGTGATGGTGCCATCACACTCCAGCCTGGGCGAATGATGTTTTGGTCTGGCACGGTGGCTCAAGCCTGTAATCCCAGCACTCTGGGAGGCTGAGGCGGGCGGATCACGAGGTCAGGAGATCAAGACCATCCCGGCTAACATGGTGAAACCCCGTCTCTACTAAAAATACAAAAAACTTAGCCGGGCGTGGTGGTGGGCGCCTGTAGTTCCAGCTAGTTGGGAGGCCGTGGCAGGAGAATGACATGAACCCGGGAGGCAGAGCTTGCAGTGAGCCGAGATCATGCCACTGCACTCCAGCCTGGGCGACAGAGCGAGACTCCGTCTCAAAAAAACAGAAGACAACCATGTGAAGGCAGGGAGACACAGAGACGGCACCATGTGAAGACAGAGAATTGAATTAATGTATCTATAAGCCAAAGAATGCCAGATTGCCAGCAAACCACCAGAAGTAAGGAAGAGGCAAGGAAGGATTCCCCTACAGGTTTCAGAGAGGGAGCATGGCCCTGCTGACACCTTGATTTGGACTTCTTCCCACTAGAACTGTGATACAATAAATTTCTGCTGTCTTAAGCCACTCAGTTTGCAGTATTTTGTTACAGAGGCCCTAGGAAATTAACACAGTGCCCTTCTTTCTTGAACCATGGACAGCAGTTGGTAAAAGGGAATGTGATGTCATTCAGAATGTGATAAAAGAGGGCTGTCCCCTGCCTCCCTTCTGAACCTCAGGTGCCCTGGCTTCCCGGGGCAGGAGCCCCATCCAAGGGGCTGTGATGAAGGGGCCAGGCATCATTACCACCAAATACTACTTGGAAATTTTTTAGCTAGCTATTTAAGATCCTGATTCTGGTTCTGTTTAATGGGTGGCTGTCAGGAATATGGTTGGCCATATTTCCCAGCTTCCCAGAGCCCTCTCCATTCTTCCCAGCTTCTTCCAATTGCAATTTAGTTTAGAAATGGAGCCTAAGAAACTCTGCAGACTCTTTCAGGTAGGGTGAAGTTCTATCCACAGCCAATTTAGGTCCTTTAACTACAGCAAGGTTCATGCATATAGAGAAGCAATTAAATCATCAAACAGTGTTACTTACCTCATTTGATTCCATGGGAGATATCTTCTGGTCCAACTATTGAGATCCTCCTGGAGGCCACCCAACCACGCTGGATGCCTGTGTATGGGCATTTGAATTGCTTGAATCTGTAGGGAAACTGCAGTGAACCCTTTCTGGGTGAGGTTTGTAATCTCATGTACCATATTTATTTCGTTAGTTTTCATACCCTTAGGCACACGGGTGCAGCTGAGATGGTCTGAAACAGCAAGACCCAGAAGTCTCACAGAACTGCAGGGAGATAGGAGTTTCCCTGGGGATGAGACATTTGGCCAAGGTGACCTACTGCCAGGAGTGATGGGGCAGAGTACATAGCAATATGAGAGCTTGGACACTGCACCCAAATTTTCCATTGCCACCAACCTCCACACACCCCCTGCTATTCCTCTGGAACCATTTTCTGGCTTTACCTATTCTAAAACCTAGCAAATTTCTTAGTAATCTGTCTCCCATTTGATGAGGCACACCAGTTTCCCACAGATGAATGCATTCTACCCGGGACTGCCATGAGCCTATTCAGTGGCATTATGCAAATTAGGCAACAGGTGTTCCACTCCCTAGACAGGCACAGTCCTGTGCGAAGCTTCATAGTGAGTGGAGTGCAGAAGCCCAGCCTGGATTTCAGTCCCTACTTGCCCTTGGGTTGGATGCCCATGTGGAGGGCTTGACCTGCATGACCCTCTGAGATACTTTTGTAGTTGGGGATGAGTCCTAACAGAGCTAGGGCTATCTACCATGACACAACCAACCAGACCTCTTAGGGTTTTGTGCACACACTGCAATGGCTTCATTCATTTAATTGCTGCAGAAGCCTAAAGTATTGCCTTGCCCAGCACAGATACTTTAAAAACACTTGTTTGGTGACAACCCTAGAACTGATATCAAGATTTTTGCTTACGGTTGGGTGCGGTATCTCATGCCTATAATCCCAGTGCTTTGGGAGGCTGAAGTGGGAGGATTGCTTGAATTCAGGAGTTCGAGACCAGTGTGGGCAACATAGTGAAACCTCGTCTCTACTAAAAGTAAAAATAAAATGAATTACTTGGGCATGATGACATGCACCTGTAGTCCCAGCTACTTGGGAGGTAGAAGCGGGAAAATCACTTGAGGCTGGGAGATCAAAGCTGCAGTGAGCTGTGATCGCACGACTGCATTCCAGCCAGGGCAACAGAGTGAGACCCTGTCTAAAAAAAAAAAGACAATTGCATAGTGTTTAAGAAACTGGGCTCTGGGAATATTAATCAGTACAACCACTTTGCACAACAATTTGGGAAAACTCTAGTAGACTTAAAAATGTGTGTAAACTGCAATCCAGCAACTGGACTCCTACGTAGAAACTGTTACTGATCTGCTTAGGGAGACATGTATACAAATGTCCATTGAGACATTGTTTGTAATAGCAACAAAAAAAATTTCTTTTTGGAAACACTGTCCATCAACAGGTGAATGACAATAAATTATGGTGTAGTCCTACAGTGAAATATTACATAGCATCAAAAAGCTACATATATTAACATGGATGAATCTCAAAAATGTATTTATTGACTGAGAAAAAGTCATTTCGGGCACGGAAGGGTGTAAACAATATGATTCCTTCTATGTAGTTTTTTAAAACCCACAAAACATTGCCTGTGAATGCATGCATATGTTGAAAAAACAAAAACAGGCCTGAGTTGCCTGTCATGAGTGTCACCAGATTCAGGTTGATAGTTATCTTGGGATCAAGGATAAAGGAAGAAGAGAAGGATATAGATCAGTTGAAGTTCACTGTGTACCCTCCCAATGGCAAGTACACAAGGAACTTAACCTGAATCTGTAATATTTTATTTATTTAAAAGCATTGTAAAGATGAAGCAAATATAAAAGGTTAAGGCTTTGCGGAAGCAGAATTACATTGGTGTGTGTTGTATTCATCTCTATAGTTATTTGTGTGATTGAAATGTTTTATAAGAAAATACTTTCTCGGGCCGGGCGCGGTGGCTCAAGCCTGTAATCCCAGCACTTTGGAATGCCAAGGTGGGTGGATCACCTCCAGCCTGGGCGACAGAGCGAGACTCCGTCTCAAAAAAAAAAAAAAAAAAAAGAAAATACTTTCTCTTTGCAAAATGGGGTTTGAATCTGTGCTGGCCGCTAGCAGTGTGACCTCAAGCAAGCTACCTAGCCTTTTAGTTTCCTCATCTGTGAAATGAAGATAATCATAGGACCTATTTCTTGGGATCATTGTGAAGATTAAATGAAATAATCTATGTAAAATACTTTGCACAATGCTGAGCACAAAAAATAAGAGCTATTATTCCATTTCAAGTGCTTTCATCAATTAATCAAGAGCAAGTCAAAGCTCATTCAACAAATATGTATTAAGCAACTCTTTTGTGCCAGGCCTTGTGTAGAAGGCTGTGGTTACCAAGGTAATTTACACCTAATCTGGTAGGGAAGGGAGACATGTACATAAGTTAAGGCTGAGTGCAGCAGAATCAGTGTCATGATAGAGGTTAAGTGCTAGGTGGCATGAGAGGTGGTAAATGTCAGTGAGTTTTATTCTGCTTTTGTTAGGGTTAGGGAGGACTGGACATATTGCTGATACGCTTTCTGCATCTGGTTTTCACCAAAATAAACCCTATTGCTTCAGTTATTTTTGTTGCATAACAGAGTACCTCAATATTTAACAGCATTTAAAACAACAGCTGATTCTTAGCTCATCAGGGATGGTTTGTTTGAGTTCCAATGTTGCCAACTGGGTGACTTAACTGCGGATAGAGGATCCAAGATGGTGACAATCATGTCTAGAGCCTCAGCAGTCATGGCTGAAAAAGCTGGGCTGGCCACACATTTCTTTTTTCTGTGGTCTCTCTAGAAAGACTGGTCCTCTTTACCTAGTGGCTTGGGGCTCCAAAAAGGTGAACCCTGAAACTGTCAGACCTAAGTCTGGGTGTGATGTAGTGATGCTGCATTCTATTGGTCAAAAATAGTCACAGGCCAGCCCAGACTTAAGGGGAGGGTCAATAGACCACCTCTTGATGGGAGAAGCAGCAGGACATTGTGGACATCTGTAACCTATTGCATCTATTGTGTCATCCTCCATTTTACAGCCAATTTATGAATTAGGAGGCACCTAGCTGGTGAGATTTTGGGACTGCTTTAGGAATCAATGGTGTGAAATTTATTAGGTTGGTGCAGAAGTAATTGCGGGTTTTGCCATTGAAAGTAAACTATAAGGCCGGGCATGGTGGCTCACGCCTGTAATCCCAGCACTTTGGAATGCCAAGGTGGGTGGATCACTTGAGGTCAGGAGTTCGAGACCAGCCTGGCAACATGGTGAAACCCCATCTCTACTAAAAATACAAAAATTAGCTGGACATGGTGGCACACACCTGTAATCCCAGCTACCAGGGAGGCTGGGACAGGAGAATCGCTTGAGCCTGGGAGGCAGAGGTTGCAGTGAGCTAAGGTCGTGCCACTGCACTCCAGCCTGGGTGACAGAGCAAGACTTTGTCTCAAAAAAAAAAAAGTAAAGTGTAATGGCAAAACTCACAATCACTTTTGCACCAACCTGGTAGCATAGCAGCAGTTGTAAAACACAGGGTTCATTCTGATTCAAGCAGCAAAGAAAGAAAAAAGAAAACAAAAAAAAATTTTTTTAAGTTTTTAAAAAAGATGAAATAATAAAATTTTAAAGCCCAACAATACAGGGTTCAAATCCACATTACAATACTAACTCACTGTATAACCCTTGGGCAAGGCATTAAACTTCTCTTCCCACCCTCGTCTCATCTGTGAACTGAGGAGCAGCAAGATCTAACTTCCTAAGGTTATTTGAGAGTTATTGAATATATATTAGAATTATAGAATTATATAATAGAAAAAATGCAAGGAAAGTGCTGACCCATAGAGAATGAGATGGTCGAGCAGTGCCATAGTACTATTCTTATTAATAGGCTTCTTGCCTTTCTTCTTAGGTAAGGTAATATGACATATATTTGGAGTCATTTATTGATTTGTCATGGGAAAACCCAACAGACTTCTAGTATTGTCTGCTCCTCCCTGAAAACCTCAGCAGTTATGTCCTGGAGTTGGGGCATGGCTTTATGAATTTGTTCGACCTTTTGGGAAGCAATTTAGTAATCATTAACAAGAGACATAAAAAACGTTCATCTCGGCCGGGCGCGGTGGCTCAAGCCTGTAATCCCAGCACTTTGGGAGGCCGAGACGGGCGGATCACAAGGTCAAGAGATGGAGACGATCCTGACTAACACGGTGAAACCCCGTCTCTACTAAAAAATGCAAAAAACTAGCCGGGTGAGGTGGTGGGCGCCTGTGGTCCCAGCTGCTCGGGAGGCTGAGGCAGGAGAATGGCGTGAACCCAGGAGGCGGAGCTTGCAGTGAGCTGAGATCCGCACACTGCGCTCCAGCCTGGGCGACAGAGCGAGACTCCGTTTCAAAAAAAAAAAAGTTCATATCCTGTGACCCAATAACCAGACTTCCAGAAAATTATCCCAAGGGAATTGGTTCAAAACAAAAGCAAAGTCCATACATGTCAAGCTCCTTAGGGCAACTAAAAATAGAGAAGCAGCTTAAATGTCTGATAGTAAAGGAATGGTTAGCTAAGTTATGATACAAATAAATACATGTTGGAATATCATGCAATTGCTAAAAATGACAATTATCATTACTGTATGGTAGCAGGGAAATTTAAAAAAATAAAATGGTAAGTGACAAATTCAGAATTCCAAAATTTCTCTATATGAACGACGATCAGAGCCAGACATGGAAAAAACATCATTTGTTTGTGTTTGGAAGGTTGTTCTGTTCTGTTTTGTTTTGTTTGTTTTGTTTTGTTTTGAGACAGGGTCTGACTCTGTCACCCAGGCTGAAGCGCAGTAGTGCATTCATGGCTCACTGCAGCCTCAACCTCCTGGGTTCAAGTGATTCTCCCACCTCAGCCTCCTGAGGAGCTGGGACTACAGGCATGAGCTATCACACCGGGCTACTTTTTTTTGGTCAAGACAAAGTCTCCCTATGTTGCCCGGGCAAGTCTTGAACTCCTAGGCTCAAGCTATCCTCTTGCCTTGGCCGCCCAAAGTGCTGGGATTACAGGCATGAGCTGTCACTTCTGGCCGGAACTGATTTTTTTTCTTTAAAAATATTCTTTATTGTTATTTTAAATCGAAGTCAGGAAAAAAATATAGGCAAGACCACTTTGAAAGATGATTTATTTAAAAGGAAAGGCCACATAATAAACGCCAGAGAATGAAGTCCAGAGAATTTAAAAATACGAGTGCTTAGGCTTCTCAGTGGAGATTCTAATTCAGAGGGTCCCAGTTGGGGAAAAACCTGTATTTTTTCAGAGCTCCTCAAGTAAGTTTGATGTGAGACCCACTAAGGTAGACACTCATTATTATCCTTTCAGATAATGTAATAAGCACCCTGATCAGAAATAGCAATTCAAGGAAAACTTACATCATCACAGCTTTTTTTCCCCAATAAAATGTGTTCCTACTTGTGGAGCTTTTATATTTCCATTTATTTAGTTGTACTCTGTCAAATTTTTAGCCTTTGTACATAATGCAGAACACAGAAGAACAGCTTTTGATAAACACTTGTGGTTCTGTATAATGTAAGGAAAAACACACAGCGTGAGAGCTGGTGGCCTAGGGTTGAGCAGGAAGGGAAACAGAAACAGAAAATGTGATCTCAACATCGGTTAAGAGATACTGATGGGAATTCCAAGAATAACCTCCCACTGAGACCAGCTGTGACGCTTTGCTGAGGAACAGACATACTGGGTAGCCTCATGAGATGTAATGTGCATGTTTTTCTTTCTTTCAGATGCCGGCATTAACCCACAGGGAGTTATTGTTACAGACTGAAGAACAGAAAAAGAAAAAGCCAGATAGAGCCTTATTCCACCCAGCTTAGCTTCCATAGAACATTGTGAATGAGAGAGTAGATTCTTGAGAAAATCCTGGAGTTACCCAGTTTTCATGACTCGTTTCGTTAGACCATCATTTCCCAAACTGTGTTCTTTCTAAAAAGCAGTTCTTCAGAAGGCTGGAAAGTATTGTTTGGAAGGGGGTTCCATGATGAAGTCAGTTTGGAATGCAGGGTTTACCCAATTTTGAGAAGTTTCTTTGCAGGACTTCTCAGGGCCTTTGTGAATCTCCAAGAAAAGAATGTAGTATGAAAGATGAAAACTTTCTCCTGGCTGATGGAACACACATTGCAAAGAACTTCTATAGACCAATATGATTTCCAGTAAGAGCTAAATAAATTTTGTCAGTTGTTAAGGCATAAAACATTAATATAGGATATTACAGTCCTAGGCTTGCATTACTTAATTTGGATTTTTCACCTAAGAAAAATTAACTTGAATGTGAAAAATTAGGAGACAATATAGAGAAAATTCAAGAGCCTCTCCAGATAAATTCTTAGAACTAATGACAAAGTTCTCTAAAGTTTCTGGATATAAGATGCCTGGGATGCTGGAGGGGGAAATACTTTCTTATTTATTAATAGCAAGCAATTAGAATAATATTTTAAATACCATTTATAATAGTACCAAAATCTATAAAGTATCTAGGAATAAGTCTAATAAAATATGGCCAAAACATTCATGGAGAAAACTTATAGCCTTTATTTAAAGACATAAAATAATTCTTAAACAAATGGAGACATTATTAAATATGTTTATGGATGGAGAGACTCAATGTAGTAAAGATGTAATCTTCTCCATCTTTCACCTCCTTTGCTTCCTAATTAAGACTTATATCGCTTTTGGCTGGGCACAGTGGCTCACACCTGTAATCCCAGCTCTTTGGGAGGCCAAGGCTGACAGATCGCATGAGGCCAGGAGTTCGAGACCAGCCTGGCCAATAAGGTGAAACCTTATCTCTACTAAAAAAAAAAATAATAATAGCTGGATGTGGTGGTGTGTGCCTGTAATCCCAGCTACTTGGGAGGCTGAGGCAGGAGAATCACTTGAACCTGGGCAGCAGAGGTTGCTGTGAACCAAGATTGTGCCTCTGCATTCCAGCCCGGGCAACAGAGCAAGACTCCATCTAAAAAAAAAAAAAAGACTTATATTTCTCTTCTCACCCTTCTTTCACTGTCAGAATGTCTCCTGCCCATCTTAGCAAGCCTCTAGTGAGACACATTTTGGAGCTCCATCTAAAGATCCTCAATAGTAATCTGATGTTCGTAAGGTTTCCAGCGAAGTACAAAAAGCTCTCAAGCCGGGTGCGGTGGCTCACGCCTGTAATACCAGCACTTTGGGAGTCCAAGGCGGGTGGATCACAAGGTCAGGAGATCTAGACCATCCTGGCTAACATGGTGAAACCCCGTTTCTACTAAAAATGCAAAAAATTAGCCGGGCTTGGTGGCGGGTGCCTGTAGTCCCAGCTACTTGAGAGGCTGAGGCAGGAGAATGGCGTGAACCCGGGAGGCGGAGCTTGTAGTGAGCCGAGATTGTACCACTGCACTCCAGCCTGGGGGACAGAGCATGACTCCATCTAAAAAAAAAAAAAAAAAAAAAAAAAAAAAAAAAACCTCAGTGCATTTTAGTGTAATATCAGATTCTTTTTTTATTTTTTTTTGAGAAAAGAGTTTTGCCCTTGTTGCCCAGATGAGTGCAGCAATCTCAGATCACTGCAACCTCCGCCTCCCGGGTTCAAGTGATTCTCCTGCCTCAGCCTCTCGAGTAGCTGCAAATACAGGCATGCGCCACCACACCTGGCTAATTTTTGTATTATTAGTAGAGACAGGGCTTCACCATGTTGGCCAGGCTGGTCTCGAACTCCTGACCTCAGATGATCCACCCACCTCGGCCTCCCAAAGTGCTGGGATTGCAGGTGTGAGCCACCACGCCCGGCCTATAATATCAGTTTCTATGAAGGGCCTATGTAACTTATTTGTGTCCTCCAACTACTAGATATGTCTTTAGATGTGTTAGCTAGAAAGGGCTTTTGTTATGCTCAAAATTGCCCAGTTTAATTTTACTAAATGTAGTGTAGTAGATGTAACTGGAGGTAGTTTCCTGGCTTACAATTCTCCCAGCAGCCACATTCATGCTACACTTTTTTCTAATGATAGGCTCAATTCCAAATCATGGAGGTGGGCAAGTGACCCAGGTGGATCAATGATAATGCCTCATTCCTCTAGCCTGTGATTAGTCCACATGGTGGACACATGACCCAAGCTGGGCTGATCAGCCTTTCCCCATGGAGGGAAGAATAAAGCTAACAGGAAAAGAGCGGCAGAGATAAGAGACTGACAGTTTTTAAATTCCTGGCTCTAGTCACTCCAGCACTTTCGTGGTTTGAGAACATCAGCCAATAAAGGCCCCCTTTTTTGCTTAAATTAGTTCAGCGTGGCTTTCTGTTTCTTGGAACCAAATAATCCTCAGAGTAAGTAAGCACCCGCCTGGATTTTTCAGTCTACGTAGTATATAGTCAGGTTATCCAGGGAAGCAGAACTACTACTTATGGGATAGGAAATGTATTCTAGGATGAGATCTTACACATTTGTAAGGGGAGCCAAGAAAGTGAAGATCAAGGAGAAAAGTTGGGGATCACAGAAGAGATTACTATTTAGTCAATCTCAGAAGCTAAGCATATCTAGCCCCAAAATAGGATGGCAAAACAAGCTCATGGGAGGTTAGTGGGAAGCCGTCCCTCTGCATAGCTACTGCCTTTGTGCATCACTGTCAAGTATCTGGTGGTGAGTCAAGAATCACCATTGGGCTGGGCGCAATGGCTCACACCTGTAATCCCAGCACTTTGGGAGGCCAAGGCAGTTGGATCACTTGAGGCCAGGAGTTTGAGAGCAGCCTGGTCAACATGATGAAATCAAGTCTCCACTAAAAATCCAAAAATTAGCTGGGAGTGGTGGCACGTGCCTGTAGTCCCAGCTACTCGGGAGACTGAGGCACAATAATTGCTTGAACCTGGGAGGCGGAGGTTTCAGTGAGCCAAGGTCACACCATTGCACTCCAGTCTCGGGGACAGAGCCAGACTCTGTCTCAAAAAAAAAGCCACCATTGTTCCATAGCATCAGCAGTTGGTAAGAAGAGGTAGATTGGGAGCAGAAGACAGCAAGAAGGCAGAGAAGGCCCTCCAGGCCTTCCCGGACTAAGTCCCTCGCCGTGCTCCACCATCCAGCCAGGGGCAATGTTGCTGCTTACCTGCTGACATGCTTTCCCAACAACAGCTCCCACAAGCTTGATTTCTGATTACAGCCAACCCATAACATGCTTGAGCAACACTTTTCCAAGCCTTTTTGAATCTCTGTTGTTTATGCAGATGCCCCTTGTTCTCCAGAATCAAAGGCTCGCTGCTTCTTGTAGATACCCTCACATCGCATGTTAACCTCCTTCTCAACTTCACTAAAGTTTAAGTCTCCTTTGATGACCCTTTTTGGGGTCATATTCAAACAGCTTCCTCAATGTCTTTTTTTTGTATAGAGTATAAGTAGGGGCTGGGGCAGTGGCTCACTCAAGTAATCCAGCACTTTGGGAGGCAGGAGTTAGAGGCTGTAGTGATCACATCATTGCATTCCAGAGACTGAGAGGGAGAGGGAGAGACAAGTGGACCTGGTCAACCCCTTCTAGCCCAGCACAGCTGAGTTTCACATTCAGTTATGTTTCATTTTCTGGCTGAATTTCTTGTCAGTTTAATACCAGTAAGAAGCAGCTGACTTTTTTCTGAAGAAAAAACCCATTGTGGTCATTTTTATTTTTTTAATTACCAAAAGAAAATGTCTGCATACCCAACCATGATCAGAGAACCACAAAGTTATATCGAGATGGAATGCCAGACATTCACTCAAGTCATTCTTAGGTCCTCAGGGGTTTAAGATCCTTGTCCTGGCAAAATGGCAAATGACTACATCTCATGGATCTCTGGGATCACCCCAAAGTATTTTGAATGGTGACTGTGGTATCCAAGAATGCCAAGGGTGTTAATTAAATACCTGATCTGTTGCTACCCTCTGTCCACCTCTTGTTATACCAGATGACTCTGAGGCCTCCAATTTTACTATAAAACTTTATTATCGCTCACGCCTGTAATCTCAGCACTTTGGGAGGCCGAGACAGGCGGATCACTAGGTCAGGAGATCAAGACCATCCTGGCTAACACGGTGAAACCCCATCTCTACTAAAAAATACAAAAAACTAGCCGGGCGAGGTGGCGGGCGCCTGTAGTCCCAGCTACTTGGGAGGCTAAGGCAGGAGAATGGCGTAAACCCGAGAGGCGGAGCTTGCAGTGAGCTGAGATCTGGCCACTGCACTCCAGCCTGGGTGACAGAGCCAGACTCCATCTCAAAAAACAAAAAACAAACAAAAAAAAACTTTATTATCAGCTTCCTTGCACCCCAAGTTCCGAGTTCTGCCTGCCATACTGGATGGCCTCCTGGCACCTGCACTCATGGGCTTCCCTCCCAGGGCATGCCCCACCCCAGTGGGTGTGTCATGTGCCAGGCATCCACCCCTCCCAGTGCCTCTTGTTTCCCCAATACCCTGGACCCAGTTGGCTAGAAGGGTTGTCATTGCCAATAGCACATTAAGCACTGAAGGTACTGACTCGTGGAAATTGTTTTAAATACCTCTGCTTGCTCTCCAGGGAAACAGATCAAGACAAAATAAAGGCATCTTTGAGATATATTTGGATCATTAAGTCATCTCATATGAGCCATGCTAAGGTCTAACAAGTCCAGCAAGATTATAGTTGACCACATGATAGCCATCAAATTAGGCTTGAGTTCAAGTGTATGATCCAATGGTACTTTTATGTGCTCTACAGTTCACTGGACTCCCTGTGTAATCACTGTATAGAGTACCTCAAAGCCCATTTTATAGAAGTTGGAGTGGCACACATTTATTGTTTTAGGTGATTACAGATTTTATCATCTTTTAGGATGTATTCTTGACTTAGTTCTGAGTCCTTGGTCAGGAGTACATGGTCCCATTTTACTAGTTTTCCTATGGTACCTATTTTTTTCATTCCATGAATATTTTAATGTTTAAACGATCCACTCTACACTAAGCACATCATAGAGAGTTCAGCCTCTGACTTGGCGCTGAGATTATGGGCATGTGGGGCACAGAGTAGTGGTGAGGGCTTGGGCCTGAAACTTCGTGAAATAAATATGATCTTTGGGCCGGGCACAGTGCTTCACACCTGTAATCGCAGCACTTTGGGAGGCCAAAGCCGGCGGATTACTTAAGACCAGGAATTTGAGACCAGCCTGGCCAGCATGGTGAAACTCTATCTCTACTAAAAATACAAAAGTTAGTTGGGTGTGGTGGCGCAAACCTGTAATCCCAGCCACTCGAGAGGCTGAGACAGGAGAATAGCTTGAACCTGGGAGGTGGAGGTTGCAGTGAGCCAAGATCACACCATTGCACTCCAGCCTGGGTGAAAGAGCTAGACTCCGTCTCAAAATATATGTGTGTGTGTGTGTGTGTGTGTGTGTGTGTGTGTGTGTGTGTCTGTGCGTATAAAATCTTTGGAGGAAAAGTTCTATTCTAGGACTTGTAACTGTGACAAGTTTACTAAATGGCAATAAATAAATAAATAAATAGAACAGGGAGTAGAATAGGGAGACTGCTGGTTGGTTGGGATGGGCCTTGGCCAGGTTTTCTCTCTTCTTAATTCATTTTTGGTTCTTTATAACAGAACACCTGAAACTGGGTAATTTATAAATAAAAGAAACGTGCCGGACACAGTGGCTCATGCCTGTAATCCCAGCACTTCGGGAGGCCAAGGTGGGCAGATCACGAGGTCAGCAGTTCAAGACCAGCCTGGCCAACATGGTGAAACCCCGTCTCTACTAAAAATACGAAAAGTATCTGGACGTGGTGGTGGGTGCCTGTAGTCCCAGCTACTCAGGAGGCTGAGGCAGGGGAATCACTTGAACCCAGGAGGTGGAGGTTGCAGTGAGCCCAGACCACACCATTGCACTCCAGCCTAGGCGACAGAGCAAGACTCCGTTGCAAAAAAAAAAAACGAAGAAGAAGAAGAAATGTATTTCTTATAATTTTAGAAGCTGAGAAATCCCAGGTCGAGGGTTTGCATCTGCTGAGGGTCTTCTTGCTGGTGGGGTCTCTCTGGAGGCAACTCAGGGCATCATAGGGCAAGGGGCTGAGTGTGCTAGCAAGTCTCTTTCCCTTCTTATAAAGCCATCAGTCTAACTCCCATGATAGCTCATTCATCCATGAACCCATTAACCCTTTAATCCACGAATGGGCTAATCCAGTCATGAAAGTTCTGCCCTCATTACCCAATCACCTCTTAAATTGCCCCCTCTCAACACTGCCACATTAGGAACTAGATTTCAACATGAGTTTTGGAGGAGACAAATATTCAAACCATAGGTGCCCCTGAGACTCAATGCCTTCAGGTTCCTCTGGTTTTCCTCCTATGGAATTTCAGCTCATTCTTTACTCTTACTCTGGACAAAATGCCATCATTCCTTTGTCCCTAGCCCTATTTTGGCTACAGGCCTGAGCACTCTTCCTCTGTAACCATAGCCCCTCCTATTACGCATCTATTGTAGGCCAAATCATGGCTCCCCAAATATCTTAATCCTCAGAACCGGTAAATATGCTGCCTTACACCATAAAGATGTCATTGAGGTAAGGATCTTGAGATGTGGGGCGATTATCCTGGATTATCTGTGTGGGCCCACTGTAAACACAAAGGTCCTTATAGGAGGGTCAGAGTCAGAGGAGGAGATGTGAATATGGAAGCAGAAGTCCAAGCAGTGCAGAGCCATGAGCCAAGGAATATGGGCAGCCTCTGAAAGCTGAAAAAGGCAAGGAACAGAGTCTCCAGGAGAAAGATAGCCTGACCACCATCTTGATTTTAGCCCTGTGAGACACGTTTTCGATTTCTATCTCCAAAGCTGTAAGAGAATAAATGTGTGCCATTTTATGGCACTAAGTTCAGGGTGATTCATTCCAGCAGCAATAGGGAACTATTACAGCGTCCCAGCTAGCGCTGATGGGAAGACAGAGGTAGAGACAGAGCCGTGCTGCCCAGTATGGTAGCTGCTTGCCACATGTAGCTATTGAGTGGTTGAAATGGGGCTAATAAGAATTGAAATGTGCTATAAGTATAAAATACACACCAGGCCTGGCATGGTGGCTCATGTCTGTAATCCCGACACTTTGGGAGGCCGAAGCAGGTGGATCGTTTGAAGTTAGGAGTTTGAGACCAGCCTGGGCAACGTGCTGAAACCCCATCTCTACTAAAATACAAAAATTAGCTGGGAGTGGTGGCAGGTGCCTGTAATCCCAGCTACTCAAGAGGTTGAAGCAGGAGAATCACTTGAACCGGGGAGGCAGAGGTTGCAGGGAGCCAGGATCACACCACTACACTCCAGCCTGGGTGACAGAGCAAGACTCCATCTCAAACAAAACAAAACAAAACAAAACAAGATTTTAAGGACTTAATTAACATGTTAGATACAAGGGGTTTAATAAAATATTAAAATTACTTTCATCTGTTTGTTTTTACTTATTTAAATGTGACCACTGGAAAATTCAGAAGCATACATGTAACTTTCATTATATTTCTATTGATCACGGCTGCTCTAAATGAATCTCACTACTGCAGTTTCTTTTTTCTTTTTTTTTTTTTGCTTTTTTGAGACAGTCTCACTCTGTCGCCCAGGCTGGAGTGCATTAGCACGATCCCGGCTCCCTGCAACCTCTCCCTCCTGGGTTCAAGTGATCCTCCCACCTCAGCCTCCTGAGTAGTTGGACTACAGGCACGCGCTACCACACCCGGCTAATTTTTGTAATTTTTGTAGAGAGAAGACTTTTCATGTTACCCATGACAAAACTGGACTCAAGGCATCCACCCACCTTGGCCTCCCAAAGTGCTGGGATTACAGGTGTGAGCCACCACGCCCCACCACACCCCACCTCACTGTTGCAGTTGCAGAAGCCACTCTAAAACCCTACTGGATTGGCCCAGACCTTCTGCTCCCAGCTCATATGCCTTTGGTTCCTGTCGAGTGTTCCAGGACACTACCAGAAGAGAACCCTGCCCTGAACTACCCTGAACCTGTCTGGTTTGGGCTCTGATATCCTGCCTTAAGTTTTTCAAACTTCACTTTTGTGAGCTGGGAACATCTTCAAGAAAAAGAACACAAAATCAGGCAAGCACCAAAACCTTGAAGCAATCTGTACAAATGAGGGCCTCATGGTAAATCTGCCTCTGCCCTGTCTCCCAAATCTCACCTAGCGTGGCTCCTTTCCCTGTTCTAGTCTGCCGAAGATCCCACTCTCCAAAGATCTTTGACTAGTTCCTAAGACGACATCCAAAGTGACCACTGCCCTTAACCCAGGCAAGCAGGGAACTTGAGCTTTGGAGGACCGCATATATAACAACACAACACATTTGTATATTAAGGAATGTATAGGTGTCTGCAACTTGATATTTGCCCCTTAGTGCCGGCATGGTACAACCCATATACCCCACCCATCTGTTATCATGACTTACACCGTTTCAGTACCCAAGAAATTCCTTCCTTACACTCTAGCCCTATGTCCTTGAAACAAAAAAAAGGAAATTAATCAGAATGCCATGGAGATTTGTAAGTTGTGCTGCTGCTAACATAGAGCTAGACACTGCTTGAGATCTCAGGGAGGAGGAGACATTAATAATAAAAAAAAAAGACTAATGAACTTGTCAAATCTTCTCAGCACAAATGCAATAGATTCTTGCATAACAAGGTACCATTTGTCAGTGATGCATGATTCTGGTATTTGCAACAGTTGCAAGTGACAGCTGAATATTTTGTAACATTAAATCTTGTTATTCTTATATTTGTATATACTCAGGAATAGAGACAACATTCATGAAACAATATGAATTGGCAACTACATGGACAAATACAATGACCAGATTGACACTGAATGCTAGAGTTATGAATTTTTATAAAAACATTAGTATTTCCAGAAATTTAAATACAAATTCAGCTTTATTTAAATATTTTTAAATAAAATAATTTTAAAATTGTTTACTTTAAATAAGTATAATTTAATAAGCATAAATAATTTAAATCGGTATAAGTCAAGATCACATTGAGATTGAAAATACAGAAATGGGCTGGGCACGGTGGCTCACACCTGTAATCCCAGGACTTTGGGAGGCCGAGGCAGGTAGATCACTTGAGGTCAGGAGTTCAAGACCAGCCTGGACAACATGGTGAAACCCCGTCTCTACTAATAATACAAAAAAAATTAGCCGGGCGTGGTGGCACAC
>NW_012102032.1:5159101-5166831 GCF_000951045.1 Mandrillus leucophaeus
TCCCAAAGTGCTGGGATTACAGGTGTGAGCCACCACGCCCCACCACACCCCACCTCACTGTTGCAGTTGCAGAAGCCACTCTAAAACCCTACTGGATTGGCCCAGACCTTCTGCTCCCAGCTCATATGCCTTTGGTTCCTGTCGAGTGTTCCAGGACACTACCAGAAGAGAACCCTGCCCTGAACTACCCTGAACCTGTCTGGTTTGGGCTCTGATATCCTGCCTTAAGTTTTTCAAACTTCACTTTTGTGAGCTGGGAACATCTTCAAGAAAAAGAACACAAAATCAGGCAAGCACCAAAACCTTGAAGCAATCTGTACAAATGAGGGCCTCATGGTAAATCTGCCTCTGCCCTGTCTCCCAAATCTCACCTAGCGTGGCTCCTTTCCCTGTTCTAGTCTGCCGAAGATCCCACTCTCCAAAGATCTTTGACTAGTTCCTAAGACGACATCCAAAGTGACCACTGCCCTTAACCCAGGCAAGCAGGGAACTTGAGCTTTGGAGGACCGCATATATAACAACACAACACATTTGTATATTAAGGAATGTATAGGTGTCTGCAACTTGATATTTGCCCCTTAGTGCCGGCATGGTACAACCCATATACCCCACCCATCTGTTATCATGACTTACACCGTTTCAGTACCCAAGAAATTCCTTCCTTACACTCTAGCCCTATGTCCTTGAAACAAAAAAAAGGAAATTAATCAGAATGCCATGGAGATTTGTAAGTTGTGCTGCTGCTAACATAGAGCTAGACACTGCTTGAGATCTCAGGGAGGAGGAGACATTAATAATAAAAAAAAAAGACTAATGAACTTGTCAAATCTTCTCAGCACAAATGCAATAGATTCTTGCATAACAAGGTACCATTTGTCAGTGATGCATGATTCTGGTATTTGCAACAGTTGCAAGTGACAGCTGAATATTTTGTAACATTAAATCTTGTTATTCTTATATTTGTATATACTCAGGAATAGAGACAACATTCATGAAACAATATGAATTGGCAACTACATGGACAAATACAATGACCAGATTGACACTGAATGCTAGAGTTATGAATTTTTATAAAAACATTAGTATTTCCAGAAATTTAAATACAAATTCAGCTTTATTTAAATATTTTTAAATAAAATAATTTTAAAATTGTTTACTTTAAATAAGTATAATTTAATAAGCATAAATAATTTAAATCGGTATAAGTCAAGATCACATTGAGATTGAAAATACAGAAATGGGCTGGGCACGGTGGCTCACACCTGTAATCCCAGGACTTTGGGAGGCCGAGGCAGGTAGATCACTTGAGGTCAGGAGTTCAAGACCAGCCTGGACAACATGGTGAAACCCCGTCTCTACTAATAATACAAAAAAAATTAGCCGGGCGTGGTGGCACACGCCCATAGTCCCAGCTACTCGGGAGGCTGAGGCAGGAAATGTGCTTGAACCCAGGAGGTGGAGGTTGCAGTGAGCCGAGATTTCACCACTGCACTCCAGCCTCGGCCACAGAGTGAAACTGTGTCAAAAAAAAAAAAGAAGGAAGGAAAGAAAGAAAGAGAGAAAGAGAGAGAGAGGGAGGGAGGGAAGGAGGGAAGAAGGAAGGGAGGGAGGGGGGAAGGAAGGAAGGGAGGGAGAGAAAAAGAAAAAGAAAATACAGAAGTGGAACTTAGAGAACAAAAAGCCTGAAAGAAGATAAAATAGAAAGCAGCCTGCTTAAATTTCTAAAAACTGAAAACAATGAAAGTGAATTGACGTCTGCTGAGCATGACTCACATGAAATTTGCAGACAGGACTTTTACGAATTCCTTATTTAATAAAGATTTAATTACTAATCGTATGATAATGAACAAAAAAAAATCTTCAAACCTTTAATTTGAAAAGATCAGATGAAATCCGTACAACTTCACATTCTTCCCTAAATGAAGACTGAATTATTGATCAAAACAAGAACAAGAAAAGAATTATTTGTAACAAATTTATAACTCAAAAACCCAAATGCAACTCCAGCATGTCCGTTAGTATGTGAAGAAAATTGCATTTATAAAAGCTGCAATTGAATGTGAAAATCAAAAACCTCTGGGGCTTTATTATGCTTTTTGGATGGTGATCCTAAAAAATGGTGATCACATCCTTCTAATAGCATAAAGATGTTTCTAGCAAAATGCAATTCAATTCAAATTAATGAGCCAGGTGTGGTGGCTCATGCCTATAATCCCAGCACTTTGGGAGGCCAAGGTGGGTGGGTAACCTGAGGTCAAGAGTTCAGGACCAGCCTGGCCAACATGGTGAAACCCCGTCTCTACTAAAAATACAAAAACATAGCTGGATGTGGTGGCGGGTGCCTGTTGTCCCAGCTACTCAGTAGGCTGAGGTAGGAGAATCACTTGAACCCGAGAGGCAGAGGTTGCAGTGAGCCAAGATTGCACCACCGCACTCCAGCCTAGGCAAGAGGAAAAAAAAAAAAAAGAAAAATCCACAAATTAATCATTACAACTTCCCACTGCATGAACATGGTGGATAACTGAGTATTTAATTTTATACCAAAATTATTTTAGATGGAGAAAGAAATTGCAGAAATTGGTGTTACATTTTTTAATATATATTTTTTATATCCTAAGTACAAAGTCTTTTGTTATTACTGTGACAGAGTTTTACAACAACTTCTGGGCTACAGAGGAATACCCTCTCTCCATAAATAAATAAAGGCAATTTTACAAAAAAAAGCATTTAAAAAATCAAGCATAGGCTGGGCGCGGTGGCTCACGCCTGTAATCCCAGCACTTTGGGAGGCCGAGGCAGGCAGATCACTTGAGGTCAGGAGTTCCAGACCAGCCTGTACAACATGGTGAAACCCCGTCTCTACTAAAAATACAGCTAGCCGGCCGTGGTGGCAGATGCCTGTAGTCCCAGCTACTTGGGAGGCTGAGGCAGGAGAATCGCTTGAACCTGGGAGGCGGAGGTTGCAGTGAGCCGAGATCACACCACTGCTCTCCAGCGTGGGCGACAGAGTGAGACTCTGTCACAAAAAAAAAAAAAAAAAAATCAAACATAATAATATTTGTGTCAATGACGGCTCAATGTTTATAGAAAACAGTGGACCTTTTCTAGGTTTTATGGAAATTATGTGATGCAGAAATGTTTATCATGTAATGCAGGTTTTAAAAAATGCATTAAATGACCAGGCACAATGACTCATGCCTGTAATCTTAGCACTTGGGTAGGCTAAGGTGGGAGGATCATTTGAGCCCAGGAGTTCCAGACTAACCTGGGCAATATAGTGAGACTCCATCTCTGCAAAAATAAAAATAAAAATAATTACATTATTTAAAATACACTAAATGATCGCCATGTAGAATGGAGAACTCAAAATGAGGTTACTACTTTAATTGGTTTTAAAGTGAGAGAAGAGATCATAGACAACATATTTAGAAGTAACTCTTACTCAGTTTAAATAGATTATATTCTGGACAAAAATCATGGAATATTTAAATATTTTTAAATATTTGTGATGAGCCCGGTGAATATTGTAGGTCTCTTTCAGTTGCAAATGGCAAAAACTAAATTAGAACTGGCCTAAGCAGAAAAGGGAATTTATTTACTGGCTCGTCTAAGTCTAGGGGTTGTTGGCTTCAGACACAGTTGGATCCAGGTACTCAAATATGTCATCAATCATCCATCTGTCCTTTGTCTGGGCTTTATTCTCAGTGGCTGTCTCCCCAAGGCATAATAAAAATGGCCTTCAGCAGCTTCACATTAATTTCCCATCAACTATGAAAGGGTGGATCACCTGAGGTCAGGAGTTTGAGACCAGCCTGGCCAATTTAGTGAAACATCGTCTTTACTAAAAATACAAAAAGTAGCCAGTCATGGTAGCATGTGCCTGCAATCCCAGCTACTCAGGAGGCTGAGGTGGGAGAATCACTTGATCTCAGCAGTGAGCTGAGATCGCACCACTGCACTGCAGCCTGGGTGACAGAGTGAGACTCCATCTCAAAATAATAATAATAATAATTAATTAAAAATAAATTAAATAAATAAATAAAATGTGGTCTAACTCCCTCCTTTAACAAATATAGCTTTATAACAACAAAACACTTTAATGACAATGAAATTTTAAAAATTCATAGAACTGTGGTTTTTACATGACTGAAAGTAGAGGAAATAGCAAAGATAGCTGAATGTAATGATTACTGCAGATGTACAACCAATGAAATATTAACTGATTTCAGTTTCTTTGTTTTTTCTCCCTGCTGGTAGTTCATCAATATGTATGCTATATGATACATATTCATTGTTTTCTGAAAAAGTCGTTACAGTATGATCTTATTTTTAGTAAAACACATATACACAGGACTGGAAGGTTATACACCAACCTTTAACAGTGATTAGTATGGGTAGAATTATGGGTGATTTTTTTTTTTCTTACTATATTTTACTTTGCTCATTCGTCTGCAGTTACATAGTTTGTACATAGCCACTGTTTATGTGATAATAAGAGAACACGTCACTATAAAAGAAAGAGTAACAGTAAGCGATTTTTCCAGAAAACTTAGCAAAGCTACACCGACCAGATACCCTGAGATGGAAAAAGTACTGGCCTCTCTTGGAAGGGTCCAGTCATCCTACTGTGTTTTTTGTTTGATGGGTTTTTACTTTTTGTCTGGTTGTTGGGTTTTTCACTTTCCTGATCCTGGATGAATAGTGCTGCTCTCAGGAAAATTCTACAACACAGACTCTAGGCTTCTTTGGATCTATCCCTAGATGTGGACACAACTTGCCACCTCCCTCCCTTCTTCCCTTCCTTTCCTCTCCTTTCCTCTCTTCTCTTTGCTTTGCTTTGCTTTGCTTTTTCTTTTATTTCTTGACGGATCTCACTTAGTCACCCAGGCTAGAGGTCAGTGGCATGATTATGGCACACTGCAGCCTCAACTTTATGGGCTCAAATGATCCTCCTACCCCAGCCTCCCAAGTAGCTGGGACTACAGGTGTACGCTACCATGCCCAATTAATTTTTATTTTATTTTATTTTATTTTATTTTATTTTATTTATTTTGTAGAGATGAGGTCTCACTATGTTATCCAGGCTAATCTCAAACTCCTGGGTCCAAGCAATTCTCCCACCTCCCAAAGTGCTGGGATTACAGGGGTGAGCCACCACATCTGACTTACAGCTTCTTTTAAGAATCTGAAATAATGAAATGAGCAGCGATATAAAACATGAAGGAATCTAAACTATCAGTAATTTGTTTTTGTTTTTTTTTTTTTTTGACAGGGTTTCACTCCGTTGCCCAGGCTGGAGTGCAGTGGTGCAACTCTGGCTCACTGCAGCCTCTATCTGGGCTCAGATGATCCTCCTGCCTCACTCAACCTCCCTAGTAGCTGGGACTACAGGCATGCACCACCACGCCTGGCTAATTTTTAATTATGTGTAGAGACAGAGTCTTGTTATGTTGCCCAGGCTGGTCTCGAATTCCTGGGCTCAAGCAATCCTCCCGCCTCGGCCTCCTAAAGTGCTGGGATTACAGGTGTGACCACTCTCCTCAACTGAGTTTTTATTTTTTGTACCAGCAGATGTACATCTCTAACAACTGGAATGAACTTGCAGCCCACAGTACAAGGTGGCTGATAAGAGAGAAAAGCAGTTCAGGGTTTAAGCACCTGGGCAGGGATGAGAGTCTAATTCATACAGCACATCAATCATTTGAATACTTAATACATGATATCCCCAGCTCTACACAACCACCTATCAATGGCCTTTAGGTAATCAGGCTTTGAGTGATAAGATTAGCATAAACCTAAATATCTCTTCATTCCCCACAGGACTGGTATTCAGAATTCTCAAACACTGGTTATTTGGGACTCCAGAGGGAGGGAGAAAGAAATAGAGGTCATTTCACAATCCGGCAAAGTGTTCTTAGTATTCTGAGTCTGTCCTTGAGGCTGCTCCTCACGTGTACTGAGTTTTGTATGTTTTACACTCTCGGCACTTTGATTGTAGTTAGACATGTGCACTTGATCCTGAGATCCGTGGATGCCTCAACAGCTGACTGGGTAGGTTGAGGAAGAAGGTGGGAATTGGTGTGACTGGGACTTGGCAAACAAGTGTGGCTGCAGGTTGGGTTCCTAAAGGATACAAAGCTTATATAAGGGGCCTGTCGAACTGAGTCTCGATAGCCAAGAAAGTCAGCTCTGGGTGGCAGCTGGGCCTAACTCCTAACAGTTGTCAGACCCGGGGAAAGAACACAAATAGAGGCCCAGGTACCAATGTCTAAAAAATTAAACGCTCAAAATCAAACTAACAAATTATTACATAAAATGTAGTCAGGGCCAGACGAAGTCACTTGCGCCTATAATCCCAGCACTTTGGGAGCCCCAGATGGGTGGATCACCTGAGGTCAGGAGTTTGAGATCAGCCTGGCCAACACGGTAAAATGCCGTCTCTGCTAAAAATACAAAAATTAGCCAGTCGTGGTGGCAGGTGCCTGCAATCCCAGCTACTCGGGAGGCTGAGGTGGGAGAATCACTTGAACCCGGGAGGCAGAGGTTGCAGTGAGCCGAGATCGCACCACTTCACTGCAGCCTGAGTGACAGAGTGAGACTCCATCTCAAAAAATAATAATAATAATAATTAACTAAAAATAAATTAAATAAATAAAATGTGGTCTAACTCCCTACTTTAATAAATACAGCTTTATAATAACAAAACAAATACTTTAATGAAATGAAATTTTTAAAATTCATAGAACTGTGTTTTTTACATGACTGAAAGTAGGGGAAATAGCAAAGATAGCTAAATGTAATGATTACTGCAGATGTACGACCAATGAAATGTGAATTGATTTCCATTTCTTTGTTTTTTCTCCTTTCTGGTAGTTCATCAATATATATACTACGTGATAGATGTTTTCCATGATTTTTGTCCATAATATAATCTATTTAAACTGAGTAACAGTTACTTCTAAATATGTTGTCTATGATCTCTTCTCTCACTTTAAAACCAATTAAAGTAGTAACCTCATTTTGAGTTCTCCATTCTACATGGCGATCATTTAGTGTATTTTAAAATATATAATTATTTTTATTTTTATTTTTACAGAGATGGAGTCTCACTATATTGCCCAGGTTAGTCTGGAACTCCTGGGCTCAAATGATCCTCCCACCTTAGCCTACCCAAGTGCTAAGATTACAGGCATGAGTCACTGTGCCTGGTCATTTAATGCATTTTTTAAAACCTATATTACATGATAAATATTTCTGCATCACATAATTTCCATAAAACCTAGAAAATGTCCACTGTTTTCTATAAACGTTGAGCCATCATTGACACAAATATCATTATGCTTGATTTTTTTTTTTTCATCACAAATATTCCCTTTCCTTTTTCAAACATGCAGTAGGCATGTAAGCTCTCTTTGAAGTGAGGTATGGTCTTGAGACTTGCTTTGACCAAGGACATGAGAGCCGGTATGTGAGGAGTCAGTGCATGCATGACCTGCCACTTACCCCTCTCCATCCCTTTTTCCCTTTTTTTTTTTTTTTTTTTGAGACGGAACTTCACTCTTGTTGCCAGGCTGGAGTGCAATGGCAATCTCGGCTCACTGCAACCTCCACCTCCCAGGTTCAAGCAATTCTCCTGCCTCAGCCTCCCTAGCAGCTGGGATTACAGGCATGTGCCACCACGCTTGGCTAATTTTGTGTTTTTAGCAGAGACGGGGTTTCTCCATGTTGGT
>NW_012102032.1:5166881-5182418 GCF_000951045.1 Mandrillus leucophaeus
AGTCGCTGAGATTACAGGCATGCACCACCACACCCAGCTAATTTTGTATTTTTAATAGCGACAGGGTTTCTCCATGTTGGTCAGGCTGGTCTCGAACATTACCTATCTGGTATGAAAAGACAAAAAATAGCAGGCCCCAAACAAGGCTGAAGTTCCATGTCGTCAAACTAAACCAAAGTTGTTTACTTGTAAGGTCAGATCTTCAAGAAATCAGGAGAGAGATGATAACCAAATCCCATTAAGCCAGTGAGATTTCACTTACATTTTTACAAGGAAAGTAATCTTGAAATGATCAGTCCAGCATTTGTTCATTGTTCCTGCTTTCCTCTGTCTCTTTCTGCCTATGAAACTTACCCATTCTGTCTAGCTCATTGAAGCTCCTTTCTGTTTTGTAGATTGGATGCTGCGTGGTTCAGGAATTGCTAATAAAAGCTAATCAGATTTTGGAAACACAATTTGGTGACCTTTTGTTCTTTGATGACCACTGCACCTCCAATTTATGTTCTTTTTCCTTCTTCATCAATAGACCTGTCTGTACTTCTCATTAAGCAGTAATGGCTAAAAGCCATTATAGCCATTTGAGAAGCACTTTCTTTTTCTAATCTTTTTGCCTTGCTCCTCACTAGCATAGTGTTTAAGAGGACAGACTGTAGAGTCCAGCAAGCCAGACTCAAATCGCAGCTCTATCACATACTAGTTTTGTGACCTGAGCCAGTTGGTTAATTTCTCTGAGCCTCCATTTTCTTGTCTCTAAAATGGGGACACAAATAGTACCTGCTTTTTACAATTGTTGTGAAGATTGAATGAGATATTTCACATAAACACTTAGCCCAATGCCTGGTACAGAGTAAGTGCTGAATAAATATCAGCTATCATTTATTAGTGCCTTATTAGTGCTTTATTGTTCTAAGCTTCAGCTTACCCTGTGATTCTGGCATTTCTGGCCCACCAGTGTAAGTTACAGTCAAGGAGTCTGTATCACAAAATAGAACTACTATATAATCCAGCATTCTCACTTCTGGGTATACAGTCATCCCTTGGTATCAGTGGGGATTGGCTCTGGGACCTCCCATTGATACCAAAATCCACAGATGCTCAAGTCCCTGATATAAAATGTTGTAGTATTTTAGCTGGGCTTGGTAGCATGCACCTGTAGTCCCAGCTACTTGGGAGGCTCAGGTGTGAGGATCGCCTGAGCCCAGGAGATCAAGGCTGCAGTGAGCCAGGACGGTGTCACTCTACTCCAGCTTGGGTAATGGAGTGAGACGCTGTCTCAAAAAAAAAAAAAAAAAGTTGTAGTATTTGCATATGACCTGTGCACATTCTCCTATAAACTTTAAATCATCTCTAGATTACTCATAATACTCAATACAATGTAAATGCTATGTAAATCATTTTTGTCACTCAGGCTAGAGTGCAGTGGCACAACACAGCTCACTGCAGCTTCCATCTCCTAGGCTCAATGCATCCTCCTGCCTCATCCTCCTGAGTAACTGAGACTACAGGTGTGCACCACTGTGCCAGACCACAGTTTCTACTTTTTTTTTTTTGAGATGAAGTCTCACTCTGTCACCCAGGCTATGGTCCACCCGGGCTGGAATACAGTGGCATGATCTTGGCTCACTGCAACCTCTGCCTCCCAGGTTCAAGCAATATTTCTGCCTCAGCCTCCCAAGTAGCTGGGACTACAGGCACGTGCCACCATGCCTGGCTAAATTTTTGTTTTGTTTTGTTTTTTGTTTTTTGTTTTAGTAGAGATGGGATTTCGACATGTTAGCCAGGCTGGTCTCAAACTCCTGACCTAAAGTGTGCCTCCTGCCTCAGTTTCCCAAAGTGCTGAGATTACAGGCATGAGCCACTGTGTCTGGGTAATTTTTCTACTTTTTGTAGAAACAGGGTGTCCCAATGTTGCGCAGGTTGGTTTTGAACTCCTGGGCTCAAGTGATCCTCCCATCTTGGCCTCCCAAAGTGCTGGGATTACAGGCATAAACCACCACTCATGGCCTAAATAGTTGTAATACACTGTTTATTTGTTTGTTTTGAGATGGAGTTTCACTCTTGTTGCCCAGGCTGGAGTGCAATGGCGTGATCTCAGCTCACCGCAACCTCCATCTCCTGGGTTCAAGCAATTCTCCCGCCTCATCCTCCCGAGTAGCTGGGATTACAGATATGCACCACCACGCCTGGCTAATTTTGCATTTTTAGTAGAGACAGGGTTTCTCCATGTTGGTCAAGCTGGTCTCGAACTCCTAACCTCAGGTGATCCACCCACCTCAGCCTCCCAAAGTGCTGGGATTATAGGCGTAGAGCCACTGTGCCTGGCCCCAAAGTCCTGGGATTACAGGCATAAGCCACTGCTCATGGCCTAAATAGTTGTTATACTCTATTGTTTAAAAAACAACAATCAAAAAAAGTCTGTACATGTTCAGTAGAGATGCAGTATTTTAAAATATGTTTGATCCTCGGTTGGTTGAATCCATGGATTTGGAAACTACAGATATGGAGGGTCAACTGTATATCCAAAGTAAATGAAATCAGTATCTAAAAGAGATCTCTGCACCCCCGTGTTCATTGCAGCTTTATTCACAATAGCTAAGATGTGGAAACAATCCATGTTCATCAGCAGATGAATGAATAAAGAAAATGTGGTATATATACATATATAATGGAACATTCTTCAGCCCTTAAAAAGGACATTCTGCCATTTGGGACATGGATGAGCCAGGAAGATATTACGCTAAGTGAAATAAGCCAGGCGCAGAAAAACAATTACTCTATGATTCCACTTGTATGTGGAATCTAAAAAAGCTGAACTTGGCTGGGCATGGTGGCTCACACCTGCAATGCCAGCACTTCGGGAGGTCAAGATGGATTGCTTGAGCTCAGAAGTTTGAGACCAGCCTGGGCAACATGGCAAAACCCCGTTTTTATAAAAAATACAAAAATTAGCCAGGTGTGGTGGCATGCACCTATAGTCCCAGCTACTTGGGGGGATTGAGGTCAGAGGACTGCTTGAGCTTGGGAGTTCGAGGCTGCAGTGAGCTGTGGTACCACCAGTGCACTGCGGCCTGGGTGACAGAGCAAGACATTGTCTCAATAAATAGATAAAGAAAATAAATAAAAATTTAAAAATTAAAAATTGAACTCATAGAAGCAGAGTAGAATGGTGGTTACCAGAGGCTGGGGTGTGAAGGAAGTGAACAGATGTTGATGAAAGGGTACAAACTTTCATTTATAAGATGAACAAGTTCTAGGGATCTAATTTACAACGTAGTGTACCTTACTGTATCATTTACTTGAAATCTGATAAGGGAACAGAATTTAAATGACCTCACCCCACCACACACACACAGTGGTAACTATGGATGATGACAGGTATGTTAATTAATTTGATTGTGATGATCATTATATAATGTATATGTATATCAAATCATGTTGTACATATTGAATATATATAATTTTTATTTGTAAATTAAATTTTGTAATTAAAAATATTGACTGCTGCAAGCTCAAGAGACTAAAAGGAAAAATGAAATGGATTCTGTGTCTCAGACGTCTCCTGGTTCTTCATTTACCTGTAGCTTTGCGCACACTTCTTGCCTCTCCCTGCAACGGACCCATAGCTGGTCCACAGCCACTTGGGAGCACCCTCGAGTTCGGGCTAATCTGTTCTTCCTCCTAACAGGTGCTTCAGATCCCAGCCAGCAAGGATCATTTTCAGAAACTTTCACTTTCGTATCTAGCCAGAGCTGGGAACTGGGCATGTCCTTCCAAACACTTGGCAGGAAGCTGGTTCCCAACCGTTAAGAAGCAATAAAACCAAGGCCACTCCTGCAGAAGAAGGCTGCTAACAGCACAGGATTCAAGCTGTGTAGAAGTAACTCCCAGCCACAGCAGTGTTTGCAAGTGTGGCTGGATCAGTATTTCAGAGTTCCCCTTCACTCTCATCAAATTCCCTCATGACCTCCCCGCACACCTCACCTTTTGAGACTGAGTCACCCGCCTACAGAACCAGAAAACAAAGAAGGTGAATTCAGGACAGTTACATGCAAAAATGCTGTTGGGCTGAGCCAAGACAAAGATTGGAGGACACATTTGCAGAGGAGTATGATTATTGTGTTTTTTTGTGTGTTTATTTGTTTGTTTTTGTGTGAGACAGAGTCTCCCTCTGTTACCCAGGCTAGAGTGCGGTGGCGCAATCTCGGCTCACTGCAGCCTCCACCTCCCTGGTTCAAGCGACTCTCCTGCTTCAGCCTCCCAAGTAGCTGGGATTACAGGCATGCGCCACCATGCCTGGGTAATTTTTGTGTTTTAAGTAGAGACAGGGCTTTGCCATGTTGGCCAGGCTGATCTCAAACTCCTGACCTCAAGTGATCCACCCGCCTTGGCCTCCCAAAGTGCTGGAATTCCAGGCGTGAGCTACAGCGCCCCGTCCTGATTGTGTATTTTTGGCTGTCCTTTAAAGTTTTTAGGATTTCCATTTTTTTCCATTAATCTGTAATGAGAGCTTGGAGTCATTTGGAGAAAATCTGAATGTAGAATCCTTCTAGATGGAAACAGTTTTCTTCCAGTCATTCATAGTCATTTCAACCAAATCCTATTTCAATGATTTTTTTTAGCAATTCTCCCTTTTTGAGAAATTCCAAGACATCTAATACGGATCTTTCTTCTTTTCTCCTTATCTTTAAAAAAATTTAACAGACATTGTCTTTTAGAGCAATTTTAGGTTTATAGAAACACTAAGCAGAAAGTACAGAGTTTCTACATATCTCCTCTTCCCAGGCACAGTTGCCTCTACTATTAACATCATACAACTACAAATTAGTTACTACAAATTAGTGTGCTACATTTGTTACAATTGACGGATCAATATTGACACATTACTATTAACTCAGGTTCGTAGTTTATATTAAGGTTCATTCTTTGTGTTGTACAGTTCTATGAGTTTTGAGAAATGCATAATGTCATGTACAGTATCAGAATAGTTTCACTGCCCTAAAAGTTCCCTGTGCTCCACCTATTCATCCCTCCTTCCCTTCTAATCCCTGGCAACCACTGATCTTTCTACTGTCTCTATAGTTTTATCTTTTCTAGATTATTGTCAGGGTGCGTGGCTCATGCCTATAATCCCAGCACTTTGGGAGGCCGAGGCGGGTGGATCACGTGAGGTCAGGAGTTCGAGACCAGCCTGGCCAACATTGGAGAAACTGTCTCTACTAAAAATACAAAAATTAGCCGGGAATGGTGGCACATGCCTGTAGTCCCAGCTACTCAGGAGGCCAAGAGATGATCAGGAGGCCGAGGCATGAGAATCCCTCGAACCCAGGAGACAGAGGTTACAGTGAGCCAAGATCACACCACTGCACTCCAACCTGGGCCATGAAGCCAGACTCTGTCTCAAAAAAAAAAAAAAAAAAAAAAAGAATATGTATAGTTGTAGAGTCGCACAATATATATAATTTTCAGATTGGCATCTTACATTTAGAAATATGAATTTAAGGTTCCTCCATGTCTTTTTTATCTTGTTTTTCGATTTTTGAGATGGGGCTCTCACTGTTTTTCCCAGGCTGGTTACAAACCTCCATGTTTTTTCCTGGCTTGATGCCCCATATACTCCCTTCCCCTTTTTTTTTATTGCGGTAAAATACATACAACATAAAATGTACAACTGTAACTTTTTTTTTTTTTTTTAATAGAGTCTTGTTCTGTCACCCAGACTGGAGTACAATGGCATGATCTCGGCTCACTGCAACCTCTGTCTCCCGGGTTCAAGCGATTCTCATGCTTTAGCCTCCAGAGTAGCTAGGATTACAGGCACACACCACCACACCCAGTTAAGTTTTGTATTTTTATTAGAGACATTGGCCATGTTGGCCAGGCTGGTCTCAAACTCCTAACCTCAGGTGATCTACCTGCCTCGGCCTCCCAAAAAGCTGGGATTACAGGCATGAGCCACCATGCCCAGCCCACTGTAACCATTTTTCAGTGTACAGTTTAGTGATATTAAATACATTCATAATGTTCTGGTACCATCACCAGTATTCAGCTCTAGAACCCTCTTCATCTTGTAAAACAGAAACTCTATATCCATTAAGTAATAAAATTCTCCTTCCTCTTTGTTTCTTAGAGATGTGGTCTCATTTTGTCCCCCAGGCTAGAGCACGGTGGCACAATCAGAGCTCACTGCAGCCTCAAACTCCTGGGCTCAAGGGATCCTTCCACCTTAGCCTTCCAAGTAGCTGGGTTTACAGGTGTGAGCCGCTGCACCTGGCTTGCTTTTCTGACAGGTTCTTGAAGGGAATCCATTAAAGCCTAATTAATCAGAGGTATCCAGGAGTGAACTTTCCTTCACCCTTTTGTATAAAGCTTCTCTTTGCTTTGTGAAGATCTGAGTGGCTATTGTTACAATGTGAATCAGGTTTCACTCTTAGGGAGTGGGTTCAGGAATAGAAAAAAAAGCACCAACTTGCTCAGACACGTGTATCAAATGGCAAGATGATCTCACCAAGCACTGTCCTCCTCAGAATTTATTTTGGGTGCAACACACATTAAGGACATAGTGGTAAACCAGGCTTGGAAGCCATCTGTGTGAGAGATTTGCCAGAGGCATGAAGACATCGTATCCCCAGTGTCTCTTAAAAGGAGAGCTCTTTGCCTTCCATCACAGGCATAGGCAAGTACCCTGCAAATCGCTTCCCACTCAACACAATAGTTCTTGTTGCTATTTTATTTGTGAGCTACGTCATACATGCAGAGGAGTAAAGAAAACATATGTGTTGTTCAATTGTCAGTATAAATTGAACACCCATATAACTACCACCAGGTCTAGAATAGTATTCAGCCCCCTCCCAGCATCCCTTGTGTGTCCCCCTATTCCATCCCCTTCCCTCCGTTAGAGGTGGCCACTATCCTAACTTGTGGAAACCATTTTCTTTTCTTTCCTCTTTTGTGTTACAACTAAGTGTGCCCCATAAACAAGCATCAGTTTATGAATGTCGTATAAATGGAATTAGACCGGGTGCGGAGGTTTACTTCTGTAATCTCAGCACTTTGGGAGGCCAAGGCAGGTGGATCACCTGAGGTCCAGAGTTTGAGACCAGCCTGGCCAATGTGGTAAAACCCTGTCTCTGCTAAAAATACAAAAAACGTAGCTGGGTGTGGTGGCAGGCGCCTATAATCTCAACTACTCGGGAGGCTGAGGCAGGAGAATCTCTTGAACACTGGAGGTTGCAGTGAGCCAAGATCACACCACTGCATGCCAGGCTGGGCAACAGAGGAAGCCCCTGTCTCAAAAAAAAAGAAAGAAAGAAAAAAGAAAAAGGAATGATATCATATGTATTCTTTGTGACTTGTTTCTTCCTCACTATTGTTCTCAGACAAGGTGTGAAGAGGCCTTTTTGGTGCCTCCTGATGTTTTCTAGGATGGTGGATTCAGGAGTATGCTGTCTTCACAAACATTTCTGGCCTCAAAGTCACACTGAGCAGCTTGGGCCTCCTAGCTCAGCCACTTACTAACGGTGCGACCTTTCTTGTCCTCCTTTGTAAAATCAGAACAAATTATTCCTGTAGACATGAGCACCTCAAGAGCAGGAGTGTTCCTCATTTGCCATTCTGTTCTCAAGAACTCACAGTGCCTGGTGCCTAATGAATCCTGAGTGAACACAGGAGACATGGTGAGATCATGTATGTAAGGGCCTAATGCCACCCCTGATTTATAGCAACTGCTCAATACATGAGATCCAATCTTATTATTGCCACAGTGTTATTTATTTGAATACGGGAGGCAGCCTCTCAGATGGCCGCCAAGCAGTCCCACCTCCTGGTATTCTTGTATTTGTACATCCCTTGACTGTACACTGGATATATTCACTTACTCCTAAGAAATAGAATGCAGCAGAAGGGATGGAATGTCACTTCCAAAATTATAAAAGACCATGGCTTTTATTTTGAGTCCTCTTTCTCACTGAGGTCTCTTGGACTGCTCACCCTGGAGGAAGCCAGCTGCCATGTCAAGAGGCAGCCCTGTGGGGAGGCTCATGTGATAAGGTGACTGAGTCCTGTAGATAAACACAAATTGTGAGCTTGGGAGTGGATTCTCCATCCAGTTGAGCCTTTGGATGGGGCTGTGGTCCAGGCTGACAGCTTGACTGCCACCTTATGAAAGACCTTCAGCCAGAGGCACCCAGCTAAGCCATGCCTGGATTCCCGACCCACAGAAACCGTGAGATAACAAATCTTTGTTGTTTTCCACGACTACATTTTATGGCAATTAGTTACACAGCGATAGATAACTAATGCAGTGCCTTCTCTTGGGTGAAAGTGTGCTGACAATGTTTAGAGCCTGTGGCAGACAAGGAGATGCACTGTTCAGATCCCCATTTAACGGTGGACTCACTGCCCAGCTGCAAGGAGTTCAGTTCACTGACAGTCTTCAAGTCCACCTCAGCTTTCCAGCCAGATCATGCTCTTCTTGGGACATTCTCCCTGGCCAATGACTGGGCAAGGGTTAGAACAATGGCCTAGCCATCTCTGCTCAATGCTAGACCCCTCGAATGGGTAGTTTTTGCTTCAGAGCTTCCTGTTTGGCTGGTAGAGACTTTGACAGGTCTCCTTCCATGGGTGTTGCTCCCCAATAAATCTTTTTGTTCCATCCTCATCATAGCTTCTGCTTCCAGAGAATCCATTCTGTCATGAAACATCTACCACACAGAAACTCAAGCTTTCAGCCAGGTGCAGAGGTTCTCACCTGTAATCCCAACACTTTGGGAGGCCAAGGCAGGAGGATCGCTTGAGCTCAGGAGTTCAAGACCGGCCTGCGCAACATAGCAAGACCCTGTCTCTGTGACACACACACACACACACACACACACAAATTAGCCAGGCATGGTGGTGCATGTCTATAGTCCTAACTATTGGGAGACTGAGGCAGGAGAATCACCTGAGCCTGGGAGGTCTAGGCTGCAGTGAGCCATTATTGTACCTCTACTCCAACCTGGGCAACAGAGTGAGAGCCTATCTCTAACAATCAAACAATCAAATAAAGCCTCAAGCTTTGTAGCCAACCCAGACCTGAGTCCCAATACAGACTCTGCCCCTTGCTAGCTCTGTGACCCTGGGCAAGTTACTTAACTTTTCTGAGCCTTGATTTTCTCACACATAAAATGGATGACAAATAATGTAGGAGCTGAAATGGGATACTTACAGTGTAAAACAGAGTTCACAGCTTCTAATAATAGTTAAAGGATAATTTTTTTCTTTTTTTTTTCATTGCACTACTTTGTCACCCAGGCTGTAGTGCAATGGCGAGATCTCGACTCACTGCAACCGCTCTGCCTCCTGGGGTCAAGTGATGCTCGTGTCTCAGCCTCCCGAGTAGCTGAGATTATAGGTATGTGACACCATGCCGGGCTAATTTTTGTATCTTTAGTAGAGATGGGGTCTCACCAGGTTGGCCAGGCTGGTCTCAAACTCCTGACCTTAAATGATCCACCCGCCTCAGCCTCCCAAAGTGCTGGGACTATAGGTGTGAGCCACCGTGCCCAGCCAGGAGAACTATTATCTATCCACAGACTACACACCAACTAGTCGCTTTACATTTTGCATAAAATGTTACTGGCAATTGATTCAATACATTGCCTATTATATCTATAGTAGACCTTTGACATTTGTGAGGATTATACCCTTTACCTTTGTGAAAATACCACTGTAGCACATATTGTCACATATAAAAGGAAATAAAGTACAACTCAAAAGTACACATTACTTGTGTGTGTGTGTGTGTGTGTGTGTATGTGTGGGTGTGGGTGTGTGTGTCGAGACAGGGTCTCACTCTGTCACTCAGCACCCAGGCTAGAGTACAGTGACATGATCACAGCTCACTGTGGCCTCGAACTCCTGGGCTCAGATAATTCTTCTACCTCAGCCTCCCAAGTAGCTGGAACCACAGGCGCACATCACCACACCTGGCTAATGTTTATTTCATTTTTATTTTCGTAGAGACAGGGCCTTGTTAGGTTGCCCAGGCTGATCTCGAATTCTTGGGCTCAAGTGATCCTCTTGCCTCAGTGCTAAGTACTGGGATTTAACAGGCGTGAGCCCCTGTGCCTGGCCTTCATTACTCTTTTAGGTCCTTAACAGTTCTATAAGTAAGGCACTAAAGCTGTATAAAGCTATTAAAAATAAGTATGGCTTCAGTAATGCCAAAGCAATCTGGAGGATTGTTTCTCTTGTTGGCACTGAACCTTATCACATCAGAGGGCTGAGCCACTCCTGAATGCCACCCTTTTAATAAACCCAGACATCTGAAATGTAACAGGTCAAAACCTGTTTCTCCTACAGTCTGTGTCACCTTGATAGATAATTCCAAGCCAGAAAACAGGAAGCCATCAGTGATAGCTCCCTCTTATCCCTTACCTCCAATCCAACATCATGTCTTATTTATCTATTTGTTTTCCTTCAAAATGGCCTAAATCCCCTTACCCCGTTGCATCCTCACTGGTACCACCCCAGCTTCTTCTCTTTCAAGAGCCTCCTCACTTGCTGTCCTCTAGTTTATTATCCATGCCACAGCCAGATAGCTCTTTTTAAAACGCAGACTGATGAATTTCCACCATTCCCCATGCATTTGGAATAAAGGCTATACTCTTTATCAAGACATCTGAGGCTCTGCGCAAGCTACCCCCAGCCGCTTTCCACAATCTGACCTGCACTCCCCAAACATTCCCTTCCAGAAGTCAATTTCTCGCTTGTCTTAGATCCATCCAACCCATAGGCATTCCCTGTGTCTGGAACTCTCTTCTACACACTCTGGCTGCAGGCTCCTTTTTCTCCTTCAGGTCTAAGCCTAAACATCACCTCCACAGGGAAGCCTTCATTAAGCATCCTCTGAAATAGGTTCTATCACATACAGCTTCCTCCTATTATTCACAGCCACAGCACCCACATCATTTCTTTCTTTGCATGCATCCCAGTTGGTCAGGACACACTTACTGGTTTATTGGAGGTTTCTCTCCATTTGTTGCATTTTCTTTGAGTGCAGAGGCCTTATTCCTTGTGTTCATCCAGAGCCAATCCCAGTGCTGACCACAATACAGACTTCATAAATACAATAAATCCAGTAGTTCCCCCTTACCCCTGGGGGACATGTTCCAAGACCCCCAGTGGATGCCTAAAATCACAGTACCAAATCTCTTTTTCTCTCTCTCTCTTTGTAAGTAGTGTATTTTAAATAGCTTTCAAGATACACATATTTTTTCTTTAAAAAATGTCTGTTGGTGGCCGGGTACGGTGGCTCACACCCGTAATCCCAACACTTTGGGAGGCCGAGGAGGACGGATCGCGAGATCAGGAGTTTGAGACCAGCCTGGACAACATGGTGAAACCCCGTCTCTACTAAAGATAGAAAAAAATAGCCGGGTATGGTGGCGGGTGCCTGTAATCCCAGCTACTCAGGAGGCTGAGGCAGAAGAATCGCTTGAACCTAGGAGGCGGAGGTTACAGTGAGCCGAGATTGTGCCACTGCGCTCCAGTCTGGGCGACAAAGCTAGACTTAGTCTCAAAAAAAAAAAAAAAAAAAGTCTGTTGGAGCAGTTTTGTTCTTGAATTTTGCTGATCATTCTCATGGTCCCGAGCCCCTGAACTCCGGGTCGTGGAGGTAGCCGAGGGGGAGGCTGGCGGCCTACGCGGCCTGTCCTGGCAGAGCTCACAGCGCTGGTGGAGCAGCTGTGCCCCGTCTTGTCACAGATCATGCATGGCCGTCATGTGAGCTAAAACTTCCATTTATTTCAAAGCAGTAATAATTTAAAATTATAAAAATCTTTCCACTGCTGAACGTTTAGAGGGTGAGGTTAGACAGAGGACGGGGAGGATGAGGACGTCCCAGAAGGGACGATGTGGCCCACGCCTTCCCGAGCCAGGGAGCCGGTGGGCCGGGCCAGGATCCTGCCCTGGAACAGGCAGGGGCCTGTAGCGCGACCAGTCAAGAGTGGCGCCGCTGGGGCACCCAGTCTGTGGGTGCCGTGTGGCGCTGGCTGAGGCCCCGCGGTCTCCCCGCAGCCTCAGGCGCAGCGGCCACGGGTGGGTCCCGGCCGACTCGCGCTCAGGAGTTACTTGTGGCGTTCTCGTTGCAGGGCGAGCTGGAGGAGGAGGAGGACAACGAGGAGGAGAAGTTCATCCCAGTCAGGCCCCGGGGGGGTGGGTTCGTGACCGTGTTGTGTCCCAGGAGGCTTTTTCGGCAGGCGGGGCAGCTGTCGTACGGCTCCAGCCGGTGCACGATGCAGCCATCGTGGAACAGGTGGTTGCAGGGCAGCTGCTCGCCCAGCGCGTCGTCGTCCTTGCACACGGGGCACTCGACCCGGGAGCCTACGTGCTGCTCGGTGACGGGGTCGGTGGGGAGGGACTGGATTTTCTCTTCATCTGCCGGTGGGGGGCCCGTGTTTTCAAGCCGAGGAGCTGTGCGACGGCGTCCAGGCCGTTGGCCCCTCAGGCGTATTCCATAGGGTTTGAGTGCAGGACTCCCCAAGGACCCAGGCTGGGGATGGTGGCGGACGTGATGATGCCGTTGACGAGCTGCTGGATGATCCCTTCTAGCGTGGGGAGGCCTTTGTGCCGGGCAGTGGCCCGCAGCGTGGGGAGGCGGAGACGGGGATGCCGGGCTCGGTACGGGGCCAGGACTCTCTCCCACGGTCTCTCAGAGTCCTTGCTGCCCCAGGAGGGCACGTGGGGATCTCGAAGCTGTCGTCAAAGATGACAAAGATGCCGAAAGCAAACTGTCCGTAGCCCTGCGGCAGCGTGGACAGGTGCGGGTCCACGTTCTCCAACAGCGGTCGGCTCTGGTCCGTGGGGACGGTGGCAGGAGTAGAATCGTTTTCTGTGCTCCTGGTCTCTTCAGGAAGCTCCTCGATAAAATCAGACGTGCATCTTGGGCAGATATAATCCGACAGGCGCGGGACGATGTCCAAGGAGCAGCAGAGGCAGAAGAACCGTCCAAGCTGCGGCGACGCCTCGACTTGCTGCTCCCTCGCTGATCGACGCCCAAACCTTTTATATACTATGTTTTTTCCTACCTACATATGTACGATCAAGTTTAATTTACAAAATAGGCGCTTACAAAGTAAGCGATTAACAACAATAACGAATAATAAATAGAACAATTGAGTCAAATAAGGGTTACTTGAACACAAGCACTGCAATACCATGGATTGGTCTGATAACCAACAGCTACTAAGAGACTAATGAGCAAGTAGCATCTACAGTTTAGATACACTAAACAGACGGAGGATTCACATGCCGGGAGGGGTGAAGCAAGATGGTGTGAGATTTCATCACCTCACTCAGAATGGCAAGCAATTGAAAACATGAATTATTTCTGGAATTTTCAATTTAATATTTTTGGACTACAGTTGACTGCAGGTAACTGAAACCGTGCATAAGGGGGTACTACTGAATCTGTATTTTGAATTTTCTAGCTAAGAATATCACTTTTTTTACTTTTTTGAGATGGAGCCTTACACTGTCACCCAGGCTGGAGTGCAACGCCACGATCTTGGCTCACTGCAACCTCCACCTCCCGGGTTCAAATGATTCTCCTGCCTCAGCCTCCCAAGTAGCCTGGATGACAGGAACCCGCCACCACACCCAGGTAATTTTTGTATTTTTAGTAGAGACAGGGTTACATTATGTTGGCCAGGCTGTTCTTGAACTCCTGACCTCAGGTGATCCATCCGCCTTGGCCTCCCAAAGTGCTGGGATCACAGGTGTAAGCCACCGTCACCGGCCAGAATATCATTTTTTTACAATTTTTTTTTTTCCTTAACTTTGAGACAGGGTTTCTCTTTGTCGCCCAGGTTGGAGTGCAGTGGTGCCATCACAGGTCACTACAACCTCTGCCTCCTAGGCTCAAGCAATCATCCCGCCTCAGCCTCCCTAATAGCTGGGACGACAGGTGCCCGCAACCATGCCTGGCTAATTTTGTGTTTTTTGTAGTGAAGCGTTTCACCATGCTGCCTAGGCTTGTCTTGAACTCCTGGGCTCAAGTGATTCACTTGCCTCAGCCTTTCAAAGTGCCAGGATTACAGTCATGAGCCACATGGCCAAGAATATCACTTTTACCTTTAACAGATATTTTTCTTTTTCTTCTTCTTCTTCTTCTTTTTTTTTTTTTTTTTTTTTGAGACAGGGTCTCACTCTGTTGCCTGGGCTGGAATGCAGTGGCATGAACAAGGCTCACTGCAGCCTCAATCTCTTGGGCTCAAGTGATTCTACCACTTCAGCCTCCTAAATAGCTGGGACCACAGGCATGCATCACCCTACCTGGCTACCTTTTAAAATTTTGTGTAGAGACCAGGTCTCACTATGCTGCCCAGGCTAGTCTTGAATTCCTGACTCAAATGATCCTCCCATCTTGGCCTCCCAAATTGCTGAGATTACAGGCATGAGCCATCGCCCCTGGCCAACAGTTATTTTTCTTTACTGCAAGAGCATTACGTTGTCATGGTAGAAAAGATTAGACTCCATAGATTAAATAAAAACATAAAATCATGTTACCCCACATTTAGAGATAGCCACTATTAGCCTTCAGATATATTCCTCCAGGGCCTTTTTAATGAATCTCAATGCAGGGATATACATGCTCCCAAGTCCTTCAACTTTCTGTGGTCGCCTGTTCTTTGACAGCCAGATAAAATATCTTAGTCTCATGCCACGTGCTAAGGGACATCAAGCCTTCTCCTGGTAATTTTCCAATCCCTGATTCAGCCAGATTCCACCTCCATTTCCTAAAGTTGCTGTCTGCTCTCTTCTCTGCTTTGTCCCTGCACCCTCTACTCCATCTATCTCCTCCTTTTGTCCCAAAGGTCACCAAGCACTCAGTGGATAACAGATTCTTCTTTACTGGAGTTCGGGATCAAGAAGGTGACCCCTAACCAAGCACAAAGTAGGAGATGACATAAGGTTCAGCGCTGACCATTGCTGCCAGCAATGGAGATTTCTTATGGACTTCTGTGTCCAAGGTCTTGCCCTGCTGCCATCTTGGTCTTCTCCCTTCCACCTCTAACCAGGTCCTTCTCCACTTTGCTACACATGTCAGGACCCTGAAAATAGAGTCTTTCTGACCTATCAGAAAGAAAGATCAGATTCCTGGCACTTCTGTTGTGCAGAACAGCTTAGCTCATCTATACATCTATACTTTTCTCACCTAATAGAGCTTGTCCAGGTACCTGTTCTTTCATAGTAGGGGGAGGGGTGATAGTGGGATGGGGATGGAGACAAAAAAAGACAGAGATATCAAGAGAGTTTCCAAAACTAAGAAACAAGGTGTCATAGGGCCCTACGACCACCCTCTGTTTCAAAGACTCATTTGAATGACTCACAGAACTCAAACAAATGGCTAGACTCATAGTTTAGTTCATTGCATTGAAAGAATACAGATTTACATCCTGATCTAGTTTGAAGGAAAAAGAAGGAAGGAAGGAAGGAGGGAAGGAAGGAAGGAAGGAAGGAAGGAAGGAAGGAAGGAAGGGAGGGAGGGAGGGAGGGAGG
>NW_012102032.1:5182468-5186683 GCF_000951045.1 Mandrillus leucophaeus
AGGGAGGGAGGGAGGGAGGGAGGAAGGAAGGAAGGAAGGAAGGAAGAAAGGGAGGGAGGGAAAGAATACAGATTAGCAGCCTGGGCAACATGGTGAAATCCCATCTCTACCAAAAATAAAAACAAAATAAAATAAAACAAAATAAAATAAAATAATTAGCTGGGTGTGGTGATGGGCGCCTGTATTCTCAGCTACTGGGGAGGCTGAGGTGGGAGGATCACCTGAGCCTGAGAGGCAGAGGTTGCAATGAGCCAAGATCACACCAGTGCACTCCAACCTGGCAGACAGAGAGAGACCCTGTCTCAAAAAAAAAGAAAAAAAAGAAAGAAGAAAGAGAAAGAAAAGAAAAAGAAAGAAAAGACAAGACAAGACAGGAAGGAGGGGTCGGGCGCAGTGGCTCACGCCTGTAATCCCAGCACTTTGGGAAGCTGAGGCTGGCGGATCATAAGGTCAGGAGATCAAGACCACCCTGGCTAACAAGGTGAAACCCCATCTCTACTAAAAATACAAAAAATTAGCCGGGCGTGGTGGCGGGTGCCTGTAGTCCCAGCTACTCGGGAGGCTAAGGCGGGAGAATGGTGTGAACCCGGGAGGCAGAGCTTGCAGTGAGCCGAGATCGTGCCACTGCACTCCAGCCTGGGTGACAGAGCGAGACTCCGCCCCCCCCCAAAAAACAAACAAACAAAAAAAAAAGAAAGGAGGGAGAGAGGGAGGGAGGAAGGACCCTTATTTACTTAACTGATCCCATATTATTAGACATTAACTTGTTTTCCTTTTTTACTGTAATGGATAACACTTTAACAACATCCCTGTAATTATGATGGTGGTGCTATGTCCAGTGCGGTTATGACTCAAAGAGAAATTCCCACATGATTACACCCTGGTTCACCTTATGAGGAGGGAGAGCTCCCCTCAGGCTAAGTCCTAACACATCCTGTCTAGGGGACCTTACAAGTGTTGTGGCCCCAGGATAGTTACAAGGGGGCTGTTTACAGACAATGGGACAATGAGAAGCTGGCTGCCTTGACTCCCTACCCCAACCTCCAAATGGAAGGTGCCTCTCTCTAGAGTCCATCTTGAGGGCTCCGGATTCCTCCTCATTTTCCTCTTCCTCTGTTGTCCCTCCCCTCCCCTATCCCACACCAAGCCCAGGTGCATCTCATCTTGGAGTTGTGAGGGAGAAGGCGCCAGACCCTTCCTGTGTCTCAGTCCAGCAACTGCTTTTACAGAGCTGTAAGGAGGGAGGAAAGCAAACCAAACCTTAGGGTACAGCGAATGAACAAGAGAAGGAGAGGAATACATCAAAAATACTCATTGTGAGTTGGGCACGGTGGCTCATGCCTGTAATCCCAACACTTTGGGAGGCCAAAGCAGATGGATTGCTTGAGCCCAGGAGGTCAAGACCAGCTTAGGCAACAAAAATTAGCCAGGCATGGTGGTGTGCACCTGTAGTCCCAGCTACTTGGGAGGCTGAGGTGGGAGGATCACCTGAGCCCAGGAGGTTGATGCAGGACTAAGCCATGATCTAGCTACCAAACTCCAGCCTGAGTGACAGAGAAAATATGCATTGTGACATTTGGAGCTACAACTCTGCCACAAAACAAAAGCAGCATCTGCATCCTTCATTCAATATTTCCTCAAGATAGGTTACTATATATTAGGCATTTACATGGTTTGGCTGTGACCCCACCCAAATCTCATCTTGAATTGTAGCTCCCGTAATTCGTAAGTGTTGGGGAAGAAGGCCAGTGGGAGATAATTGAATCGTGGGGGCGGTCCCCCCATACTGTTCTCGTGGTAGTGAATAAGTCTCACAACATCTGATGTTTTTATAAGGGGTTTCCCCTTTCGCTTGGGTCTTAATTATCCCTTTCCTGCGGCCATGTGGAACATGGCTTTCTCCTTCCACCATGATCGTGGGGTCTCCCCAACCACGTGGCGCTGTGAGTTCATCGAACCTCTTTTTCTTTGTAATATCCCCAGTCTTGAGTATGTCTTTGTCGGCAGTGTGAAAACAGACTAATACAGGCATTGACTGTTACAAGTGCTTTCCAAATATTAACTTAATTTCCCTAGTATCCTATGAGTTTAGGAACTGTTATTATCCCCACATTACAGATGAAGAAATTGAGGCATGAGGACATTGAGTAATTTGCTCAAGGTCATGCAGGTGTAATTGGCAGAGATGAGATTCCAACCTAGGCTGTCCGCCTCTCTGTTTGCTATGTGGCCTCTCCTTAGGAGTGAAATTGAAAAGAATCATGCATTTCAAGGGTTTCAAAACAGGTGCCCTCCTGAAGGTTGTTATCTATTTTAAACTTCTGTGTAAACAGAACTGTATTCATTCAATAGTTATTTGTTGAGTGCTTACTACATGCCAGATGCCGGGGCCACATCGACGAACCAGACATAAACCTGCTATCAAGGAGTTTCTAGAAAACAGGATAAATGCCATACTTGGCTGGCTGTGCTGTGGTATAGACAACAGCAGGGTGCCCTGGAGCAGTCAGAACCATACTTAGTTTAGTTTTAGGGTTAGAAAAGACTTCTGGGCCCAAGTGCAGTGGCTCAAGCCTGTAATTTCAGCATTTTGGAAGGCTGAGGCGAGAGGACTGCTTGAGTCCAGAAGTTCAAGACTAGGCTGGGCAGCACAGTGAGATCCTGTCTCTACAAAATTTTAAAATTAGCCAAGTATGGTGGTGCACACCTGTGGTTCCAGCTACTTGGGAGGCTGAGGTGAGAGGATTGCCTGAGCCTCGGAGGTCAAGGCTGCAATGAGCCATGATTGTGTCACTGCACTCCAGCCTGGGCGACAGAGACCCTATCTCAAAAAAAGAAAAAAGACTTCCTGCAGGGCAAGATTTATGAACTAAGAGCTGGACTGATGAGGAAGAGTTAGCCAGGAGAGTGGGGACTTTGGAAATGTAACCAATGGGGCTACATGATAGCTTTTGAGGGTCCTAGGCATTTCACTTTCATGGCCCCTCCCTCCCTTAAACAAACATATTAAAATACATATTTTATGGCTGTGTTGGTACAAACACATAAATTACTATTATATATTAAAACACCTTCTGCGATTTAAAAGTTCATTGTTTTTCTTTCTAATTTTAAAGAAATTAAAACATGTTCATAGATCCCTAAAAATACTGTGGTCCCCAAGTGCTGTGCCTTCAGAAGTCAGCAGAAATGGAGCCTGGAGGTGGCAGGTGCAGGTGAGAAAGACCTTTGTCAGCCAAGGAAAGGGTTTAGATGTGATCCTGAACGTTCTAGCAGCTACATATGGGTTTTAAGGAGGGCAATGCGAACGGGTTCATTTCAGAAAGATCCTATAGCTTCGGTGTGGAGCATGGCTGGGAGGGGAGGCTGGAGGTGAAGTCATGAGCTCTGAGTGTGTCAGAGGGATCCAGGGGAGATCTGAGGGCACACACAACCAAGGAAGGAACCCAGGGAAGGGGACAGACAAACTTAGAGACTAACGGGGTAAAATCAATGGGACTTGGCAATTGGTCGAATGCAGGGGTGAGGAGAGGATGCATCCAAGGAGATTCCCAGGTGTGTGACTTGGGCCCCTGAGTAGAGTCATTTGTTACACTGCAGATGAAAAGGAACAGATTGGAGGGCATGGTAGGAAAAAATAGTTAAGCTTTTATTTTTTTAGCAGTATTGAGTTTGTGATGCCTTTGAGACATCCATAGGGAGAGATTTTTCAGAGGCAATGGGTCAAATGGTTCTTAAAAAAATTGCAGTGATTTAAAAAGTATCAAGCCACTATCCACTGTCAATAGAACATATACTCTATATTTTCAAGACATTTTAGAGTTCTTAAGGTAATGTCACATGTGTTTTCATTTTGTGCTTATACTATCATGGTTAAGAGCATGAACTCTAGGCCAGGCATGGCTCACCTCTGTAATCCCAGCACTTTGGGAAGACAGGGTGGGCAGATGGCTTGAACCCGGAGTTTGAGACAAGCCTGGGCAACATAATGAAACTTTATCTCTACAAAAAAAAGCCAGGTGGCATGGGCTTATAGTCCCATCTACGCAGGAGGTTACGGTGGGAGGATCCCTTGAGTCCAGGAGGTTGAGGCTGCAGTAAGCATGATTGTGTCATTGCACACTCCACCCTAAGTGACAGAGTGAGACCCTATCAATAAAAAGAAAGGGAAGGAAGGAAGGAAGGAAGGAAGGAAGGAAGGAAGGAAGGAAGGAA
>NW_012102032.1:5186748-5190663 GCF_000951045.1 Mandrillus leucophaeus
AAGAAGAAGAAAAGGAAAAAAAGAAAGAATGAAGGAAGGAAGGAAGGAAGGAAGGAAAAGAGAGAGAGCATGGGCTCTAGCCACAGACTGCGTGGTTCAAATCTCATGAGTGCCACTTTGTAACTGTGTCATGTTGGGAAAGTTATTTAAACCTTCTTTGCTTCAAGTTTTCCATCTGTAAAATGGGTAGAATAACAGTCCCAGCTCAGAGGTATATGATTAAGTGAACAAACAGCTATAAAACACTTAGAGCAGGTGCCTGGCATTTAGCAAGCACTCAATAAGGACAACTGTTCCTATTCCCACCGCAGCAGCAGCGCCTATTATATTCCCCACTTCCCTAGACCTTTCTGTGGTAGTGGAGTTTGCAGGAATCCTCATCTGCACTATCTTTCATTGCATCTCCTCCTGGCCACTGTTGCTTATATCTGCCATATTGATGAGAAAGGAGTGTGAAGGTGATCAGGGTTTTCCGGAGGGTCTATGATGGGGCTTGGCATCTTGGGAGAAGTCAACATTACAAATGGTGGCATTCAATGGCAAAAGCCTTTATGAAGGTCTCCGAAGGAGGGAGGAGTTGCTAAAATGGAGACCTGTTTAAAGCTGGAGGAAAGGGGGAAACATATGGTTCATGGTAAATGAGCTTGACTTCGTTTAGTCCATGTTAGCTAATAAAAGCTTCCCGGAAGTTCGCAAAGCAACTCCTGTTGCTGACCTGACACTGCAGCTGCAGTCAGGGTTCAGCCAACCTGCATAGCAACACGCTGAGGTGAGGCCAACTGGCTTCCCAGATAACACAGAAGGAACAAATCCCAGAGTTTGTTTAATTCCGGCCAAACTTAATCAAATGTAGAAAAAAAAATGGATGTTCCTAGGAGGTCTGAGAGCTGTTGAGAATATGTGTATAGTAAAGCAGACTAGGGCAGGGGAGTCAGCGGATCATCTTGTGATTAAATCAGATGGACAGGACTTTGCCAGGCGCTTTTCGTATTAGTTCACCCTCCCAACAATCCCACTAGCAAAGTGTTATTCACCTCTTTAACAGAAAAGTTAAATAATTTTCCTGCAGTGATCCAGCCAGGAAGGGGTAGAGCTGGGATTGGAGCTGGTCTATTTGACTCTAGGACCTAAACTGTTTCTGTGGATCAAAAAGATGGATAGGCTGGGTGCAGTGGCTCACCCCTGTAATCCCAACACTGGGAGGCAGAGGTGGGAAAATTGCTTGAGCCCAGGATTTCGAGACCAGCCTGGGCAACATGGTGAGACTCAGTCTCCAAACAAAATAAATAAAATAAATAAAAAATTAGCCAGGCGTGGTGGGATGTGCCTGTGTTCTCAGCTACTTGGGAAGTTGAGAGGGGAGGATCACTTGAGTCCAGGAAGTTGAAACTGCAGTGAGCTGTGTTTGCAACACTACGCTTCAGCCTGTGCAACAGCAAAACCCTACCTTGAAAGAAAAATTAAAAAGATGGATAGCAGTGCTGAGCTTTGGGGCCGTTCATGGCACTGTTCTGTGTTGTCGTTAGCAAATAATAACAACAATGAACATTTATTGCCCTGTGCTAAGACTCTTATGTATATCATTTCATTTGCTTCCCCTAGCAACCCTATAGAGAGGGTACTACTATTGCCTTGCTTTTGCAGATAAGATTAAGGTACGGGGAATCTGCATAATGTGTCCAAGGTCACGCACCTAGTAAATGGCAGAGCTAGGACTCAAGCCCAGGGAGTCTCCAAAACCCATGCATTCATGCCGCATGCTGTTCTCCCACCAGAAACAGGAACCAGCAGCTCTTGGCACTAACCCTAACCCCAACAGTTCTAAAGTCCTGTTCAAGGGCAGGAGGAGGGACTTGCAGGTCCACCTAATTCCTGCATGAGCTTTGGAACCAGGCAGCGCTAAATTCACACCGAGCCTGGCAACTCATGGTGAGGACTGCTTCTCAGCTTGGCCTCCAGCCTCCTCTTCTCCACCCAGATCCAGCTGTGGCTGCCTGCTCCTTTCTGCCATTTTCCAGGATTGTTATGTGAACACACAGGGAAACAAAAGTGCTACAACCCCGTCTGTGTCCAGCCCCGTCCTCTCTTGCTTTCCGCCCAACATCAACAGACCACAGCGCCCCCTCAGTTTCCCCAGAAAGAGGTTGCTCACCTACACTCACAATAGTGAATGATGTGAAATTTACTGAAAGTTTCAAGGCAGAGGTGGGGAAGGGGATCTACTGAAAACAATTTCATTTTTATTCTTCCATACTTCTTTTTAGCCTACCACCCATTTCTTGTCACCCCACCACCACCACCACCACCTGGCTTTTCTCCCCACACATTCCCTGCCATGGTAGGGGTGGTGACCCAGAGGGGCTTCTCTCTTCTCCACGTCTTGCTCTTCTCTTCGGTTTTTCTTGGACCCCTGCTCCAGTTAACCACCATCTTTTCTTATCCAGCACACCTTTGGGTGCCTCCCTCCAGCCCAGGTGGTTTGTTAAAGTGTTTCTTCTGAGTAAGTGCCATTCTTTCCCTGCAAGGGGCTTCCTTGGCCAGTAACCATTTGTTAATGCTCTTTAGTAAAAGGACAACGATGAAAATGGCCATTATAGCCAGAGCTGTAGTGCTTATCTTGGGAAGGGAAGCGCGACAGACTTTGCCTGCAATGGCCTTTCCCCCACTTCCTCCATTTCCAAAGGTCACTGGTTTCAAAGGTCTTGGCAAGTCTGCCCCGAGCTCCTCTTTCCCCATCTGTGGGTTTCTAGCTCCTCCTAACAGCAAGAGGGATTTGTCTCTGAAGGTTGCCAAAGGGAGTGGCAAGAACCTCTCAGAGAGCAATTACGCTGAAGAGCCCTCCCTGGAGAACAGGCTCTTTCTCTTCCAAATTGGAAAATCCTCACATTGCGCCAATTAGTCCAGAGGGCACTTGGAACTTCACCAGCCGAAACACTCACAACTCTTAAAGGGAAAATGAACAAGGAACAAAGGCAACCTTCAAGGGGCCGTGGCAGGAGCCAGGTGGCTTTTAGACAAAAAGCACAAGGTAAGAACGAGCTGTGACCCTGGTGGAACACGGCGTTAAATCCATCTCAGAAACAACCGTCACTGATTAAAGTTAAATTCGGGGTTTCTTTCCCTGAGAAAGTGTAGATTTCATTGCCAAATGCTACAGCCAACCCCATTACCCTGGAGGTGAAATGTCTATTTTGAAAAAGACGTAACATCAGAAACATCTTGCTGCCCATAAGTGAAGGGATTATATGATCCACTGAAGGTTAATTATTTATTATAGTAACAGAATGGCTCCAGCCTGGACAACATAGAGAGACCCTGTCTCTACCAAAAATTTAAAAATTGACTGGGTGTAGTAGTGCTTACCTGTGATCCCAGCTACTTGGGAGGTTGGAGGATCACTTGAGTCCAGGAGGTCGAGGCTGCAATGAGCTGTGATTGTGCCACTGCACTCTAGCCTGAGTGATAGAGCAAGACCGTGTCCCCCCGCCCAAAAAAAAAGAATGACTGTCCGGGCACTGCACAATGACTCACATCTGTAATCCTAGCACTTTGGGAGGCTGAGGCCAGTGGATTGCTTGAGCTCAGGAGTTTGAGACCAGCCTGAACAACATGGTGAAACCCCATTTCTACAAAAAATACAAAAAAATTAGATGGGCATGGTGGCTTATGCCTGTATTCCCAGCTACTAGAGGGCTAAGGTGGGAGGATCCCTTGAGCTCAGGAGGCAGAGGTTGAAGTGAGCCGAGATTGCGCCACTGTACTCCACCCTGGGTGACAGAGTGAGACCCTGTCTCAAAAAAAAAAAAAAAAAAAAAGAATGGCAAACATGGTTACATGTTCCTTTTTAATCGTATTGGCTTTGGGATGCAGTGTAAGATTTATTTTGAAATATATTTGCTGCCTTTCTTACACTTT
>NW_012102032.1:5191823-5193908 GCF_000951045.1 Mandrillus leucophaeus
GTGTCTTCACCAGATTTGATTTACTTTAACTAAGTACATTCTTTAAAATAAATAAATAGAGAGAGGGTCTCCCTATGTTGCCCAGGCTGGTCTTGAACTCCTGAGCGCAAGCGATCCTCCATGTGGGCCTCCCAAAGGGCTGGGATTACGGGTGTGAGCCACTGCATCTGGCTGTAACCAAGTACATTCTAACACAACTTCTTTTAATTTAGGGTTTTGGGGTTTTTTTTTTCCTTTACTTTTTTACATTGGTGTATTAATTTTTAAATATTTTCTCAGCAGTTGCTTTTTCCTAATTCAGATGAAAACAGGGCCTGGCTTGGGCTTTAGCAAATTAAAACAGGTTATGCTTCTACGAGCAGAGTTAAATGTGTTCCCAGAGAGTGGCCAGTGCCACTTTATTTTTGGTTACAGTTCTCTCAAGAGTACCTTTTAATAGCTCTTGAAGTAGGGGCAGTAATCCTTGGAAACAAGACAAACCGGTTTTCTCCCCTCTACCCCACAACTCCCTTTTGCCTTTACCTGAAGCAACTAAATTAGAAGCTGAATGTCATGAATCCTATAGTTTTACTTGAAATGTCCTGCTGCTGACACTGATGTTTTCTTTTTTGTTAGAATCAGGAACACTTAAAAAGTCAAACCTCCTCATGACCTGATCTCAAAGTACATTTGAATTTTTCTTTTTTTTTTTTTTTTTTTTTTTTTTTTTTTGAGACGGAGTCTTGCTCTTGTTGGCCAGGCTGGAGTGCAATGGTGCAGTCTTGGCTCACTGCAGCCTCTGCCTCCCAGGTTCAAGTGATTCTCCTGCCTCACCCTCCTCCTGAGTAGCTGGGATTACAGGCACCTGCCGGCACACCCAGCTAATTTTTGTATTTTTGGTAGAGACGGGGGGGTTTCACCATGTTGGCCAGGCTGGTCTTGAACTCCTGACCTCTGGTGATCCGCCCACCTCAGCCTCCCAAAGTGCTGGGATTACAGGCATGAGCCACCGCGCCCAGCCTGTAATGTTTTTTTCCCATGGCAATATTTCTCAGCGACTTTGGGCTTATGAAGAAGAGTATAACAATGCCTTTCCCAGTTTTAAAACCACATTGTATTTAGTCACAATTAGGCAAGGCTGTGCGTGATAGAAAACCCAAACCCACGGTAGCTTAAGACAGAAATTTATTTCTCTCCCATGTAAAGCAAGAAAAGGAGTACAAAGGTGGAATGGTGGCTCCAGTCTTCAAAATCCTCAGGGACCTCGGCTCATTCTAGCATATCTTCCTACCATGATCCCAAATGGTTGCATTCACATTCCGGCCAGCAAAATAAAAGATGGGGAAAGGGAACAAAAGGCACACCAAAGGGGACAGTTTCCAGCTGCCGCCAGAGGAACACTTCTGTTTATATCCTGGTGGCCAGAACTTAGTCACGTGGCCACACTTAACTGCTGGGAAATGTAGTATTTTTTTTTTTTCTGGATGGCTGTGTTCCCAGTTAAAAATTCTGCCTCTATGCCATACACCCTAGGGCCTATGGTCTTAAAATTTACCAATTTCTATCAATTTTACCTTGAGAATTTGAAACACCTCTTGAGATTACTAAATAACAATATAAGGTGGTATAAAATCAGTATCAGAAATACCCCCACCCTTTATAATATTCATACAACATTTTACCAGAATTTTGCTTTGGGAGTCCATAGGAATTGAATAACTCTAAAACCAGAAAAAGCTTTAAGCAAAAACAATGTTCATCACAGTTATTTAAAATCAGAAAAACTGAAATGACACTTTGAGAGGCCCAGCTGGGCAATTGCTAGAGTCCAGGAGTTTGAGACCAGCCCAGGCAACATGGTGAAACCCTGCCTCTACAAAAAAATTTTTTAAAATAATCCAGGCATGGTGGTGCACACTTGTAATCCCAGCTACTCGGGAAGCTGAGGTGGGAAGATCACATGAGCCAGGGATGTCGAGGTTGCAGTGAGTCAAGATGTCACCACTGCACTCCAGCTGGGTGACAGAATGAGACCCTGTCTGAAAAAAAAAAAAAGAAAAGAAAAAGTGAAATTTGAATAAATGTCAAAATATGGAGGACTGGTCA
>NW_012102032.1:5197078-5198403 GCF_000951045.1 Mandrillus leucophaeus
CCCTTGAGCTCAGGAGGCAGAGGTTGAAGTGAGCCGAGATTGCGCCACTGTACTCCACCCTGGGTGACAGAGTGAGACCCTGTCTCAAAAAAAAAAAAAAAAAAAAAGAATGGCAAACATGGTTACATGTTCCTTTTTAATCGTATTGGCTTTGGGATGCAGTGTAAGATTTATTTTGAAATATATTTGCTGCCTTTCTTACACTTTGCCAAAGACAACATCCAACTTTGTTTGCTGTCCCCAGGTGAACAGCAGCTGATTGTCTGGACGAGTCTGAAGGTATGCAGGCTGGCAGAAGGAAGCTGGCTTGGATGAACATCTTGCCATATGGAGTCACAAATTGAATGGCCCCTTTTCAGCTTGGTTGAGAGCAAGCTCCTGAAGCTTCAATCTGGGGTCAGTTTGGGGAAAAGAAGAAATCTTAGAGAAACTGTCCAGGACGCATCACATGTAGGTTGGAAGAGGGACATTGACAGCGGCAATCTAGTCCAGGGTGAGCTCTGTATGCCAGAGGACACCAGACTAAGGTATGTCATTGATGATACTATTTAATTCCAGAGGGAGTCAGTCGGATGCAGCTCTTGCTTTTGAGTCTAGCCCTAATGTTCTCAGCTGACAAATTTCTTTTTTTTCTTTTGAGGCAGGGTCTACTGTCACCCAGCGTGGAGTGCAGCAGTGCCATCACAGCTCAGGCGGTCCTCCCACCTCAGCCTCCCAAGTAGTTAGGACTACAGGCATGCACCACCGTACTTGGTTAATTTTTGTATTTTTTGTAGAGACAGGGTTTCACCGTGTTGCCCAGGCTTGTCTATAACTCCTTGGCTCAAACAATCCTCCCACCTTGGCTTCCCAAAGTGCTGGGATTATAGGCATGAGCCACCGTGCCCAGCTTGGCTGACAAATTCTAATGGCAGAAAAAATGAAATACCAAGTTTCTTTGTAAATATCACAGCAAAATATTGCACTTATTTCACTGCCCCCTGAAGTGACCACATTTTTGTTTTGTTTTGTTTTGTCACAGGGGTCTCACTCTGTCACCCAGGTTGCAGTGCAGTGGCATGATCATAGCTCACTGCAGCCTCAGCTTCCTGGGCTCAAGTGATTCTCCCACCCCACACTCTTAAGTAACTGGAACTACAGGCATGCACCACCATGCCTAGCTATTTTTTTTATTTTTATTTTTATTTGTAGAGATAGGATCTCGCTATATTGCCCAGGCTGGTCTAGAACTCCTGGGCTCAAATGATCCTCCCACCTCGGCCTCCCAAACTGCTGAGGTTACATGTCTGAGTCATTGCACCCAGTCAGTGACCACTTTTGAGAAA
>NW_012102032.1:5204293-5207613 GCF_000951045.1 Mandrillus leucophaeus
TGAGGCAGGCGGATCACCTGGTCAGGAGTTCGAGACCAGCCTGGCCAACATGGAGAAACCCCGTCTCAACTAAAAATACAAAAAATTAGCCAGGCATGATGGTGCATGCTTGTAATCCTAGCTACTCAGGAGGCTGAGGCAGGAGAATCGCTTGAACCTGGGAGGTCGAGGTTGCAGTGAGTCAAGATGTCACCACTGCACTCCAGCTGGGTGACAGAATGAGACCCTGTCTGAAAAAAAAAAAAAGAAAAGAAAAAGTGAAATTTGAATAAATGTCAAAATATGGAGGACTGGTCAGATGAAGTGTAGAACATTATTTATTGGAATATTATGTATCTGTTAAAAATGATGTTTACAAGGCCAGACACAGTGGCTCAGGCCTGTAATCTCAGCCCTTCAGGAGGCCAAGGCAGGAGGGCCACTTGATGCCAGGAGTTCAAGACCAGTCTGGGAAACAAAATGAGACTTTGTCTCTACAAAAAAATTGAAAAATTAGCAGGCTGTGGCGGTGGCACCTGTAGTCCCAACTATGCGGGAGGCTGAGACAGAAGGATCACTTGAGCCCAGGAGTTCAAGGCTGCTGTGAGCTATGACCATATCACTGCACTCTGCTCTCCAACTTGGGCAACAGAGCAAGACCTTATCTTTTTTAAAAAAAATTATATTGCAAAGAACCCACAGTGATATAGATAAATTCTTACAATGCCCCGTTAAATAAAAATATGGGGATATGAATTAAGCCAAATGACTTTTTTGGATAATGAGACTTTTAATAACTATTTGTTCTACATTTCTTTATTTTCTAAATTTTGTTACTATTACACTTATTATTTTATTAGAAATAAAAAATGCCGCTGGGTGCGGTGGCTCATTCCTGTAATCCCAGCACTTTGGGAGGCCAAGACGGGTGGATCACCTGGGGTCAGGAGTTGGAGACCAGCCTGGCCAACATGGTGAAACCCTGTCTCTACTAAAAATACAAAATGAGCCGGGTGTGGTGGCACATGCCTGAAATCCCAGCTACTCGGGAGGCTGAGGCAGGAGAATCGCTTGAACCCGGGAGGCGGAGGTTGCAGTGAACCAAGATGGCACCATGGCACTCCAGCCTGGGCTACAAGAGTGAAACTCTGTCTCAAAAAAATAAATAAACAAATAAATAAATAATATCCTATCCCCTAGTCTCTCTGGGTACCTACACTTTACAAATCTTTAGGTATCTATACTCTACCCATCTCTAGATACCTATACTCTACCCAGCTCATAGGGCTCAGTTTAATCTGACCTCCTGTCCAAAAGCTTTTCTGGCCATTCCCTCTCTTCTGCATTATTGCTGACACCACTTGTAATGGGAAGTCGTTTCTTAATTTTTTTTTTTTAGAAGAGCCTCAATTGGTTGTCCAGGCTAGAGTACAGTGACATGATCATGGCTAGCTACCTTGACCTCCCAGGCTCAAGCGATTCTCCCACCTCAGCCTCCTTGAGTAGCTGGGACTATAGGTGCACACCACCATGCCTGGCTAATTTTTAAACTTGTTTGTAGAAACGAGGGTCTCCCTATGGGGCCCAGGCTGGTCTTGAACTCCTAGACTCAAGCAATCCTCCTGCCTCAGCCTTCCAAAGTGTTGGGATTACAGATGTAAGCCACTGCACCTGGCAAAAGTCCTTTTTTTTTTTTTTTTTTTGTCTTGCCAGCATAGGGGGAGTCCTCTGATGAGAAGCTATTTGGGCCTCAAGGAGGTTAGACCTTTCCTCTCTCTCCTCCTTGGTAGATACAGAGTAGTCCTGTAGGCCCACTAATCAGATGCTCCAGCCCAGGACTTTGGACTTTGAATTGGTGGAAATAACTCTGTAGTCTACGTGGGCTTTGGATATTTGAGGATATTAAGATATTTTTAACTTGGGGGGTGGTAGGTGAGTGATAATGGTATTATGGTTGTTTTTAAATTTTATTTTTAAAATGTAGGTGTTCAAGCCCAGCAGAAATGTCCTATCTCCCCATCTATTGGAATCTAATTGCCTATGGGATAGTACTAAAGAAGTGGGGCTAGGGGCCGGGGCGGTGGCTCATGACTGTAATCCTAGCACTTTGGGAGGCTGAGGCAGGCGGATCACCTGGTCAGGAGTTCGAGACCAGCCTGGCCAACATGGAGAAACCCCGTCTCAACTAAAAATACAAAAAATTAGCCAGGCGTGGTGGAGCATGCCTGTAATCCCAGCTACTCAGGAAGCTGAGGCAGTAGAATCGCTTGAACCCGGAAGGCAGAGGTTGCAGTGAGCCGAGATCATGTCAATGCACTCCAGCCTGGGCAACAAGAGTGAAACTCCATCTCAAAAAAGAAAAAGAAAAAGAAAAAGAAATGGGACTGGCACAAGTGCCTCTTACCTGTAATCTCAGCACTTTGGGCAGCCGAGGTGGGAGAATTGCTTGAAGCCAGAAACTCGAGACCAGCCTAGTCAAAATAGTGAGACCCTGTCTCTACAAAAAAAAAAAAAAAAAGTAGGGCCTTTAGGAGTGATTCGTTCATGGGGGTGGAACCCTCATGAAAGGGCTCTCACCAGACACCAAACCTGCTGGCTTCTTGGTTTTGCATTTTCCAGGCTCCAGAACTGTGAGGAATAAATTTCCATTGTTTATAAATGCCCTAGTCTAAGGTAATTTTGTTATGACAGCGGGAAGGGACTAAGACAGTATGTAGCTTCAATGACACCAGACACAAGGCATTTAGACAAAAAGGGTTTTTCTTCTTCACAACGAAAGGAAGCACTTAGTACTTCACTTGTGACACCAGATTATGTGTGTGTAGTGGGGGTTCCTATGCCAAGCAATTCTCCAATTCTCTGGAGACACCAGCTGGGTATCCTACAATTCAATTCAATTCTGACATGATCTATCTGAAGTTAGTACCGACCCCACAGTTGGTTGCCAGTCAAAAGTCCAGGTTGTCACCTGGTGTTTCTGACAGGCTATGAGTCAGAGGGTCCCATGATCCCTTTCTTGAGTTTAATCATTTGCTAGAACAGCTCACAGAACTCAGGAAATGTTTGTTAATCCATTCTCACATTGCTATAAAGAAATACCTGATTGGGTGGCTGAGGTGGGCAGATCACGAGGTCAGGAGATTCAGACCATCCTGGCTAACACGGTGAAACCCCATCTCTACTAAAAATACAAAAAATTAGCCGGGCGTGGTGGCGGGCACCTGTAGTCCAAGCTACTCTGAAGGCTGAGGCAGGAGAATGGCGTGAACCCGGGAGGCGGAGCTTGCAGTGAGCCGAGATTGCGCCACTGCACTCCAGCCTGGGCGACAGAGCAAGACTCC
>NW_012102032.1:5208683-5231255 GCF_000951045.1 Mandrillus leucophaeus
ACAGGTTTGGCACTATGGGATGTTAACTGCTCTTCTATTTGGATTAATCTGCCTTGCACTCTGCTGACAGCTGTGGGTGACAGGATTAGGCATGCACAGGACCATGGGACATGGAGAACTATTTTTTTTCCCCAAAAGGGGAAACTTGAGAGCTGATGGGACTGCTGGAGAAGTTCCCTTCATGACTAACAAGCAGCCACCTGAACTTTTGGGTCAGTGTTGCTGCAATGGGTAGGTCTTTCTCTGGCCTCCCTTATTGCCTCACCTTCCCCACCCTGCTGCCACCAATGCTTTTCTCGCTTTCTCTCCTTTTCCTATCTTTTCTGTTACTCAGGGTGATCATCTTGCCCAGAGACCACATATGGAAACTCCTGGTCGGAGGTTAAATTAAAGATGACAGGGCCCAACCCGGGGCAAGTTTGAGCTTTGCCAGTTCAATGTTGGGTGCTAAGCAGAGGGGCTAATGTCTATGTTTTGTCACACATATTTTACTCTGGCCGGAATGGAAAATGTTAATTCGGGTCCCCTGTGTAGCCGATTGGATGTCAACTTACAATATTGAGAGGCTTTTGCCTGTGGTTCCATGATTTTCCTTTGTGTCGCCGCTTGGCCCCCAGGGCTTTGATGCAGCAAGCAAGGTCGCTAAGACTGCTCAGGGGACTGCTCAGGGAAAGAAAATCCAGAAACCTGATGATGCAGTAGTTAAGAAGAAATTACTTAGGCAGATAGTGAGGATACAGAAGTCCTCAGCAAGGTTTTCCTTTTAATGAAAAGCAGTCCCAAATCATTTTCCTTTCTAACAACGAGCAGTCTACAAAATCAAGCTGCAGACGTGGATACCGGCAGTCATGCCAATCACATTTAAAATGGCGGCTCCATCTTCCCTTCTCTGCCAGCCATACGTAGGTTAAGGAGCAGGCAAGATGGCACCGACCAAGGGGAAAGTTCATTTGCATAATAAGATTAGGGTGGGGCATCCAGCCGTCCCAGTGCACTATATAACCATCATACCTGATGGAACCAATCTGTGAGTCCTGTGTAAATCAGACATCACCTCCTCAAGCCTGATTATAATATCTGGCGCATCCACCACCAGCCAGTCTCTCACTAGAGAGAGAGCAGTTTTCCTTTCTCTTTTTCTCCTCTTTCTTTTGCCTATTAAACCTTTGCTCCTAAACTCCTTGTGTGTGTCCATGTCCTAAATTTTCTTGGCGCGAGATGGTGAGCCCCAGGTATTTACCACAGACAACATCACCACTTTACTGACATGTCAGCAAAAGGGTAAGGATTTCTTACCAACCTTATGGCCTCTCTGTGGGTGTGTGTGCAAACTGGTTGAATAAATGGTAAAAATCAGTTTTTTGTTTTTTTTTTTGACATGGTGTTTCACTCTTGTTGCCCAGGTTGGAGTGCAATGACACGATCTCGGCTCACCGCAACCTCTGCCTCCCGGGTTCAAGCAATTCTCCTGCCTCAGGCTCCTGTGTAGTTGGAATTACAGGCATGCGCCACCATGCCCAGCTAATTTTGTTATTTTTAGTAGGGATGGGGTTTCTCCATATTGGTCAGGCTGGTCTCGAACTCCCAGCCTCAGGTGATCCACCCATCTCGGCCTCCCAAAGTGCTGGGATTACAAGTATGAGCCACCGTGCCCAGCCCAAAAATCACTGTTTACTGCCTTCACAGTTTTAATTAATGAGAAAAAGGATTCATGAGGCTGGTCTTAAGTTGTAGCAAATCTGATATGCTTTGTGTGTTTTTATGTATTGTTCTGTCAGAAAGAGGGGCACCTTAGCATGGAACACAGGCCTAGGACCCCATAAGCCCACTGTTCAAGATGACTCAGCAGATTGTTCAGTTATGTCCTTGGGAGCTTGACCTTGTAACCACATGACAGTACTTTCTCTTAGTTTCTGCCATCCAGGGAACAAGAATTTTGAGGTTCATGTTATAGTTAGCCCTAGAAATTATCTTGAGCAGTTAAAAGCTTTTGCAGGCTCAAAATTGGCTGCTCTGAGCCCTTCTGGGAAGTGCAATAGAAACCACCCAATCCTGTAGCTCAGCAGCTAAGGCTTTGCTGTTTTACAATGGCAGTCTGGGTTCAATTCCCGGCTTAAGGAATGAGTCCTTTCTGGTTTGATATCTGCATAACTTTCACCATTTGTTAATTCTCTTCCCCTCCATGAACAGTCTTGAATTTTCCTTTCTCTAAGCACCCAGGAGGTTACCTTTGGTAAAGTGCAAAAACCAGAAATATTGGTTGTTTTACCTGGCTAGAGTCTGGTAATAAAAGATTTATAACAGCCTTTTATTTTACTTTTAATTTTATTTTTTAATTTTTTGAGATGGCGTTTCGCTCTTGTTGCCCAGGCTGGAGTGCAATGGTATGATCTCGGCTCACTGCAACTTCCGCCTCCTGGGTTCAAGCAGTTCTCCTGCCTCAGCCTCCTGAGTAGCTGAGATTACAGGCATGCGCCACCACACTCGGCTGATTTTGTATTTTTAGTAGAGACGGGGTTTCTCCATGTTGGCCAGGCTGGTCTCAAACTCCCGACCTCAGGTGATCTTCCTGCCTTGGCTTTCTGAAGTGCTGGGATTACAGGCATGAGCCACCACACCTGGCCAAAACAACCTTTTTTAATTTGTATTTTTTATTTATTTATTTATTTTTAAGACAGAGTCTTGCTCTGTCACCCAGGCTGGAGTGCAATGGCACAATCTTGGCTCACTGCAACCTCTGCCTCTCAGGTTCAAGCGATTCTCCTGCCTCAGCCTCTTGAGTAGCTGGGATTACAGGCGCCCGCCAACACACCTGGCTAATTTTTGTATTTTTAGTAGAGACAGGGTTTCACCATGTTGGCTAGGCTGGTCTGGAACTCCTGATCTCAGGTGATCTGCTTGCCTCAGCCTCCCAAAGTGCTGAGATTACAGGCATAAGTCACCACACCTGGCCCAAAAACAACCTTTTTTTTAAGAAGAGAACTATGGTTAAAAGTCAGCTTAATTAAAAGTGGATATTCAAGCTCTAACAGCCTGGGATTCCTTAGGAAAAATAGGAGGCACCACAGACCCCATTTTGGGAAAAATGTCTGTTGTCTTCATGGAACCCCAGCAAATAAAAGTGGATAGATTCCTCTCAAAATCTAAGGCTTTATCCTGTTTTGCATTGCCTTATCTGATGTTTTTAACTTTTTGGGGTATCAGAAATTACTTTGCATTATGAGAGAGCTTTGATGTATAACAACTAGGTAAGAATATACTTTTGGGGATAGCTAATGGCAGTTTTGGGGGAATACGTGTCTGTTTGCACGTTTGGATTAGAGAAGCATGCTCTTGGCTACCTAGAAGGTATGGAAATGACCCCACCCCCACTGAGAGAGAAGACTCCCATGGGAGATGGACTGATTCTCTCTTTTGGGGATCCAGGATTTGGTATAAATATGGGACCCTTAATTTTTGGGAATCTGTTTTGCTTTCAGCTGTGCCTGCTTATTAGGCTGTAGAAACTGCATGCTTTCCTGGCTGTGTTCCTCCAAGGGCTCCACCCTGAAGCCAGTAATCCAATTAAGAAACTGGCAAATGAAAAATCTTTCAACTACTGCATCATCTTATTTGTATTTATATGTGTTATGTGTATAATGTTTCTATACAAAAGAGCTTTGATTAATTGGCTTAAAATAATAAGTGCTTAAATCAAATATTTTGTCAGAAAAATGAAAACTGTAATGCCTTTTGGTTCACATGACTTTAGTAAGTATTGGGAAACACAGTTTTAAAAATTATTGGTAAAACCCAAATGTTTTCAAAATTTAGGCATTTGGTCTAAATTATACAGGTTAGATATTAGGTTTGCTAAATGCGTTAAGGTCATAATCTGCTTCTTTGACTTTCAAAAATTGTTCAATTTGCCTACTTTGGAGCATTAAGTTCTATATAAAACCTGGGGACATGTGGAGCTAGCCATACCCCCTGGCTATGCTGAAAAAAGTCAGACCTTATTTGTACTTCTCTCTGGGTCCTAGGCTCCACACACACCTGGTACATAATTAAAATCACTTATTGGCTGGGCACGGTGGCTCACACCTATAATCCCAGAACTTTGGGAGGCTGAGGTGGGTGGATCACTTGAGGTCAGGAGTTTGAGACCAGCCTGGCCAACATAGTGAAACTCTGTCTCTACTTAAAAAAAAAAAAAAAAAAAAAATTAGCTAGGCATGGTGGTGGGTGCCTGTAATTCCAGCTACTCAGGAGGCTGAGGCAGGAGATTCACTTGAACCTGGGAGGTGGAGGCTGCAGTGAGCTCAGATTGTGCCACAGCACTCCAGCCTGGGCAAAAGAGCGAGACTCTGACTGGGAAAATAAATAAATAAATAGATCACTTATTAACCATGTTTTTCACCAAAAGTAGAAGTTGTTAAAAGTTAACATTGCAACATGTAACTGAGACTACTGAAGAAACAATTTTGCATGTAAGGTATAAGGAAAATAAAATGTACTTTTGGTAAAAGATTATAAGGCATGAGAATGTGGATTTTTCTGCCTAGATTAAAGCATTAAAGGATTGTATTAAGTTAGGATAAATCTAAAGGTTTGGACAAGTTAACAAAGGTTTGTGAAAAATTATTCTTGTAAAAGAAATTCTACGTGTGAAAATATTGGCTGAAGTTAAAGGGATATTATTCAGTTTTTCCATAAATTGAACATTAAAATAAAATCACAATGAGGTTTTCTCTCAGAGGATTGATCTGCTCTTTAACAAAAATTGTAAAGGTTATAAAAAAGATCTATGAGAATCTTACCTTATGGTCAGACATTAAAATTGGATAGATTTGTCTGTAAGGTTTTATTAAGAATTGGGTTTGACATCAATAATGCACTAATGCAATGGTAAAGTGTGGCTCATTTGGTATAAAACCATGCAGGAAACAATGTCGACTATGAAATGGTGTTTGGCTTGCTTTGGGCTGTATATGTATAAATATGTTATCGGTATGTGTTCAAAAACTATGCAATTCTAATATAACAGTGCATGTTATTAATAGTTATAATTGTTATGTAAAATTGTTTATGCCACAGAAGAAACCAAATTTCCTAGTCAGTTGTGGCTTTAACAGTGGCTGTCCTAAGATGTTTCGTCATCCACAAACAATTGTGGTCTTGTTTTGATCCTCTTTAAAAGGTGGTTTGTAATCAGCTATAGGGCCCTAACAGGTGTTCTCGAATGCAAGTTTCTGATATCTTTGGAGATTGTGACATTAGAATAGAGGAAAAAAACTTTCAGTGTTCATGGAGAACTGAAATGTTCATGAATATCAAGTAGAACAGAAGTTAATTGCATGGACTGAACTAATAGAAGAATGAATTAGCCTCCTTTTTCTTTTTGCTTAAAATGTTGCTGATCCTTTGTTTTGTTTTTCAGAGTTAAGGAGAATTTTCTTTGAAGCTGTTTATAGCTTTTAACAATTGGGTAAAGAATACATGTGAACAAAATTTGAAGCATATTTGTTTCCCTCTACCTGATTTATCCAGAATTTAGAAACTATTTGTTGAGTATTCTTAATTTGTGGCACTATAGTTATCTGCATAAGTGCAGTAAGAATTTGTTTTCTTTTATAACAGGACACAACTGGAGATACTGGTTATTTTACCAAGGCTTTGACTGGAATGGTGTACTTTCCTTTAAGTAATCAAAATTGACTTACAAAGCCAATAAAGCCCCTTGGGAAAACTGGCCTCATACCTTGCCTACATAGTCCCTGTACAGGGTTCCCGACCTGTGGTAAGTAAAGAATGTCACTTTCTTACAGGTCCAGGGGCCCCCAGTTGTCTTGGGACCTCAAGAGGAGAGGAATTCACCCAACTCATAGGTATTTGAGGGTATAAACGCATGGCTGGGCTTGACTTTTTAAAAAGTCTTATCTGAGATTCCTGATAGAACAGAGTCCATTAAAGACCATTTTAGTTCAGACTCCATGGCTCACACCTGTAATTCCACGCTTTGGGAGGCCAAGGCAGGTGGATCACCTGAGGTCAGGAATTTGTGACCAGCCTGGCCAACATGGTGAAACTCTGCCTCTATTAAAAATACAAAAATTAGCCGGGTGTGGTGGCAGGTGCCTATAATCCCAGCTACTCAGGAGGCTGAGGCAGGAGAATCATTTGAACCTTAGAAGCAGAGGTTGCAGTGAGCCAAGATCATGCCACTGCACTCCAGCCTGGGCAACGGAGAGAGACCCTGTCTCAAAAAAAAAAAAAAAAAAAGCCAGTTTTAAAGTCTATGTGAACAATAATTATTCTTGCTGCTCTTTATAGAAATAATCAGGCCAAGTATAATAAAGCAAATTGGTCTTGCTATGATTTATTTTTAATAAAAATGGGAGACTAGAGAGAGAAAAATTCCATTTCAAAAACTTGTTCTTAGATTCTAGTCTCATCAGTTATTTTTTAGTTTTTTCCTGTGATTTAGACTAACCCTGCTTATTTCTGTGAACCAATCAGTGATCTCTGGCTGCAGTTCAGAAGAAACAAGAGGGATGGGTAATGTAAAAATCTGGATGAATGTTCTAATTCTGGTCACATATTGGAATCAGCTAATGTCCCCATACCAGCTTGGTTTCAACAGTTGCCCAGTTCATGGAAAGTCTTCTTATTTAGTTTACTTGGGATACTTTTACTTATTTTGCTTTGCTGTTGTGGAACATATTGTGGTTGTACTCTTTGTGTAGAGATGCAGGATATGCTTACGTAATGTTTTCTTAAATTGAACACTTATTAATTTTCCAGATATCACTTTTTCTCAGAGTTATGAATGGTCCTCTCCTTGCCTATGCCTTCTGACTGAGCTCCTCTCTACCCTGGATGCAAAAGACACTAATAGTCAGCCATATCATTGCCTCTAGTCAACCTTAAGAAGTTACAGAGGATACATCTTTATCCCTCACAACCCTTAGGATTAAGTGTTCTCTTATAAAAGGAAGAGGAGAAACATGTCAGAGGCATTTGAACCAGAGCGACTCTATCTTGAATAGGGGCTGGGTAAAATAAGGCTGAGACCTACTGGGCTGCATTCCCATGACTTAAGGCATTCTAAGTCACAGGATGAGATAGGAGGTCAGCATGAGATACAGGTGACAAAGATCTTGCTGATAAAACAGGTTGCAGTAAAGAAGCTGGCCCAAACCTGCCAAAATTAAGATGGTGATGAGAGTGACCTTTGGTTGTCCTCACTGCTACACTCCAACCAGCGCCATGACAGTTTACAAATGCTATGACAATGTCAGGAAGTTACACTGTATGGTCTGAAAAGGGGAGAAACCCTATGTTCTGGGAGTTGCCCACACCTTTTCAGAAATCTCAGGAATAAACCACCCTCTTGTTAGCATATAATCAAGAAATAACCATTAAAAATGGCAACCAGTAGCCCTTGGGGCTGCTCTGTGCCCCCAATTTTTTCTCTTTTCTTTTCTTTTCTTTTTTTTTTCTTTTTTTTTTTTTTTGGAGACAGAGTGAGTGCCATGTCGTCTCATTCCAACCTCCACCTCCCAGGGCTTAAGCAATCCTCCCACCTCAGCATCCCAAGTAGCTGGGATTATAGGCATGTGCCACCATGCCTGGCTAAATTTTTAAATTATTGCCAACATGGCAAATGGGGTTTTGCCATGTTGGCCAGGCTGGTGTCAAACTCCTAGGCTCAAGCAATCTGGCCACCACAGCCTCCCAAAGTGCTGGGATTATAGGCATGAGCCACTGCACCTGGCCTCATCCCAAATTATTTCTTGCAGGAGATTGAAGAGCCCTCTCTTGGGGTATAGATGGGGACCCCTTTCCAGTAACAGTGGCACCCAGTTTTAAACAGCCAAATCTTATGAAAAGTCACTCATTTTGGTGAGGACAGCAACAAGGGGTTCGTGCTAAACCATGTATGAGAAATCAGCCCCCATGATCCCATCACCTCCCACCAGACCCCATCTCTAATACCAGAGATTACAATTCAACATGAGATTTGGGCAGGAACACACATCCAAACTATATCACTCTTCATTTGCTAGATTACCAGATTGTTATAAAAGGATACGACTTAGAAACACCCAAATGAAAGAGACGTATGGGGCAAGGTATGTGAGAAGGGGTGTGGGGCTTCCATGCCCTCTCCAGGCATACTACTTTCTCAGCACCTCCACATCCTCACCAGTCTGGATGTGGCCCTTTGGGGTGTTTATGGAGGCTTCATTATGTAGACATGACTGATTAAATCATTGGCCATTGAGATTAACCTAATCTCCAGCTTCATCTCCCCTCCCCTAGAGATGGGGGTGGGGTGTGAGGCTAAAAGTTGTGACCCTCAAATCACTTAGTTGGCTTCTCTGGCAATCAGTCTCCCACCCAGAGGGGGTTTCCAAAAGTCACCTAATTAGCATAACCTTTAGTGTGGTTGAAAGGGTCTTGTTAGGAAAAACAAGATGCTTTTTTCACTCTTACCACTTAGAAAATTCCCAGGGTTGTAGCAGCTCTGTATCAGAAATGGGGTTGAAGTTCAAGTATACATTTCTTATTACAAATCACAGTATCACACAAGGTGATCCGGAATAAATTCTAATAAGGGCATTGTTGACTTTCCCCTGCTTGCTTTGTCAATAGCTTCAGGATTTGCATTGTGCTATGATTTGAATGTAGCCCCAAAAAGCGTGTGTTAGCAATGTAATCCCCCAGTGCAACAGTGTTGGGAGGTGGGGCCTAATAAGAGGCAACTAGGCTGTGAGGAATCTGCCCTCATGAATGGATTAATGCAGGAGGGGGCTCCACATAACAGGATGAGTTCAGTCACTTTATTGCATTCTCTGTCTCTCAGTGTCTCTTCTTCTGTCACAGGCTGACACAGCAAGAAAACCCTCACCCGATGCTCATCCCTTAGTCTTGGACTTCTCAGCCCCCAGAACCATGAACCAATAAATTTCTCTTGATTATAAATAAATATTATAAATAGAAAGTCTCAGGTATTCTATTATAGCAGGACAAAGTAGGTGCTATTAAAACAACATGACTAAGAGAAGTTATTTTTCCTGCTTTAGTAAAACTATTTGTCAAGACTCTAAAGAGGCCAGACACAGTGCCTCATGCCTGTAATCACAGCACTTTGGGAGGTGAGGTGGTTGGATCACTTGAGGTCAGGAGTTCGAGACCAGCCTGGCCAACATGGTGAAACCCTGTCTCTACTAAAAATACAAAATTAGCCGACTGTGTTGGCGTGCACCTGTAATCCCCATTGCTTGGGAGGCTGAGGCAGGAGAATCCTTGAACCTGGAAGGCAGAGGTTGCAGTGAGCCAAGATTGCACCACTGCACTCCAGCCTGGATGACAGAGAAAGAGTCTGTCTAAAAAAAAAAAAAAAGATAATGGAAAAAAAAATGTAACCCAAGATTTTCAAGTAGACCAACACTAATGTATAATAGACATAACTCTTTAGATGATACAAGGAATATGCTGCATCTGGCAAGAGTTCATCTAATGTCTCAGAGTGATGCAAGAGACAGGTGAACCGTAATTTATTAAGACAAGCTCATCAATGTCTGGGGTAGATTGCATGGTGAAAGGGATATCTCATATCACTTAAGTCCCAAAGGAAACTAGATGGAAACCATTAACTGGAAATGCATTTCTTAATTTCTTAGTCAAGCTCCAGGTTCTCAGTGTGATACTCCCAATTTAGTTCAGTTCGACAAATATTTACCCAGTGCTATGTGGCAGGCACTGGACCAGGTGCTAGAGATGTAAAGCTGAGTAAGACACATTCTGCTCTTGGAACCAAACTGCCTAAGGCCAGTTCTTGGAATTCTTTAAGTGAAAGGCATGGCTCAAACATTATGGCATCAGTGAAGTACTAGTATAGGTTTTGTGATCAGTGAGGATGCATGAAATAATGCTCTAGTAGGGGTGAGCTGAAGCCCAGCCCCATTACTACTCTGTCTCATTCCCCACTGGGAGATTTCACTCTCCTTATTCTTAAGGAGAAAGGTCCAAAGATCTCATCTTCTGAAGCTACTTCCTGCTGAAGTTACTTCCTACCTAACCTTGCAGGGCATGGAGATCTCTCCCTGACTGCTCTAAAAACCTGTAGAGACTAGGCACTGTTGAAACCTGGAAGACATAAATTTTAACCATCCATACGCCTATTGAATATAACAAACAATTATTTTAAAAAATTAAATAATACCCAGTGATAATAACATGCTTAAGCTCAGTTTGATAATTCTTGTAAGAGATCAGCTGCCATTAATTTAAGTGAATGGGCCAGAGAACCAGTCTCCTGTTGCCTGAAATATAAAGCAAACAGATTTTTAATAAGAGGCACTTCCCAAAAATGGAAGAAACAGGAGAAAAACAAACATTAATAGTGGGCATAATTCATCCAGATGTTAGACTCAAAGTATCTTAGTTACAGAGGAGGAAGGCAGTGACAATCTGACGTGTTCTTATCACGTATATCACAAGGAATAAGCTTCAGCTTGTAGGGCCTTCGGAAAAAGATAGTAGCAATTCTATTGCGTTTGTAAACCAAAAAGTATCTGAGACAGGTCTCAATCAATTTAGAAGTTTATTTTGCCAAGGTTAAGGATATACCCGGAAGAGAGGTCTGTGCCTTTCTCCAAAGATGATTTTGAGGGCTTCGATATGTAAAGGAGAAAAATGGACTGGAAGGGAAGAGGGAGGGTATGGTCACATTACTGAATCACATGTTGCAAGAGAAAAGGAGCAGGTAGGGGAATAGTCAATTAGGTATTTGTCTTGCACTCAGTAAGACAGAACTTTGCAAAAGATAAGGTGAACATAGAGGAGCGACCTGTGGAGATACTTAAACTTTTATCTGTAGCTCTCTGCTTTGGAACAAAAGGAAAGGCAGTTTCTTGCATGACTCAGTTTTCAGCTTAACTTTGTCCTTTTGGTATAGTAAATTGGGGCCCAAGTTTTTATTTTCTTTTCACAAGTTTAAGTTAGAAAAATGGAAGAAAAATTTCCAAACATTAGTTGGGAGACTTGTAGCCCTGAAAATATTTAAGATCCCGTCCATGTTGTAAAAATCATATTAAAAAAACTCAAAAATAACAGACAAGACTAGAACCTAATAGCAGGTATATAATAATATTTTTTCTCTAGTCTTTCATTTTTAATCAAAGACAAGTCATGGTAGGACCAATGTGTTTGCAAAATAAGTTTTAGTCATATTATACTTGGCCTGATTATTTGCATAAAGTGCAGCAAGAATAATAATTTGTCATATAGGTTTTTTTTTAAAATTGACTTTGCTAAAACTTTGTTCCATAGGAATCTCAGATTAGATTGTTTAAAGCCTGGAGCCCAGCCATGGATTTATCTCTGCCTGCAAATTCCTGTATGAATTGGGTGAATTCTCCTTTGGTGGTCCTAAGATAACCTGGAGCCCCCACACTCAATCCCAACCGGGGCACTGCCTAGTGGAGCTGTGAGAAGAGAACCACCCTCCTCCAGACCCTAGAATGGTAGATCCACCAAGAGCTTGCACCATGTGCCTGGAAAAGCCCCAGGCACTCAACGCCTGCCCGTGAAAGCAGCTGTCGGGGCTGGACCCAGCAGAGCCACAGGAGCGGAGCTGCCCAAGGCCTTAGGAGCCCACCGCTTGCATCAGCATGACCTGGATGTGAGCCATGGAGTCAAAGGAGACTATTTCCCACCTAGATATTACACACCAATGCTAAAAATGGTTTTCATAATGCAAGGCAATTTTTGATGCCCCCAAGAGTCAAGATGATCCAGGTAATGCAATGCAAAATGAGCATAATGAGCAGATTTTGAGAGGGATCTGTCCAATTATAATTTTGGGGGTTATGTTAGGGAAATAGGAGCATAGCAGAGCCAGGGTGATGCCATTTTGAGTTCAGTTCATCTTGAGACTAACAAGGCGCATTCCATGCTGGTCACAACCCACAGTCATGAGATGTTTACAGTTCAGGAAACAGCTTGAAGATACCTGCAAAAGATACATTCTTACAATGATGGAAAGTCCAGATGTTCCAATATTCACAACAATACATGCTTTTAAGATTGCTATGCTCTGGCCGGGTGCAGTGGCTCACGCCTGTAATCTCAGCACTTTGGGAGGCCAAGGCAGGTGGATCTCTTGAGATCAGGAGTTCGAAACCAGCCTAGCTCACATGGTGAAACCCCATCTCTACCAAAAAATGCAAAAATTATGCGGGCATTGTAAGGTCGGCCGAGAGAAAGGACAAGGGAGAGAGACCCAAGTTCAGGCAAGTAAGTTTATTGAACCTGCTGGCTGCTCCATTACAGAAAGAGGAGGCAGCCCTGAGTTTACAAAATGAGGGGTTTATTTTGGGGAGAGAGACCCCGGGGTCGTTTGTTGGTTAACTCTGCCACATGTCACCTTGTGACGTTTATGGTACCAGAGGGTGTAGGTAAAGTTTGTTTATGCTTCCCACGACCTCCCCCTGTGGGGTTCGGATGGTTTGTAATTGGGATTTGCTTTATAGCAGTAAGTCCTGATAGGTAAAGTCTGCTGGGTTCACTACAGTGCCTCGATAAGGGCTTGGAAATATAAAGAGGCTTGGGGCAGCATGGAGAGGAGTTGCATAATGGGGAGGGGCGGGCAGCACGAAGAAGCTTTTTGGGGCAGTTTGTCTCTAACAGGCATCGTGGCAGGATTGGAATGGGAGCCAACAGCAGGGAGAAGCCTGGCAGAGCGGCAGGCACTTTTGAGCCTAAAAGGGCAGGGAGGCCTTTCTGAGCCCCCAGGAGTGGGGACTTGTGGTGCCTCTTCTGAGTGGGCCCATGGACCAATCGGCATACACTTCCTCCCCTCTGAGATCCATAAAGGCCGCGGGCTCAGCCAGAGCAGGGCAGAGGATGGAGAGATGATGGGATGACCAGCTGCAGAGAGGAGCTACCCTCTCTGCTGAGAGCACAGACTTCAGGATGACCAGTTGCAGAGCGGATCTTCCCTCTTGAAGGCCTCCTCTGTGCTGAGAGCTGAACACCCGAAGAGATGACCTGTCTACAGAGGAGCTACCCACTGCAGGTCTCCTCTGAGCTGTTGTAACACTCAGTAAAGCTCCTCTTCATCTTGTTCACCTTCCACTTGTCTCTGTACCTCATTCTTCCTGGACTCAGGACAAGAACTCAGTCAAAGGGGCCACCAGCCACAGAGGTTTCCAGCCAGAAAAGTGACACCCCAAAGATCCCATAACACTATCTCAGAATCACAGGCCAAAGCCTCTTAGATTTCTTAATTTTATAGTTAGTTAACGGTTTGTGTTCTGAACTTTCCTCAGTGTTTAGAAAACCAATACGGACCATCACACCCAGGCCTCCCTGGTGCCTTCCTGAAAGCTATCTGGGTGTTTCCAGCACCCTGTCTCCGGCAGTCTCCCCAAACCAGCAGGACTACACATTCGGACAGATTCCGAAAGAGAGAGAGAAAGATTTTCTTGGGACTTGAACCCAAATCAACTTAGGCCAGGGGATGGGTGTAACTCATCCCACTGCCTGCTGGGTTGACCAGACTCGGATGGTCAACCCTTTTAATTCGTCCTGTGTGGATGTTTATTCAAGTAACCCAGACCAGTAAATCAGGAAAATCATGTCAACCCATTCCTTATGGATGTCTAATAAGGCGACCCAAACCAGTATGGATTAGAAGAGGAGGGGCAAAGCACCCCAAGTGACAGAAAAACTAGAAAAGGGATAGGAAACAGGCCGGGCGCGGTGGCTCAAGCCTGTAATCCCAGCACTTTGGGAGGCCGAGACGGGTGGATCACGAGGTCAGGAGATCGAGACCATCTTGGCTAACACGGTGAAACCCCGTCTCTACTAAAAAATACAAAAAAACTAGCTGGGCGAGGTGGCGGGCACCTGTAGTCCCAACTACTCGGGAGGCTGAGGCAGGAGAATGGCGTAAACCCGAGAGGCAGAGCTTGCAGTGAGCTGAGATCTGGCCACCGCACTCCAGCCTGGGCGACAGAGCGAGACTCCGTCTCAAAAAAAAAAAAAAAAAAAAAAAAAAAAAAAAAAAAAAAGGGATAGGAGAGAAAAACAGAGAAAAGGGAGAAAAGTGTTGCCTTGTGGGGTGGGCGAGGAGTTCCAAGCGGGTGGAGACTGATCTATTGTGGTGACATTGAATCAAAAGTTCAGGCAGCTGCTGTCAGCCACTAAGGGATACTGTCCAGCAGTCCCATCAGCCCTCAAGTCTCCCCACTAGCAGGAGAAAAATCTCCCCATGTCCCCTGATCCCAGATGAGCTCTCAAAGAACATGTTACCAACCATGGGTTCTTGGGTTCTCAAAGCAATAGAAATTGACCTGAGCCTGAAAAAGGTTTCCCAGACAAGGCCTCCTTGGAGCTTATATCCTGAGGTAAGGGAGGCATAGAGAGCCAGTAGGGCTTCTGTTGTTGTTGTTGTTGTTGTTGTTGTTGTTGTCGTTATGCAAAGCATGAGGATTGACAGTAGGGTAGGATATGCAGGCGGGGCTGAGCAAAGCCCTGAGGGGTGGGGTATGCAAGGCAGCATATCTAGTCTCGATGACTATCTTGAGTAATGGGCCACTTGGTGGTCTGGCCTGCAGCAACAAGGCTGCAAATCAGTTGTCCATTGTCCAGCATCCCTTTCCTAGGTGGGACACTCCACAACCTTCATTATCTCCTAAGACGCATGCTGGGATTCTCTTTTTTTTTTTCTTTTTGAGACAGAGTCTTGCACTGTTGCCCAGGCTGGAGTGCAGTGGCGAGATCTCGGCTCACTGCAAGCTCTGCCTCCTGGTTCATGCCATTCTTCTGCCTTTGCCTCCCGAGTAGCTGGGACTACAGGCGCCCACCACCATACCCAGCTAATTTTCTGTACTTTTAGTAGAGACCGGGTTTCACCGTGTTAGCCAGCATGGTCTCCATCTCCTGACCTCGTGATCCACCTGCCTTGGCCTCCCAAAGTGCTGGGATTACAGGCGTGAGCCACTGTGCCCGGCCCCATGCTGGAATTCTTTAAGTGAAAGAGGAGTGAGGTAGTGGTGTGGGTTTTGGGATCAGTGGGGATGCATGAAAGAATGCTCTAGAGCAGGTGAGCTGAAGTCAAGCCCCATTTCTACTCTGTCTCAAGAAGACTGAGGATTACAAAGTACAGGTAGAGTGCTTAGAGAGTGAGCAAAAGGGGGTTCTACCTTAGTCTGGGGGATCAGGGAGCGCTTCTTGAGAGATTTATATTTATTCTGAGAGCTGAAGAGAAATCAGAAAGTCGCTAGGTGGAAGGGGCAGGAGGTTTCCAGAAAGCTGGGCACATGGAACATTCCGTGTTGAGGGTTGAGGACCTGGGAGAGAAAAGGTTTCTTCCCCTTTTCTTGCTTCTAAAGAAGAGGCAAAAGTGATAAGATGTCACTTCTGAGATTTCATTAAGATCGTGACCTTTACCTTGCACATTTGCCCATGCTCTCTCTCTCTGGCTCTCTCACTCTTTCTCTCTCTGTGTCTGTCTGATGAAGCCAGCTGCCATATTGTGAGCTGCCCGTGGAAGGGTCCACATGACAAGTAATTAAGGGAGTCCTTCAGCCCAACAGCCTATGAGGAACTGAATCGTGCCAATAATCTCATGGCTGAACTTGGAAGCACATTCTACCCTAGTTGGGCCTTGAGATGACTGCAACCCTGGTTGACCCTTGATTGCAGCCTTGTGGAGATCCTAAGTAGAGGACCCAGCTAAGCCACAGCCGGACTCCTGACATACAGAAACTGTCAGATAATAAATGTTGCTTTAAGTCACCAAGTTTCTGGGTTTTTATTTATTTTAACTTCTAAAAAATTAATAGGAACAGGGCCTCGCTACATTAACTAGGCTTGTTTTGAACTCCTGGCTTCAAGCAACCCTTCCGCCTTGGCTTCCCAAAGTGCTAGAATTACAGGCATAAGCCAGCAGGCCTGGCTTTCTGTATAATTTTTTACACAGTAATAGATAACTAATGTATTTATCAAATAAGGAGTCCCTGTATTTCTCACGGACTTTGCATCTTACCAAAGTTTTGGGTTCATCCTGAAGCTGGGAACACAAGAAATTCTGAGCACTCATGTCATTAGGAAGGAAACACTCCCTAAGTCTTAAGGGGCACAGGAAATAAGTTCCCAATAATTATTATGCAAGAGCTGGGCATTCACCGCCCTTAGGCCACTGAAGAGCTGTGAGGACCATATAGCTCCACCACATCCAGGCTTCCTGAATAAGAATTAAGTGGACAATCTGAAAAATAACCAGGTGATCAATTAGATGATTCTATAACTGCCCTCATTCAAACATACATACACATAAAAAAGCAAACACATAAACATGGGGAAAAAAACACCTGCAACTAAAATGGAGGAAAATAACACAAAGTACAAAAGATAAATGAGGGACAGTCCTTGGAAGCTTTGCACGAGGAAACTACAGATACTTTTCTCCCTCTCAAGGAAATTAAAGCAAACCAGGAGCCTATGAAATAAGAAATGTAAATGAGATGAAAAGATAAGGTGAAACAGCAGCTGGCATAAGTAGGGAAAATAAGTTAGAGAGAAAGATAATTAGAGAAGTTAAGAATCTTTTAGAAACTCAAAGTCTGGCTGGGCGCAGGGGCTCACACCTGTAATCCCAGCCTCCACAGACAGATCATGAGGTCAAGATCAAGACCATCTTGGCCAACATGGTGAAACCCCATTTCTACTAAAAATACAAAAATCAGCCAGGCGTGGTGGCGGGCGCCTGTAGCCTAGTTACTCAGGAGTCTGGGGCAGGAGAATTGCTTGAACCTGGGAGGCAGAGGTTGTAATGAGCTGGGATCGTGCCACTGCACTCCAGCCTTGGTGACAGAGGGAGACTCCATCTCAAAAAAATAAAAAGAAATTCAAAGTCTAGAGTGACATTACCGAAAATGAAGTAATGATGTTGATGGGAGTCTGGAGAAAAAGTATCTAGAATGAAAGCTAAAGGACAACAAAGTGGGAAAAAGATCTTAAAACAATATTCAAATAAATACTGGAAAGCATTGCTGAACTGAAGATCAGAGCCTGGGGATCCAAAAGCTCACGACACATCAGGCAAAATTAATTAAAAACTAAACATCAATGTAACCATCAGAAGTTCCTGATTTACACAATTTAACAAAAAGATTTACAGCATCCACTTATTAAACTGGTTGGCCAGGTGTGGTGGCTCACATCAGTAATCGCCACACTTTGGGATGCCAAGGAGGGCGGATAGCTTGAGTCCAGGAGTTCGAGATCAGCCTGGGTAACATGATAAAACCCAGTCTCTACAAAAAATACAAAAAAATTCGCTGGGCTTGGCAGCAGGCCCCTGCAGTCTCAGCTACTTGAGAAGCTGAGGTGGGAGAATCACCCGAGACCGGGAGGTTGGGGTGGCAGTGAGCCAGTATCATGCCACAGCACTCCGGCCTGGGCAACCAGAGTGAGACCCTGTCTCAAAATAAATAATAAAAAAATAAACAAAATAAACTCATTATTTACAAAGGTGAAAAGAGGCTAACTGGTTTCAAATTTCTCAGCAACATTAGATGGTAACACTAAGAATGATGTGACTGAGAATTCTGTATCTGATCAATTGATGCTCACAAGTATAGGCAACAGAAAGACATTAAATATGCAGATTCCGATTGTGGAGAATTTTGAAGCCATTAAAATAATAAAGTTTTATATCAATCAGAATTCAATCAGCAGCTGAGCACAGTGGTTCCTGCCTGTAATCCTAGTACTGTGGGAGGCTGAGGTGGAAGGATTGCTTGAGGCCAGGAGTTTGAGACTAGCCGGGCCAACATAGCCAGACCCTGTCTCTACAAAAATAAAACTTAAAAAAGAATTAGCTGGTGGCCGGGTGCAGTGGCTTACACCTGTAATCCCAACACTTTGGGAGGCTGAGACAGGCAGATCACAGGCCGGGAGTTGGAGACCAGCCTGGCCAACATGGCGAAACCCCATCTCTACTAAAAATATGAAAATTAGCTGGGCATCACAGCACGTGTCTGTAATCCCAGCTACTTGGGAGGCCGAGGCAGGAGAATCACTTGAATCTAGGAGGCAGAGGTAGCAGTGAACCGAGATCATGCCACTGCACTCCAGCCTGGGTGAGAGAGTGAGACTCTGTCTCTAAATAAATAAATAAATAGAAGAATTAGCTGGGAGTGGTAGCATGCACCTGTAGTCCCAACTACTTGGGAGGCTGAGGCGGGAGGATGGCTTGAGCCCAGGAGTTCAAGGTGGCTGTAATCACACCACTACACTAAAGTCAGATAATCCATGGAACTGGAGTGACAAAGAAAGACTGTATCTCAAAAATAAAAACAGATTCAATTAGAGAAGCAGAACAATGTGTGTGTGTTTGCATGTGCACAGCTGTGTGTATTGGGGAAGGTGTACCAGGGATTTGACTTATGCAGTGTGGAGCTGGTTAAGAAGTCTTCATAAGGCTTTTGTCTCCAACTCTGATGCTGGAGATTGAAGTATACAGGGCAAGCAGTCAGGAAGGAGCAAGGAATGTAAAGTGGAGAAGGACAAGAACAATGTGAATCCCAGAAGCAAGAGATGGAGTCCATGGTACAGAAACTCATGTCAGTTGTTAGGTCCCTCTCCACAGTGCTAAGCAGACTCACCTGGCCCAGGAAGCAGACATGCTCTAGGAGGATCCGAGGGAAGCGGGAGCAGCTGAGCTCGGCTGAGCTGAGCCAGCAGAAAAACGACAACATGCGTGAGTGAAAAATGGTTGCTGCTTCCCTTCACCCTCCACATTTTCCCAAGAATTTCTCTTGCAGGCCACCCTAATCAGAAACATACAAGGAAGGTAATTCTGAAAAACTTAGCCTAGGCGAGTTGAAACATTACAAAAACACTACAGTCCACCCCTTGTCAAGCTGGCACCCATAACACTGCCTTAAACCACACTTAATCTCCAAATGAAGTCAATAACAAAGTCATACTCTGCTTACCATGACACACTGTCCCTCCTACACTCAGAAATACACATCTTTTTCCCCAGAAGAGCATCAAGAGTCCATTTTTTGTCTTTGGATGATGTTCATTCTTTTACTAGCTGTTTCACATTCCTTCCTTGACATCTTGTAATATAAATATTTATATGTAAAGTTAGGTACAAGCATTTTGGGAGGCCAAGGCGGGAGAATTGCTTGAAGCCGGGCGTTGAAGACCAGCCTGGGTAACACAGCAATATCTTGTCTCAAAAAAAAAAAAAAAAAAAAAAATCGAGGCACAACGATGTGCACCTGTGGTCACAGCAACCTGGGAGGATCATTTGAGCCCAGGAGATTGAGGCTGCAGTGAGCCATGATTGCACCACTGCACTGCAGCCTTGGTGACAGAGCAAGACCCTGTCTTAAAAAAGAAAAATAAAAAAGGTTAAATACTATTAGCACATCAGAGATGAAAAAGGAATGAGAGATAAAACCAAAAATATTTGGTTCACCAGATGTGGTGATGGCTTACACTTGTAATCCCAGCATTTTGGGAGGCAGAAGCGGGCCGATCACTTGAGCCCAGGAGTTTCAGACTAGCCTGGGCAACGTGGTAAAACTTCATCTCTACAAAAAATACAGAAATTAGCTGGGCATGGTGGTGCATGCCTGCAGTCCCAGCTACTGGGGGTGCTGAGACGGAAGGATCACTTGAGCCCTGGAAGGTTGGGGGGTCAAGGCTGCAGTGAGCTGTGATTGTGCCACTGTACTTCAGCCTGGGTGACAGAGCATAACCCTGTCTCAAAAAAAAAGTTTTTTTGTTAATATTTATTAAAATAGATTCACATCAACAGAAGAAAGGAATACTCATAATTATTACAGTCCTCGTTCCTACAGTGGGTCACAAAGTCAGAGTACTTATGACTGCCCTCATCTATGATTTATGCCATGTATCTTTTGGCCTCGGCAAGCACTTCAGTTGGCCATGGCTTTTTGCCTGATGGAATGACTTAAATCTTCTTTTGTGAAGGGTCTGGGCCATTAGCGGTCTTAATGGGGTTGTTGTAGCTCTCCATTGACCTTAATCAGAGAATATGGCAGTACTAGGGGGTGCCCCAAAGGATCTCCTGCATTCTCCCTCCTTCCGTCCATTGTGTAGGAGTAACCCCATTTCCTCTTGATAGTCAGGATCAATCACTGCAGACAGCACTTTGCCTGTTGATGCAGTGCCCAAAGAGGCCAGATGGTGGCTTCAAGCTCCAGTTCCATGGATTATCTGCTGTGTCTCCTAGAGAAAACATTTCTCCCGTTGTAACTAAGACGTCTGGACCAGCAAAACCTCAAGTTGCAGGGATGGGAAGCAAAAATGTTACCACTGGATCACTAGTGTTAACAGTGAGAGGAGTCGCTTTCACTTTTATCCCTTGATTACTGGACTCATGAATCTTGGGTATGGGAGAAACAAGGCTGTTGATTTAGAGCATATACCACATACTGGAGGGCAGTGCCCCAGCCCTGCAATCTATCCCCACCTAGCTGGCACTGTAGCTGAATTTTCAGCCATTCAACCATCTGTCAAGGCAGTTGCTTCAAGAGGATGGGAAACATGGTGAGACCAGTCAATTCCACATGTATAAATTCACTGCTGCCTTTCATTTGCTGTGAATACCATGGTCATGGATAAAGCACTCCATAGGTCCACAGATGCTAGTTTTGGCAGAAGCATTGTGGGAAAGGAAGGCACATCTATGTCCAGAGCAAGTGTTAATTCCATTGAAAACACAGTGCTGTCTGCCTCACAATAAAAGTGGTCCAATGTAATCAGCCTAACACCAGGTAGCTGGCTGATCTCTTCAGCAGTGATGCCGTATTAGGGGCTCAGTGTTGTTTCTTCTGCTGGCAGATGGGGCACTCAGCAGTGGCTGTGACCAGGTCACCCTTAGTGAGTGGAAGTCCATGTTGCCAACCCCATGCCTAGCCTCCATCCCCACCACCATGGCCACTTTGTTCATGAGTCTACAGGAGGGGCTGAAGGAGGCTAATAGCCACAGAATGGGTCAACTACCCACCTGATTATTAAAATCTTCCCTTGCCCTAGTTGAGTATTCAGTGGAAAACAATGATCTTCATACTTGGCCATTCAGAGATCTAGTCTCGTAACTCTTCCTCAGAGCTTCTTGTCATCAATTTTCTAATCAAGTTTTTTTTCTTTTTGAGACAAGGTCTCACCCTGTCACTCAGGCTGGAGTATAAATGTGGTTCGCTGTAGCCTCAACCAACCTCCTGGGCTCAAGTGGTTCTCCTACCTCGGCCTCCTACGTAGCTGAAACTACAGGGGTGCACCAACATGCTGAGTTAATGTTTTTATTTTCTGTAGATACAGGGTCTTACCATCTTGCTCAAGCTGGTCTTGAACTCCTGGACTCAAGGGATTCTCAAGGGATTTTCCCACCTCAGCCTCCCAAAGTGCTGGTATTATAGGCATGAACCACTGTGCTCAGCCTTCTAATCAAGTTTCTTCCAAGTCCCTGAATACCCAGCTAAACCAGCAGACTTGTTCTTCTGTTTATTTCCCCTTCCACGGACAATGAAGAGCTGAGTGCACTGTTGCAAGATCTGTACACTGGGAGGATTTCCCTCCACACCATCTTTCAGGGCTGTCCTGGAGTGCAGCCATGATGCTATAGCTATGCACATTCAGGTGATGCATGCATTCTGTGGAGCACTGTCTGTAAATCAAGCCTGAGAGTTGCCTTCCCTTGTCAACTGATCACAGGGATTCCCTAGGAAGGTAGGGGTGTGGGTTGAGGGAGAATGTTATACAGCAGGAATAAGAGCCCTGGGCAAGTCTAGCAATTTACTATAGGGTCTTAGGGCAAGACACGATTAACCTGCCCAGCCAGCCATGGGAGGGCTGCTTCTAATGGCCAAAAAGGTTTGAGGTCCCCTAGCTTCATTGAAATCTGCCCAGGTGACTCATCTCAATGTTCAGAATTACATTTCTTCCCAACCAATGCACTAACCTTTAACAGAAGAGACTCTGTGAGGTTGGGAATTCAAATTGTTTTAGAATTCACTGCTTTGTTGGATGGTTCACGAAGACTCACAAGGCTCAGTAGCAGGCTATACTAATAGCTAACTTTTTGGAACAAAAGATGCACATCACAAGCAGCAGGTAAAAAGGATACACATTGGTGATATCCAGGGGTATCCAGCACAGGCTTCTAAAGTTCTTCCTTTCCACGGGCACACTGGAGTTCTTGCTAACCGTGAACCACAGGGACATGTGTAGTCTCTGCCCCAGGAGACTGTTTTTAGTCTCAGGGTCTGAAGGGGCTGGTCACGTAGACATAACCTGCTGTTAACTCTTTCCTCACAGTCTGCAGCAATAAGCTTTGGGTTTGTATTTTTTATTTTTCTAATTTTATTTATTTATTTATTTACTTTTGAGACGGAGTCTTGCTCTGTCGCCCAGGCTGCAGTGCAGTGGCGCGATCTTGGCTCATTGCAAGCACTGCCTCCCAAGTTCACGCCATTCTCCTGCCTCAGTCTCCCAAGTAGCTGGGACTACCGGTGCGCGCCACCACACCCG
>NW_012102032.1:5235510-5238004 GCF_000951045.1 Mandrillus leucophaeus
ACTCAGGAGGCTGGGGCAGGAGGATCACCTGAGCCATGATTGTGCCACTGCACTCTAGCCTGGGTCACAGAGTGAGACCCTGTCTCAAATGAATAAATACATACATACATACATAAATAAAACATCAGCCCTGCAACTACAAGAGGTGGTATTTCTTTCAGACAGTTCTAGAAGCTGTTAGATCCCCGACGCAGATTTTTTTTTTTTTTGAGATGGGCGTTTCTCTGTCACCCAGGCTGCAGTGAGTGGCTTGATCATGGTTCACTGCAACCTTAACCTCCCTGGCTCAAGTGATCCTCCTGCCTCAGCCTCCCGAGTAGTTGGGACTACAGGTGTGTGCCACCATGCTCAGCTAATGTTTTTACTTTTTTTGTAGAAATGGGGTCTCCCTACGTTGCCCAGGCTGTTTTTGAACTCCTGGGCTCAAGTGATCTTCCTGCCTCGACCTCCCAAAGTGCTGGGTTTATAGGTGTGAGCCATGGCGTCGAACCTTCTTATGTAGCTCTTGAGCTATGAATAAAAAGTTAAAAGTCCTGAGCTAATTATTTTGATTTTAAGGAAATGTGGCAATCCTTGGACTAAATAATTACACTTTTATGAATTTATTCTAAGAAAATAAGGAGGTACAAAAAATCTAACTATCAGGGTGAATCAACAGAGCACACTGTGTATAATAGCAACAAACTAGAAATTATTATACTTGTCGGAAGCAATTGGGAATTTTGTAAATAAACTAGCGTATAACCATAAAGTAGAATGCTCCACAGCCATTACAAATGTTATAGAAGAACATTTATTGACATGAAAAGGTGTTTTGGATATACTGATATGTCAAACAAATAGTGAAACAACATACAGTAATGATTCATTTTGGTAAAAAATATATATGTATATATAGCAAAAAAAAAAAAAAAATCTGCAAGGACATATGCTAAATTGGTAACCCTGGGAAGGGGGTATACAGGTGTTGATTTATTTTTTGTGTACCTGTATTTCCCAGTTTTTCTATAAATCACATCATTTGCTTCTGTCATAAGAAAAAGTAATAATCTATTATCATCCTTCATTTTGATTAAAACAAATCCATTTTTTAAAAAAATCTTAGGTTTTTTAAGCAGCAGAAATAATTTCCAAATTGCCTCCAGAGACAATGATTTTTATCCTCTGCGGCAACTGGTCAGAACCTTCTTGATCACTCAGGTAGATACAGGGAAGAATGGTGCTTCCTAAAGCTTCAGCTTCCTACAGCTTCGGAGGCCTCAGCTCAGCTCTGTGCCCCAAGGCCAAACAAACCAGCTCATCTCCAGCCCCATTCACCCTATTCTTGCTGAGTCACCAGTTTCATCATCTTCAGAGCCATGTCCCCTTGGTCAGAAGGAACCTAGAAAAAAACAACATCTGAGTTAGTGCTCCTGGTACTATTCCTAGGACTGGGGTCAGAGGCAACATCCTGAAACCTTGCTCCCAAAAGGGAGCCAGCTCTGTGACAGCAACCTGTGCAGACACCTGGGCACATCCCTGAGAGAGGGTCCTTCCTGAAAATGGCTCCTGCACTGGATGAAAGCTCTTCTGGGCCCTGACTGGGCTGGGTGGCAGGGACCTGGAGAAGTCAGCGTTTAAGACAGGAACCTTCTACTCCATATGGGGCTGATCTGTTGATTTCTTGGTAAGGGTCATGCTCATGATACTGAGACCTAGCCTGTTCAAGGAAGAAGGAAGATTCCAAACATTTTAAAGGAGTCTGTCTAGAAGGGATCCCGGATTGAGAACAGACAAATGGCTGAGAAGGAAGCTCACAGGAGAGAGCCACAAATAATAAAAACAAACAGGGCCCTTTGGATGGGATCCGATTTTCACATTGTTATTCAACTTTCTTTTGTTTTCCCCCAGATTTTTAGAATAAGTCCTTTAAAATTTCCTTCCCACACAGCATCAAAAGGGGGAAGGGCAGAGGCCTCAGTTTCTCCCCTACACAGAGGGGGTTGGAGTATATGGTCTCCCTGTTCTGCAATTCCCTGGCCCCATGATTCTCTATGGCACACCCATCCTTGACTCTTCTGCCAAGAGTCCCCAGGAAGCACTGGCACGGCAGGGCATCCTAAAATGTCATTTAATTAATGAAAGGGGAAGTGGTTTGGGGACGACTTAACAACAGTCTCCAAGGGCTATTTTAAGCCTGTCCCCAACTGATCCGTTGTTCTATATGTGTCAAACCAAGAGGAAACGGGCCCGAACTCTAGGACATGAGAGTGTGGTTGGCTTGTTCCATGCCCTCCTACCAGCCTCGGCAGGGACTTCTCTCTAGTGCAGGCTGAGCATCCCTCACTGGAAAATCCAAAATGCTCCACAATTCCAGCCTTTTTGAGTGCCACCATGAGGCCACAAGTGGAATATTTCACACCTGCCCCATGGGGGGTTGCATTCAAAATGCAGGCGCACAACACACTCTTTATTTCTGCATCCCCAAGGGGGTTACAGTACAGTAACCTTTTAA
>NW_012102032.1:5238054-5241004 GCF_000951045.1 Mandrillus leucophaeus
TATCATCCTTCATTTTGATTAAAACAAATCCATTTTTTAAAAAAATCTTAGGTTTTTTAAGCAGCAGAAATAATTTCCAAATTGCCTCCAGAGACAATGATTTTTATCCTCTGCGGCAACTGGTCAGAACCTTCTTGATCACTCAGGTAGATACAGGGAAGAATGGCGCTTCCTAAAGCTTCAGCTTCCTACAGCTTCGGTGGCCTCAGCTCAGCTCTGTGCCCCAAGGCCAAACAAACCAGCTCATCTCCAGCCCCATTCACCCTATTCTTGCTGAGTCACCAGTCTCATCATCTTCAGAGCCATGTCCCCTTGGTCAGAAGGAACCTAGAAAAAAACAACATCTGAGTTAGTGCTCCTGGTGCTATTCCTAGGACTGGGGTCAGAGGCAACATCCTGAAACCTTGCTCCCAAAAGGGAGCCAGCTCTGTGACAGCAACCTGTGCAGACACCTGGGCACATCCCTGAGAGAGGGTCCTTCCTGAAAATGACTCCTGCACTGGATGAAAGCTCTTCTGGGCCCTGACTGGGCTGGGTGGCAGGGACCTGGAGAAGTCAGTGTTTAAGGCAAGAACCTTCTACTCCATATGGGGCTGATCTGTTGATTTCTTGGTAAGGGTCATGCTCATGATACTGAGACCTAGCCTGTTCAAGGAAGAAGGAAGATTCCAAACATTTTAAAGGAGTCTGTCTAGAAGGGATCCCGGATTGAGAACAGACAAATGGCTGAGAAGGAAGCTCACAGGAGAGAGCCACAAATAATAAAAACAAACAGGGCCCTTTGGATGGGATCCGATTTTCACACTGGTATTCAACTTTCTTTTGTTTTCCCCCAGATTTTTAGAATAAGTCCTTTAAAATTTCCTTCCCACACAGCATCAAAAGGGGGAAGGGCAGAGGCCTCAGTTTCTCCCCTACACAGAGGGGGTTGGAGTATATGGTCTCCCTGTTCTGCAATTCCCTGGCCCCATGATTCTCTATGGCACACCCATCCTTGACTCTTCTGCCAAGAGTCCCCAGGAAGCACCGGCACGGTAGGGCATCCTAAAATGTCATTTAATTAATGAAAGGGGAAGTGGTTTGGGGACGACTTAACAACAGTCTCCAAGGGCTATTTTAAGCCTGTCCCCAACTGATCCGTTGTTCTATATGTGTCAAACCAAGAGGAAACGGGCCCGAACTCTAGGACATGAGAGTGTGGTTGGCTTGTTCCATGCCCTCCTACCAGCCTCGGCAGGGACTTCTCTCTAGTGCAGGTTGAGCATCCCTCACTGGAAAATCCAAAATGCTCCACAATTCCAGCCTTTTTGAGTGCCACCATGAGGCCACAAGTGGAATATTTCACACCTGCCCCATGGGGGGTTGCATTCAAAATGCAGGCGCACAACACACTCTTTATTTCTGCATCCCCAAGGGGGTTACAGTACAGTAACCTTTTAACCAAAACACAGCATTGTAGGTAGAGACTGAAAGCTGCTGTTGCTTGCTGTTGATGTTGTCTACCAGCTGACACAGGTATTCTGGTGATGCTACTGTGCTGCTCAGTTACTCTGAACACACAATTTTTCCACTATATTAATGGCATGTTGTATTGCTTACTGTGAAGTACTTATGCGTGACTATGTGCAAGAAAAAGATTGCTTATTGGCAGCATATACATTTGGAGTCAGAAATGATATGATGCCCAACAGCCACAGATTGGTTGAAGAGCCATGGGTGGCTGAAACAGCCACCCTTTGCTCTCTAATAACTCAATGCACACAAACGTAGATTCATGCACAAAAATATTTAAAACATTGTACAAAAGTACCTCCAGTCTATGTGTACAAGGTGTATATGAAACACAAATGAATTCCATTGCCTAGACTTGGGTCTGATCCCCAAGATATCTCATTATGGATATGCAAATATTCCAAAATCCAAAAAAATTAAAAATCGGAAACATTGCTGTTTCCAAACATCTCAGATAAGGGGTACTCAATCCGTAACACTGCTTTGCTCTAAGACTTCTTAATTTTTTTTTAAGTCAATATTGAAGGTACTCAGATCCTGAGAGCCATAAATAATGCCCTCTCCCTCTGTGCCCTGCTGCCTTGTTTGTTCTCCCTTTAGATTAAGTCTATTTGTTTGTTCATTTATTTATTTACTTTTTGAGACAGAGTCTCGCTCTGTCACCCCAGCTGGAGTGCAATGGCAGGATCTTGGCTCACTGCAACCTTCGCCTCCCAGGTTCAAGCGATTCTCCTGTCTCAGCCTCCTGAGTAGCTGGGATTACAGGTGCCCGCCATCATGCCCAGCTAATTCTTATATTTTTAGTAAAGATAAGGTTTCTCCATGTTAGCCAGGCTGGTCTCGAACTCCTGACCTCAGGTGATCCATCTGTCTTCACCTCCCAAAATGCTGGGATTACAGGTGTGAGCCACCACACCCAGCCTAGATTAAGTGTCTTTTAAGAGTGGGCTGCTTTCTCTGGCTTCTTAAAGGAAGCTGCTGTCTCTTCTCCTCACTACTCATTCATTTTCTCCAGTCTTTACATTCTGGCTTCTGAGTTTGCCACCTCACCAAAATATCTCACCAACACAGGTGCCAAGGATATCGGTGTAAGCACATCATCACTTACGTTCCAACCCTTCCCCTGAGTTCTCACTTGGCACTATGGGCCCCTCCCTGCTTTGCGGATGCCACGCATCCCTGGTCTCCCTTCTCACTTATCTGGCTGCTCCTTTCTCAGTCTCATTTGTAGGCTCTTCTTCTGCCTTCTGTTCCATAGGCAATTCAAACTTAGCTTGTGCAAACTGCCTCCATCCCAAACCACGATGCTGGAGCAGAAACCTGCAAGCCACCCTTCAGTATTTTTCCACCCCAAATGATTACCAAGTCCTGCCAATTTTCCCTTCTTTACACTTTACCAAATCCATCCACTTTCCTCCTTTCTGGATTTACCTGACAG
>NW_012102032.1:5246219-5247640 GCF_000951045.1 Mandrillus leucophaeus
GAGGACATCTTTACCAAGCCACTGGGGATGCTGCACAGCGAGAGGGAGAGTTTCAGATTCAGCTGGAAAAGGGAAAGCGTCACCTTGATTCACCCCCAGCGGGAGGAAGAAAGTCAGAAACACATTGAAAGTGGAGAGGCTTTAGTATTAGGTTGGTGCAAAAGTAACTGCAGTTTTTATCATTAAAAGTAATGGCAAAATTTCTAAATTTCAATGGCACTCCAGCCTGGGCAACAGAGTGAAACCCTATCTCTTAAAAAAAAAAAAAAAAAAAAGGGAAAAAATAGATTTGTCAAAATTGGTTCAAAATAAGGGGTTGGTAGGGAGCTGGGTGGGAAGGGAAATAATGCTTCATTGGTTGTGAGTTAATAGTTTTTGTCAAAAACCATGGTTACTTTTGCACCAACCTAATAGTATTGATTGTACACTCTATAGACCTGGGGGCCACTGGGATTTTCCAGAATGACCAAAGAGAATCACCAAGAAGTGGAACCTAGGGTATCCTTTATACGCTTCTTGGTTGGCTGAAAGACGACTAAATTCAGCCTTGAAATGATGTTGTAATTTGGTGTATGGAAGCTGGTTTCTAAACTTTAAAAACATCATGTTATGTGACAGAAGCCAGTGCAAAAGACTATTGTGTGATTGTATTTATATAAAATGTTCAGAAGAGGCAAATCTAGAGAGACAGAAGGCAGATGAGTGGTGGCCTGGGGCTGGGAGTGGGAATGAGAACTGTCTGCAAGCAGACACGTGGGATCTCTTTGGCGTGACGGAAATGCTCCAAAACTGGATTGTAGCAATGACTGCACAACTCTGGGAATATACTGAAAACCACTTACAATGAGTTAATTTTACGGCATGCAAATTATACACTAATAAAGTTTTTTTTATAAACAGGTTTCTTTTTGCATGGAGGCTGAGGCAGGGACTAATAACTTCAAGGTTCACTCACCTAGGTAGCTCTGTGTGAATTCTAGACTCGACTCCACTGTTGACGTGGGAGTGCTTTTAGTTAAGATGTTATAGAAGTTCACCCCGTCTGTGTTCTGAAATATAAAGTTTATTTGGCTGTTTGTTTCGTTTTCCTATCATCAAAGCTGCCACACAGAAAGGCACATGGCTCTTTATCTTATCCAAGGACAGCTTTAATTTTGTAAATTTGTTTGGATCAGAAAGAAATACAGCTTTGGCTGGGCCCAGTGGCTCACACCTGTAATCCCAGCACTTCCGGAGGCTGAGGTGGGTGAATCACTTGAGCCCAGGAGTTTGAGACCAGCCTGGTCAACACGGTGAAACCCCACTCCACTGAAAACACAAAAATCAGCCGGGCGTGGTGGTGCTCAGCTGTAGTCCCAACTACTCTGCAGGATGAGGCATGAGAATCATTTGAACCCAGGAGGCAGAGGTTGCAGTGAGCC
>NW_012102032.1:5247690-5251000 GCF_000951045.1 Mandrillus leucophaeus
TGCCTCCATCCCAAACCACGATGCTGGAGCAGAAACCTGCAAGCCACCCTTCAGTATTTTTCCACCCCAAATGATTACCAAGTCCTGCCAATTTTCCCTTCTTTACACTTTACCAAATCCATCCACTTTCCTCCTTTCTGGATTTACCTGACAGCCTCATTGACTGGTCCTTGGCCCCAGGCTTGCCCCATGCCCTCTACTGCTAGAATGGTATTGCCTGGACAAATCTCTTAATTTCACTCCCTTACTTAAAACCCCTGCTTGGTGCCCTGTCTGAACTCCTTAGTGTGGTATGAAAACTTCCCCTCTGCAGTCACCTCCCTCCAGTGTCCATTCCAAGGCCTCGCCGTCTGAGGCTCCTCTGGACCTTGTATTCACTGTTCTCCATGCTCCCCACCTCCTCCTCTTTCCTTAAATCACCCCTACGCATCACGTGGGGCACAATCTTCCAGATCTGCAAGCCTGGGCAGGGCACCCTTCCCTGGGCCAAGCCCCCTCTTAGCATTGCTCACCCCATGCTGTTGACAGTCTCCTTGCCTGTCTGTCTCTAGACCACAAGCTCCTTGAGGAGAGGGACTGGACACCACTCACCCTTGTGCTCGCAGTGCCTAGTGCTAATAGCGGAATTTTGTTAGGAAACTCAAAACACTCCCAAGCCCTAAGTATTTCTTTCTTTTTCTTTTGCTTTCTTTTTTTTTGAGACAGGGTCTCGCTCTGTCAGGCTGGAGTGGAGTGGCACGATCTTGGCTCACTATAGCTTCTAATTTTCAGGCTCAATCAATCCTCCCACCTCACTCAGCCTCCTGAGCAGCTGAGACCATGGGCATGCGCCACTGCGCCCGGCTAATTTTTGTTCTTTTTTGAGACAGAGGCTCACTCTGTTGCCCAGGCTGCAGTGCAGTGGTGCTATCTTGGCTCACCGCAACCTCTGCCTCCTGGGTTCAAGCAATTCTCGTGCTTCAGCCTCCCAAGTAGCTGGGATTACAGGTGTGTGCTACCACACCTGGTAAATTTTTGTAGAGACAGGGTTTCGCCATGTTGCCAAGGCTGGTCTTGAACTCCTGAGCTCAAGCGATCCACCCGTCTCAGCCTCCCAAAGTGCTGGGATTACAGGCATGAGCCTCTGTGCTTGGTCTAATTTTCATATTTTTTGTAGAGACAAGGTTTCTCCATGTGGCCCAGGCTGGTCTCAAACTCCTGGGCTCCAGCAATCCACCCGCCTTGGTCTCCCAAAGTGCTGAGATTACAGGCGTGAGCCACCACACCTGGCCCTCGGGCCCTCGTACTTTTTACAAGACCCGCCTGGGCAGCGGACAGAGACATAGAACTGCCTGTGGCTTCCCTCTCAGGATGATTTTTAAGTCTGGAACAAAAGCTGTCTCTTACCATGTGACCAGCTTTCAGAATCCAGTAGAAAGCCAGGTTCTTGTGGGACTTAACAAAAGCAGACGTTTCCAAAGATTTAGGGTCACTGTACAGGGCCTTCCACTTCAGCTGACTGAATTTAGGCAGTTCTGGCCACTTCAGTTTCCGCAGCCAGGCCTCCTGACCTGGTGAGAAGGACAAAGAGAAAGGCCTGGCATTAACAGCTGGGTAGAGTAGGAAAAAAGTCGAGGTCCTAAAAGTTGGTGCTTCCCAAACTGCAGTATGCATGAAACTCACTCGGGATCTTGTTAAAATGCAAATTCGGATTCAGAAGATCAGGGTAGGGCCTAAGCATCTGCATTTCTGACTCCCAGTGACACCTAGGCTGCTGGGAGAAACCTAACAGCTGCAAAGCCTGACTGCTTTTGCCTCTGTATCTCTCCCTGCCATCTGCTCTTTAGGAAGGGAACTGGGGACCTCTGGAGGCAGACAGGCCCGTGAGGAGGACTGAGAGATGTCAGGAATGAGACAGTGATGAGGATCACCTGGGCTGTTCATGGAGCAATGCAGCAGCTTTCCAAATTGTCCTTGGTGTCCCTTGCTTACCAGTCACAAAAATATTCAACCCTTCTGGTTTGACGAGGCGCATCACATCTGTCAGACCTTGTGCCTCAATTAGCCTGCCAGGTCAGGGAACCTGTCTCTGAGCCTCCACCAGGCCCTATTTAATTTGGAAGTGAGCAAATTAAATAGGTGGTAGGTGATAGGGCAGCAGTCGGGATTCCACAAAGACCATTTCCCCTGGGTCTTCAGGGTTACGGTCATTAGGGTTTAGTTTTAATTCACTCTGCAGTGGTCAACATTGACTGTGATGTCGCACAAAAATGAGGCTCTCCCTTAATTAAATAGTGTACTTGCCCAATAACCAGGAAAATGTCTAAGTTTTGTGGTAGAGACAGGTGCTGTTCTTTTCTTTAATCATACCCAAGGGCCCCCAAACCCGGATACGCCCAGGCTTCTGAGGGGTCACAGCCACATGCAGCTCCCCACTCTTTGAATAATCAAGGTCAGGGGTAGATGAATGTAATGGGAAATGGCCTTCCTCCTGGCATGTCAACATCATCCACCCCAAGACTGACATGTCCAAGGCCAGTTCCCTTCCAGTTGAACCCATAAAACTGCCTCTATGTGCCCCTCAGAGTCAATTCCTACCCATGGTATCTACGATGAGATCAAGCTGTCCATTATACACGGTCACGTTGATCCCTGCCTTCAGCAACTTGTCCACAATGCTAATGACTGGCTTCATGAAGTCCTCCTCCATGTTTACAAAGACGTTGGTAGCCTGGCCTGCACATGGGGAAGGAGAAAGAGGGAGTAGCTTGGAATCTGCCAAAACAGGAGAAACCTTTCAGCCCAGAGCATCTTGGGCTCCAGCACCAAACAACGACTGAATGCACAGATGCTTCACAAACAGGGATGAACCAACCCAGAAATTTGTGCCGACTGGTCAGGTGTAAGGCACACATAAATAGCTCATGTGGTCCATTCTCTTGAGAGCTTGAGATGATAGCAGGCGCCATCTTTAATGAGGAATTGACACCTGGAATAGGCTACTGTCCAAGGAAACAGGGAGGGAGAGACCCAGGAAATACTCATTAGGCTGGTAAACTCAGGGAATAAACTGTGCTTTGGGCCAGTGTCAGTTTTCCTGTTTTTTTGAGTAACACCAGGGCCAAGTTTCAAGTCCTGAACAAGCGGGCCTACCTTATAATAAACCAGATCAAACCTAAACCAATTCAGAGCTGGCCCTCAGGAAAGCCAAATGAATAACAAGCCCCAGGCAAGACAGGAGCTAGTGAGCATGGCACTCTCGCTGGCTCCTGCCCAGCAGCATTATCAAAACACTGAATGACAGCAATAACAGTGGCAGCCACCATTATTC
>NW_012102032.1:5255605-5262178 GCF_000951045.1 Mandrillus leucophaeus
GGAAAGAAAGAGGCCGGGCAGAGTGGCTCTCGCCTGTAATCCCAGCACTTTGGGAGGCTGAGGTGGGTGGATCACCTGAGGTCAGGAGTTCAAGACGAGCCTGGGCAACATCGTGAAACCCTGTCTCTAAAAATACAAAAATTAGCTGGGTGCAGTGGCACATACCTGTTATCTCAGCAACTCGGGAGGCTGAGGCAGGAGAATCGCTTGAGCCCAGGAGGCAGAGGTTACAGTGAGGCGAGACTGTGCCACTGCACTCCAGCCTGGGTGACAGAGCAAGACTGTCTCAAAAAAAAAAAGGAAAAAATAAAAAATAAAAGAAAGAAAGAAAGAAATGCAGCTCTGAAGTTTCAGAAACCAGCTGTGTCAGCCTACTCTCCCTGGAGTGGTAAGCATCTCATATAAGCAGTGATCAGGCCCCACAGGGAAAAAAACCAAGGGCCTAGGTGTTAATTTATAAGGAGAACAGAGCTGCAGAGGGGCCTACACTCCCAATCCTTAGCCAGCGCATTCTTTCCTTCTGGTTCTCTGGAGGCAGAATGTTGCTTGGCAAGGGTCCTAATAAGGGAATCTGTTGTCTCCACACACTTACCTCTGCAAGACAGTCTTTTTTTTTTTTAATAGAATCCATACCTTTAGTGAAGGACAAGCAAGTCTTGCAAGCCTGGGTGGCTTTCTGACTCTGTAAGGAGCCACTACATCACTGCTCAGACCCAAGAGATGTATTATCTAGCATGCAATCATTTGCAGATACGTGGGGAGGCTCAGGATAGACCCCAAGTTTGACAATACCAACAACGTACCCTATACCCACCAGAAAAAGCCAAGCAGGCTGGCCTCTGAGTTTGTCCCCTTTTTACCTGTTCAATGATCTTTTCTGCTTTCCCCCACAGCTCTGTGGCCTCTCTGTAGAGCCCTTTATTTACAGCACTCAGGACTTGCTCTGCAACCTCGGACACTTCTGCCAGACCTTTGTCTTCGAGAAGAGACTGGAATGCAAACCAAGAGCAAAAAGACCCGCTTTACTTGGGAACATCAATCTGGTGCCGCTGCAGTTAGGCAGGGGTAGGAGAAAGAGGGGAAGGAAGGAGAACAGAAGCTCACATATCAAAGTGTATTGTTACAAGCCACATGTTTATTGGAGGAAATACGGCAAACTGTCAACTGAACCTAAGAAGGTATTCACAGTGATCTTTTAACGTTTCTGCATATTTGAAAATGTTTGTAATAAAAATTTAGGGAATTGGAAAAATGTGTTTCTTATATCTGGAAAAAAGTGATGTGTGCTGATTTTCTTTCAATTTGTCCCTGAGGCAAGCTCTTGCTTTGGGTCTCCAACTCTATATGGATGAGTAGTCCCTAAAGAGCCGTGTCATCCACATAGGCAAACTCATCCAGCATCTCTTTTCCTGGGGTCACAGCTGGAAGAGATCGGCTGGGCTGTTTACTCGCAGGGCGCAGATGTATATCTACTTACCATGCTGTACAGGTAAGGTCCCCAGGAGAGCACCGAATCTAAAGGAAACCACATATGTACAAATCAAGTATGTCACACCTCTGTCTTTCCAAAGACAAACCTAACTGTCTTCTCTCCAAAGAAGAAAGAGACAGAAGCAAGAAACCCGGTAGCTTTGGATTGGAAGGCCCCTTAAATCACCTGTACCCATGCAGGAGGCGGGCTGATGACACAGTGGCTGGAAGGTGGGATGAGGGTGTGAGGGCCTGTCTGTTGACTCTTTAGACTAATGGCACATTAATTTGGCCTGATACTGGCCCAGCAAGTGAGCCATTGCCGGTGACAGCATCCCCACAGGCAGGCTGTAGGTATGCAGGTGGAGGCTCTTATCTGTGGACCTCTAGGCCTTTTGATAGCTTAAAATATTTCTCCACCCTCACATTTCTGCTCTGCATCTTATTTGCTCCTCCAGTTTGGAGATATTAGGTTCTGCCAAGGAGCTGAGTAAGGAAGATGACTAATGAGTTTGCAAAAACGCAAGTGGCTATATTGCCAATTGGCTCATTCCCATCCCACAAACACATTGAGAATTTACTAAGGGTCTGGAGGCAGCAAAAGCTTAAGATATAACTGTGAGTAACATAATGCCTGTCCTTAAAGAGAACAGTAGTTGACCTTGGTTTAGACAAGCTCACAACTATTAAATACTGTATCACTAGGTAAGACAAGTGCTATTGAAAGACATGCCAACAAAGAATCAAGGACCTCAACTTACAAAGCACATTTGAGTATGTCTCTCCTTAGCTTAAAAGTATTCAATGGCTCCTTAAGGCAAAGTGTCTCAAAGTAGGTTTCAAGTAGTCTTAGTTCTGCAGGAACTAAGTCCATGTTGCCCAGTCCGGTCCCGAACTTTTGGGTTCAAGCAATCCGCCCGCTTTGGTCTCCCAAAAGTGCTGGGATTACAGGTGTGAACCACCACGCCTGGCCTGGACTGGTATTCTTTTAGAGTACACTGTGAGAAATGCAGGCTCACCGGGACTTCTGTGGCCTAGCTGTTAATCACCTCCTGGGCTTAACCTTCAAACTTGTGCCTTAGTTTCTTGAAACAGGGTTGGTTGCAGTTCTCCAATGCATCCCACTTCCTGTTTGATCTGGGCCAGAGATTGGTAACCTTTCTGTAAAAGGGCAGATAGTAAATAATTTTGGCCCTGTAGGCCAGCCTATCTCGGTTGCAACTACTCAACTGTGTTCTTACAGTCTCCAAACAGCCACAGACAGTAAATGAACTTTTACCGGCCAGGTGCGGTGGCTCACGCCTGTGATCCCAGGACTTTGGGAGGCCGAGGCGGGCAGATCACCTGAGGTCAGGAGTTGGAGACCAGCCTGGCCAACATGGTGAAACCCCATCTCTACTAAAAATACCGAAAACATTAGCCAGGCATAGTGGCAGGAACCTGTAATCCTAGCTACTCAGGAGTCTGAGACAGGAGAATCGCTTAAACCTGGGAGGCGGAGGTTGCAGTGAGCCGAGATCGCACCATTGCACTCCAGCCTGGGCAACAAGAGCAAAACTCGGTCTCAAAACAAACAAAAACAAACAAACAAGAAAAAACTTATTTACCAGAGCAGGCGGCAGGGCAGACTTGACTCATGGGCCCTTGTTTACCAACCTTTGAAGTAGGCCTGCGTTGTTCAATAGAACTTTCTGCAGTAATGGAAGTGTCCCATATCTGTGCAGTCCAAAATGCTAGCCAATAGCCACATGTGTCTATGGAGCACTTGGGTGTGGAGAGTGCCACTGAAAAACTGAAATTGTATTTAAAAATTATAATTAAATTTATATAGTCACATGTGACAAGTGGTTACCATACTGACATGGTCACACGGGCTTAGTGACAGTGCAGATCAAGACCTTCTTGAAGACCAGGAGCATATCCATGTGTCTTTGCCTAGCACCTAGAACAGTATCTACTACTTAGAAAGCAATTAACAATTGTTCATGGAAATTAACAATACTTCTCCCTCAAAAACCAATGTTTCTAGTATAGAGGGGCAATACTTAAAGTGGATCTGGAAGGATGGATTACAATCCAGACAAACAGACTCATAAGGTAAAGTGGGTCACGGCAAGGAGGAAAAGGTAGATTCCAAACCGGAGGAAAAACACTTGCAAAGCCAGGAAGCAAAGCTACTGATCTTGGAGAGACAGTGTAGCAAGGTGGTTAGGTTGCTTGGATTCCAGTACCTGCTGCCAGGATTTGAATCCCAGTTTTACCATTTAGCTGGGTGACTCTAAGAAAGTTGCTTAACCTCTCTTGAGTCTCAGTTTCATCATTCACAAAATTAGGATAACAATAGCATCCATCCCATGGAATTGTTGTAAGGATTACATGAAGTTACCACATGCAAAGTACTTAGTGCTATTGTGAAACTGAGAAGACCCCATGAGGAAGTGAGAGGGCCAGCATCATAATTTTGAGTCATAAACAACTCTTATCTGTGTTCCCAATGAGGATGCTCAGTTATGAAATAGCACACCTCTGGGTTGCCAAGACCTGATGGAGACTTTGTCTTGTCATCAACTTGAACAAAAGAGCAGCATCTGACAAGAAACTCTCATGCTTCTGACCCAGGCTTCTGCAGTTTTATGATGTCCTATGAGATCCACCCAGGAAGGAAAAACAGATAAACAAATAGCAGCCCTGGTCTTCATGCTGACTCAGTTTTATGCTACTTCAGTCCTACCCTGCAGATGGCAAACATGAGGGCAAGAAATAACCGTTCCAAGTTGTAATGGTTATTGGGAACATGGCTCTGTAACAAGCGAATCCCTACCTTTTAGGGGGAAATATTACCTTTTATAAATGATTATTTTTAAAAAACTGAGCCATAATCACAAATCACAAGTGTACCTTCGGAAGAGTTTTGATGAATGCATATGCCCGTGTAACCACCCCCTGCAATCAAGATATAGTTCCTTCATGTCCCTTTCATGCTTATTTCCCGCCCTTGCCCCTAGGCAGCCTCTCTTCTGATTTCTAACTCCGTAGTTTGGTTTTGCCTGGGGAAAATCACGTTTTGTTAGGTTAGAACAATGGTTCTCAATCAGGGATGGTTTTCTTCCCCAGGGAGACATTTCTGGTTGTCACACTGGGGTGGTGCTACTAGCATCTCTTGAGTAGAGGCCAAGGATGCTGCTGGTAGTATCCTACAATGCACAGGACAGCCTCCCACAAAAAGAACTATATGACCCACAATGTCAATAGTGCTGAGAAATCCTGTGTTAGAGTGACTGCCACCAGGATGATTGTTTCAGATGTCTGGAACCACACCCTGGGTGTCTGCAACATAAACAACTCTTATTTATGCTCGCAACACGGATGCTCAATTACGAAACTGCACACCTCTGAGTTGTAAGACCAGACGATAACCTTGTCTTGCCATCAATATGCATAACAGATGGAAATTTCACGCCAAACGCTTATGTCAGCATCAGAGAAGTAGAGGGGGCGGATGACAAAACAGATTTGCCTTTGTACTGAGCCACACAGACCCGGATTTGAATCCTGACTAGGCCACTCATCCTATGTTGCAGAGAGCATATTTCATGACCTCTCTGAGTCTTTAGAATGCCTCCAAATGTAAAATTTGATCCTTTTGTTGTGATAATTAAATTAAGAAAACTCAGTTCAGCCCTTAGTGGTCCATGGTAGGTGCTCTGTCTCTATATTTCTTGGATGCAGCAAACACTTTCTCTAAGGGCCCAGAACGTTCTGCTGCTTAGCCCTTTGATTTGGACAACACAGCCCAAAGTCCCAGGAAAGCATGGACAAAGAGGAGTGAAGAAATGCCTGAAAATGCCAGACTTACCAACAGGGGAGATCCAGGAATCGCCCAAGGCAACCCCAGCAAAGTTGCACTTGATGGTCCCTTGATGAACGGCCTGAAAGAGGAAACAAGAAATGCCCTCAGGCCAGGTGCAGTGGCTCACGCAGTAATCCCAACAGTTTGGGAAGCTGAGGCAGGAGGATCACTTGAGCCTAGGAGTTCAAGACCAACCTAGGCAATGTAGTGAGATCCCATCTCTACAAAAAGTTAAAAAATTAGTGGGGCATGGTGGTATGTGCCTAATAGTCCCAGATACTCAGGATGCTGAGGTCAGAGGATCACTTGACCCCAGGGGGTCGAGGCTAGCCTGGGCAACATGGCAAAACCCCCATCTCTACAAAAAGTACAAAAATTAGCCAGGCACGGTGGTGCTTGCGTTTAATCCCAGTTACTCAGAAGGCTGAGGCAGGAGGATCGCTTGAGCCCAGGAGGCAGAGGCTGTAGTGAGCTATGATCATGCCACTGTACTCCAGCCTCCAACCTGGCTAATAGAGCAAGATCCTGTCTCAAAAAAAAAAAAAAAAAGGTCTGAATATTTGAGATGAAAATTTACAGAAATAGAAAGTTGAGAACTACTGATTGAAGAAAGCAGGCTGAAACCAGTATGTATAATATGATCTCATTCAGCTAAACAATTCTATATAAATGTGCACAAGAATATTTAGAAAGCTATATACCCAGGTGCTAACTATAGTGATCTCCATCAAGTGGCAAGTGAGGTTTTCATTTTTAATTTATGCTTGCTGTAATTTCTAATATTCTATAAAGTACATATGCTGCTTCTATAAGGTTTTTTTAATTAGTAAATCTTAAAAAAATCCCTTATTTAAGCTCACTGATATTCAAACATAGGAGATAGAAGAAAATGTGAAAGTCTTTTACTTTTCCTCATTTGTGCCCTCACACTCACCAACTGACTGCAGTTAAGTGTGTCATGTATCCTTTTACCTTTTTGTTTGCCATCACAGCGTGCAAATCTATCTCCACATATGGAAGTGTTTTTGACTTACAAACAAGTTTATCTCACATTGTTCCACAATTAAATACCCAAAGGACAACTTTCCATACTCAGTACATATAGCTCTCTGTATTCTTTCTTTTTTCTTTCTTGTAGAGGCAGGGGTCTCACTCTGTTGTCCAGGCTGGTCTCTAACTCCTGATCTCAAGCAATCCTCCCACCTCAGCCTCCCAAAGTGCTGAGATCCATCCTTTTTTTTTTTTTTTTTTTT
>NW_012102032.1:5263063-5270682 GCF_000951045.1 Mandrillus leucophaeus
TTAAATATTTACAAATCTCATGGACTTGGCTTACTAATAAAAGTTGAAGATTTTTCATATGTCTAAAGGCTGTTATATTTCTTTTATAAATTGCTTGTCCACATTTGTCTTTGCCCATTTTTCTACTAGGACATTGTTGTTTTTTTTGTTTTTTTTTCCCTGAGACATGGTCTTGTTCTGTCACCCAGGCTGGAGCGCAGTACCATGATCACAGCTCACTGTAGCTTCAAATTCTTGAACTCAAGCGATCCTCCCACCTCATCCTCCCAAGTAGCTGCGATTACAGCCAGGAGCCACTGTGCCCAGTTGATTTTTTTTTTTTTTATAGAAACAGGATCTCGCTACATTGCCCAGGCTGGTCTGGAACTGCTGGTCACAAGCGGTTCTCCTGCCTGGTCTTCCCAAAGTACTGGGATCATAGGCATGGGACACTGCATTCTGTCCCAATTTTTATTTTTAAGTTTAGATTTTAATCTATCCAGAATTAATATTTTATACAAGGCAAGAATACAAGTTTTCTATTTTCCAAAGTGATAGACATTTGTCTCCATAACATTTATTGACATCCTATCCATGCCTCAATGATTTGAAGTGTTATCTTATATTTATATATGATCATATACATATAATACAAATATATGATATACATACATATATATGTGCGTGTTTCTGGATCCTGTATCCTGTTGCAATTAATCTATTTGTCTGTTGCTATGTCAGTACCACATTCTTTTACTCACTCAAGCTTTATATCTTGTTCCAGATCTAGTAGGGCAATCTTCACTCTTCTTTTAAAAACTTTTCATGATTATTACTACAGATTTAATCTTACTCTGCATGTACATGGCCCTATTCAAAGTGTATTTAATATCACGTGTGTATATAAAAGTAACATGATTTTCTGTCCAAAACCATAACAACAAAGTTATTTTCCATTACCTTATAAAGCTCTAGACCAATGCCAGCTGCCATTTTTCCTCCATAGGACTCTGAGAAAATGTAGAATGGAACTGTCTAGTAAGAAAAGGAATTTACACAGAATTAACAACCTTGATTGCTTTTTGAGTCACGCAAATTAATTTCAAATTTCTATTGCATGTAATGGCCAGAAAAAACAAATCTGCTTTGTCTTCCTCCCCCATCACTCCAATCTGATTATTACATCTGACTAGAATGCCCATTCCAGGGTCATTCTTTCAAGTTAAATATCAACTTTAAAGATGACAGAAACAAAAATTCACAACCCAATCTTGGAAATAAAAAGGTTTTCTCAGAAATCAGCTACGCATTAAACTCTGGAGGCAGTTCAGGTTTATGCTGATGGATATAGAGTTGCTATTGCCAACCCTTTACTTAGCTGTTCCTGAGTCTTTGCTTACCTGGAATTCTTTGTGGCAATTGAAGAAGGTCTTCAGGAGAACCATCATGTCTGAAGCCACCGTAGCTAGGTCCTTGGCATAGGCACCACTACCATTCACGTAACTGAACCCAGTGCCCACAGGATTATCCACAAATAGGAGACTGGCGGCCTGGAGCTATGTGCCACAGAGGAAAATGAAATGTTGCAATCAGTTGTTTGGTCACCAATTATCTTTGGATCATTTTCTACTAGCTCAGCAAAACCCACATAGTGAGGATAACAGTGTAGTGATGATATCCCTGTTGCCAAAAGAAATTTTTAAAAATAAGGGACAGGAGCATAGGAAAAAAAACAAAACAAAACAAAAAAACAAAACAAAGAAAGCCCCCCCGCTCCAACTCCCCCCCAAAAAAAGGGAGAGGCAAGACTGAAAGATTAACACACACGGGAATCAAATAATCTGGGCTGTTGCTTTTCACACAATACAACGTACTAAATGTAACAAACTAGTGTAGAAAGAGGCATGCAGAGACAGTCTATGCACTAACTCGAAGAAGCCAGAGGACACTCAAAGTCTGGACACACATCAGTTTTCTTGGAAATGCATCCAATTTCCACATTGGCCTGGCTTCTCTGTACACTGCAAGAACAGAATTTATTCTAATACCTTTTCCAAAGAGGTTGAGAGTTACAAAATTTACATATAAAAGATCCTGAATAATGACACAGTCCAGTCATGTCCCTTGCTGATGAGGAAATTAAAGCCCAGAAAGAGCCCAGAATGTGTCTAAGGTCACAAAATTGGACAGGCAGTGGCAGCACCAGGACTGGGACCACGGTCCTCACTCATATGGTCCTTTTAGTTCCAGAAGGCTTGGAGACAAGTTGGGATGGGGGGTGAAGGTAGGGGATGACTCTACAACCACTCCTGGAAGTGAGATTTCTGTTGGAACCAAGTCAGGAAAGGCCCAGGCCAGGAGGACAGCATGTACAAAGATCGTGAGGCAAGAGTAGGAAACCCTTAAGAAAGACAAGAAAGTGGCCGGGCGCGGCGGCTCACGCCTGTAATCCCAGCACTTTGGGAGGCCGAGGTGGACAGATCACGAGGTCAAGAGTTCGAGACCAGCTGACCAACATGGTGAAACCCCATCTCTACTAAAAATACAAAAATTAACCGGGTGTGGTGGCACACGCCTGTAGTCCCAGCTACTTGGGAGGCTGAGGCAGCAGAATCGCTTGAACCCGGGAAGCAGAGGTTGCAGTGAGCCGAGATTGCGCCACTGCACTCCAGCCTTGGCGACAGAGAGAGACTCCATCTCAGAAAAAAAAGAAAGAAAGACCAGAAAGCTTAGCTCCCAATGTGAGAGGGAGGCTGGAGGAGGAGCACTGAGGAAAGTGGAGAACATTCATAGCAATAGGTGCAGCCGGGAGAGCCGGAGCACAGAGAGAGGAATAGCCACAAGCCCTGAGTGGGGCCCACGCTGTGTAGCAGCCCTAGGGCGGGTGCGCAGTTCTGATCATGGGCAGCCTGGGCGTCAGGGTTAAGCAGGTGGACAGTGGGAGTGACCCAAGGCTGTAAAGGGAGAAGGATACGGGAGTTGACCACAGAGGGGTGAGGGAAGGAAGAGATGCTAAGAATGAGGGGGAGGTGTGAGCAGGAGAGCAAGAGAGATATCGAAAGAGGAAGTCAAGATACAAGTAGGAGGAGAGGAGAGAGAAAAGGACTGGGGGCTGTGGCTGGAGGGTGCAACCCTGGTGTCTGAGACTGCAGAAATGGCCAGCATGGGTAACGCAGGGTCCCAGGTGTCTGCTGTAGTAAGTTTTTGAAGGCAGCTGGAGAGAGGGGTTGTCTTGGAGAAAGCGAGGCAGACTGGGGCAAGATAAGTTGTCCTGAGAAATGGGAGAAGCTGGGCCAGAGAGGAGGCCTGCGGACAAGTGCCCATGGCCTCAGTATTCACAGGACGAGGAAAGGGATGGCGAGGGATTGCTACATCTGTGGCCCCTTCAAGAGTTGGGCAGGGCCTCTGAGAGGCCACGGGGCAAGGTTTAGCTCAGGACCGTCCTCACTGTACCCAGGTGGTTTTCCGGGGTTTGAGATCGCTGTCAAGGGGCCCAATTTCCTCAAAGTTTCCAAATCCAGTGCTGGAACCGCCTGGACCGCCCTGTGGAAGAGAGAAGAAACAAACAAAAATTTTAGTCAAACTTAGTTTTTACGATGAATGACCACATTTGCTATAGACGGTTTACGAGTTAGTGATGGCTGGGTCAATTTGCATAAAAGACACAATTTCTCTGATGAACCAGGGACTTCCACATGAGCAAAGCTCCCCTAGTAACTGCTGAGGCTTTTCTCTTTGAAAGGAGCAGAGCTGAGCTAAGAGGTCCTCAGTGGAATGTTCTTGACTCCTGATTTTTTCTTTTCTTTTCTTTTCATTTAAGACAGGGTCTAACTTTGTTACCCAGGCTGGAGTGCAGTGGTGCAATCTCAGTTCACTGCAGCTTCTACCTCTGGGGTTCAAGTGATCCTCCCGCCTCAGCCCCCCCAAGTTGTTGGAACTGTAGGCGCATGCCAGCACACCCAGCCCGACTAATTTTTGTGTTTTTTGTACAGGTGAGGTTTCACCATGTTACCCAGGCTGGTCTCGAACTCCTGGGCTCAAGCAATCCTCCCACCTCAGCCTCCCTAAGTGCTGGGATTACAGGTGTCAGCCATCATGCCTAGCTGCCTCCTGATTTTCTGAGCTGGAGCCGTGGCCTGCCGCAGGCCTTGCTGACCTGAACGAGCTCTACCAGGACTAGACACTGGGCCTTCCGACTCTTCCTCCATCACCCCCTCCCCAGGAGATGGGAGACTCTTCAGAATCCCTGTGGATTAATAAAGGACCCAGACTTAGGAGCAGTTTGATCAAGCAGATTCTCTGGATATAATGCAGCAGATTCTAAAGCTCCAGGGCAGGGAGAGTTTGATACTGTGAGCGTCCATGGGAGTAGGAAAGGCAGGATTCTGAACCGCAGCTCGTTGCTGGGGGCAGTTCTAAGGGCTCTGAGGGCTTCAGAGAGGAAAAAAACTAAGAGGCAAGTAGGACAGGTTGGGTGGGCTTTCTTTTTTTTCTTTTGAGATGGAGTCTCGTTCAGTCGCCCAGGCTGGAGTGCAGTGGCGCGATCTCGGCTCACTGCAAGCTCTGCCTCCCGGGTTCACGCCATTCTCCTGCCTCAGCCTCCCGAGTAGCTGGGACTACAGACGCCCGCCACCATGCCCAGCTAATTTTTTGTATTTTTAGTAGAGATGGGGTTTCACCATGTTAGCCAGGATGGTCTTATCTCCTGACCTCATGATCCGCCCGCCTCAGCCTCCCAAAGTGCTGGGATTACAGGCGTGAGCCACCACGCCCAGCCTGGGTGGGCTTTCTAATTGAGACAAGAGGAGGCCCTTTGGGAGGTGGTCAGGGGAAAAGATGGTCAGTGCTTTTTCTGGACAAATCCAGGGGCCAACTGAGGTGGGGAGTCTATGAGGAGGGCCCTGTCAGCTAAGGCAAGGGAAAGGGCTGAGGACCTAGAATAAAAGGATGTGGCCTCTCTGTGCACTAGCAGAATGAGTAGGAAAGGGAGATACGAAAAGACAAAACGGGGGCCAGGCGCGGTGGCTCATGCCTGTAATCCCAGCACTTTGTGAAGCCAAGGCAGGCAGATCACTTGAAGTCAGGAGTTCGAGAGGAGTTCGAGTCCTGCCTGGTCAACACACGAAACCTTGTCTCTACTACAAATAGAAAATTAGCCAGGTGTGGTGGCAGGCGCCTGTAGTCCCAGCTACTCGGGGGGCTGAGGCACGAGAATCACTTGAGTCCAATAAGTGGAGGCTGCAGTGAGCCGAGATTGCACCACTGCACTCCAGCCTGGGTGACACAGCGAGACCTTGTCTCAAAAAAGAAAAAAAAAAAAAAGATGAAAGGGAATAGCTTGGGCAAAACAGAAGCCAGGGCAGTTTGTGTAGTAGGGAAATCTAAAAAAAAAAAAAAAAAAAAAAGACAAGATAGAGTCAGGGCTAAAGGGCAACTAGCAACAGCAAGAGGGCCCCAAAGGGAAAGACTTCACAATATTAATGTTTTGAACCTGAACCAACCTAACTCTGATAAAATTGGAAGGCTATAAATCCCCCGATCATATGCCCTTTGTATCTTAAGATTTTCTAACACAGCAGTAAAATGTTCACAAAGCAGATAACGATGTTAACCGCAGTCCTATTCAAAATAACAACAGAAGTAAGGGTGCAACTCCAATGTCCCCCAGTAGGGGAACAGGTTAGGCACCCACAGCACATCTACAGCATGGAATGCTACACTGCCACTTAGAACCATGAACTATGAAAAACGATGTGGCAACACTGAAAAATATTCACAATGCAATATGCAATAAATTAAAGCCAGAGATCTACCCTCCAATGAAAGCTGGGTTCCTTCTTCCTCATGGACTTAATTAGGATGCGGTAGGATCAAAGCAAAAGGGGAAAAGCTGGAAATCCTAAGGGTTGGGTCTTTGTGGGAGAAATCCCAGTTCTCCTCTGCTTCTGGTAAGCCATAGAGACAGCAGACGACCTCTCCCTCTCCTCATCCCCCTCTCCTCAAAAGGCAATGAGATGCTGGCTGGAGGAAGCCTCTGTTCTACATGAATATATCCTGTTGTAAAACCCATTTTTTGTCCAGAACTTTGGGATAGGGTGCCAGCATGGTCCAGGGCTATCCAGAAACTCTGAGACACGGTCAATGTGTCAGTGGACCAAGTGAAATGCTTCAAAGACTTGAAAGTATCCCTAACATAGTTTGCTAACCCACTCAGAAGACATGACTTCGATTCTCAAAGATTCCCCCCAGAGAAGTCAGCACACATGTCCTCAGCAGGCTGCTAAAATAGATCTTCTTTTCATCTAAATTAGTTATTTCTTCTGTAAGCATAATCTTTTTTCTTCTCTCTTGGGCCTCTGGGTAAGTGGAGAAGAGCAATTTATTCTCTTCGGTTGATAAACTTCAAATAGCATCTCAGCTTGTCGGCTGCAGTGGCTCACGCCTGTAATCCCAGCACTTTGGGAGGCCGAGGTGGGCAGATTACCTGAGGTCAGGAGTTTGAGACAAGCCTGGCCAACATGGTGAAACCCCGTTTCTACTAAAACTATAAAAAAAAAAATTAGCCGGGTGTGGTAGCACACGCCTGTAATCCCAGCTACTTGGAAGGCTGAGGCAGGAGAACTGCTTGAGCCCAGGAGGTGGAGGTTGCAGTGAGCAGAGATCCTGACACTGCACTCCAGCACTCCAGCCTGGCTGACAGACGGAGACTCTGTCTCAAAAAAAAAAAAAAAAAAAGCTTCTCAGCTCAAAGGTCAACTAAATGTTGCAAATCCAATGGCCTCCAGAAGCCCGGCAGAGGCTGTGGAGCAGAACAAATCAGAGGGTGGCAGAGGGGCACCTTCCTCCAGCAGCTCCCACCCTCTAGGAAAAGGGGCCACCTACACGCAGCTTTGGGGACAGTGAGTTCAGGCCCTAAATTACTGTATCTCGTGATTTTTGGAAAGAGGAAGCAAATGTCCTCATTTTAAAATGTTAACTAATTTAACAATCCCACTCTGCCATCAACCAAAAGGATAGCTTACAACTTCTGAAATTCGGCGTTTGTTTCAAACTGTTTTCCTAACAGCTCAGAAAGTATCCCTGGGACAAAGGAGAAGCCCCAGCCTCAGCACTTCTGCTGTTGTCTGCTTTGTCTCCCCTTTGTAAGCTTTCATTTGGGGGTAAAAAAAAAAAAAAAAAGTTCTGCTGATGAACAAAAAGTTTGAAAAACCACCAAAATCCCCCAGATTAGACAGCCAAAGCCCAGAGAAGGAAGTATCTTGCCATGGCTCTAAGTGGCAGGTAGGCACTGAAAACCCAGGGCCTCTGATGGCAGGCCTGAGCTTGTCCACGGCCTGGCTCTTCCTGCCAACTGTGCCGCACCTTTGTCTCCAGCCACCGGAGTTGAACAGGGCTCCCTGGGCTGACGCACAAGGGTTCTTCTTCTGCAGCATTATCATATCTGCACCTAGGGCTGAGCCTCAGCTCTGTCCCTCAGAGGTGGCACAAGTGATAATTCCAAAAGAGAAAGGCCCCTCCCTAAAAACTGCTCATTTTCACTCTATCTCACCAGAAAGTCTGCATTGACCATCCTGGCAGGCAAAACCCAGGCGGTGGGAGGCTGCTTATAAATACCAGCATTGGGCCGGGCGCGGTGCCTC
>NW_012102032.1:5272171-5274220 GCF_000951045.1 Mandrillus leucophaeus
GCTGAGACATGAGCCTGAAAAGCATGCAAAGAGCCACATAGGGAAGACTTGGCCTGGACCTCAGGCCAGGTTGGGAAACTACTTTACCTGAAGCCACATGACCAGGGGCAGTTCTGAGAAGTTCTTGCAGGAGTTGGTGGCATAATAGAGCCACCAGAACATGTAGGCATCCTTGCGGACGGTCACGTAACCCCATACTTCCTTGCCCTCCTCTGTGGGCCAGTCAATGACAGCTCCTGAAACAGAAGCTCAATTTCACCTTCCAGAAAAGTGCCTAATGTACAGGTAAATTTCAAGCCTGGCAGAGACAGCCATGCTAGGCTAGAGATGATTTGTTTTATAGTTTGGTAATTTATCCACCCCAATACATTGCAGGAATAATGAAAAAAATCTCAGCTATGAAAAAAGAAACCAAACTTAATAGTGGCAGAGGAGGCCAGGGGCTTTCAGTTTTTCCTCTACACCTTTCTGTAATGTTTGGATTTTTAACAATAAATATGAAACACTTTTTTTTCTTTTGTTTTTTGTTGACACAGAGTCTTGCTCTTGTTGCCCAGGCTGGAATGCAATGGCGCGATCTCGGCTCACCGCAACCTCTGCCTTCAGGGTTCGAGCGATTCTCCTGCCTCAGCCTTCCGAGTAGCTGGGATTACAGGTATGTGCCACCACGCCTGGCTAATTTTGTATTTTTAGTAGGAACGGGGTTTCTCCATGTTGGTCAGGCTGGTCTCACACTCCTGACCTCAGGTGATCTGCCCGCCTAGGCCTCCCAAAGTGCTGGGATTACAGGAAATACTTTTATAATTCTGTAAAAACAAGAGAGATTTATATTTTGAATAAAAAAGTAAAAATCTCAGAATGCAATATACTGGTTTTTATATCGTATTTAATACATGAATAAGACGCCAGGCTAGGTGGCTCACTCCTGTAATCCCAACACTTTGGAAGGCCAAGACAGGCTGATAGCTTGCGCACAGGAGTTCGAAACCAGTCTAAGCAACATAGCAACAACCCATCTCTACAAAAACTGCAAAAATTAGCTGGGCGTCGTGGCACACGCCTGTGGTCCCAGCTACTCAGGAGACAGAGGTAGGAGAATCGCTTGAGCCCAGTAGGTTGAGGCTGCAGTGAGCTGTGATCACACCAGTGCACCCCCCAGCCTAGGTGACAGAGGGAGACCCTATCTCAAAAAAACAAAAAAACAACCAACCAAGCAAACAAAAAACACGAGTAAAGAAGCATCACAAATTAGTGGAGCTGAGAATATTCAATATACAGTAATGGAGCAACAATTACCTTTTGTGGAGAAAAAAAGAGAAATTTAGGTCCTCTCAATACTATAAACAAAATAAGTTCCATGTGGATCAAGTACTTCAATTTTAAAATTTAAACACTAAAAATAATACAAAAATATAGTTAAATATATTTCTGATGTCTGGATGAGGAAAGAATCTAAGCAAATCCCGGAGACTGTACAAAAGAAATATCGATGGAAGTGAGAACAGAAACTTGTTATATTTCTACACAACACAATTTCTGTACATCAAAAATAAAAAGGCAAACAGCAAAGAGTTACAACAATTACGAAAAAGGGCAATTTTCCTAACTCATGTAGATGATCTTTTTAAACTGAACGACATATCTCTGTGTGTATTTAAATATATGGATCCTATAATCCACCTACTCCAATTTTCCTTACTTTTCTAGCATCCACAAAATACGTATTAGAAAAAAGTAGGCTGAAAACATTTTCTTTGTCACTTTTTGCTAACGTAACAATTTCCAAGTTATAGTATCTTTTTTTTGTTTGTTTCTCAAAAACCGCTCTGGGAAAAAAAAAGGAAGGGAGACTGATGTTCAAAGATGATGGGAGGGATTCCCTCGGTGACTGGCATTTTCTGCCTTCTACTTCCTCCCTTCTCAAATTTCAAGGCCCATTGGTAAGTAAAAGAGCACTGGTCCCAACAGCCAAGAGACAGGAGTAGAGAGGAAGACAATGAGACCACGTCTTGTAAATTTGAAAGAGCCAGGGTTGGCCGGGCGCGGTGG
>NW_012102032.1:5275845-5282316 GCF_000951045.1 Mandrillus leucophaeus
GGTCGGGGGCGGGGCCTGGGCGGACGCGGCAGCTTCCTGAGACCCGCACGCCCTCTGCCCCGCAAGCCCACCAGGACACCTGCAAATGCGCAGGGGCCGTTCTGTCCACCTGGCCAGGTTCTCTGTCATTTTAGGGAAAGTATTTCGGAAAGGAGACATTTGATGCAGATGTTGGATTTAGGTTGTGTGACCGGATCGAAATACTAAAGGCAATAACCACCGCCCTTTCTACCCCTCCCATCTCCTCCTTCCCTCAGCAAAAGGACTGATGTTTTCCAACACTGCTACATCTGCGAAAAGTCACATTAAGCCAGTTGGTCGTTGCAAACAGCGGAGTTTCATTTTCAGATATGTATTTTTAAAATTATTTTTCTTTTAAAATTATGTTACAAACGTTTTGGAAATATGAACAAAAAAGTTAGACATAACTATTGTCAGCATTTGTTTTCCCATAGTCTTTTACATCCTTTTTAAAACACTAATAAAGATTTTTATTTTGGTTTTTTCTTTTTTGAAAATTTGTCATTAGCATTACTTTGTGTTGTTACATTATCTTCACAACAGTCATTTTAAAGAGAGAATCGAGGGTCTGGGGACGGGAAAGGAAGAAAAAGTGGATGACAGATATGTTTTCCTCTGTGTGTGTGTGTGTGTGTGTGTGTGTGTGTGTGTGTGTCTGTCTGTCTGTCTGCCTGTCTGCCTGTCTGTCTGAAGGTCATTTTTATGTTAGAGGGTACTGAATAACTCACCTCACAGAGCTAGGAGACAAGCTACAGCAGGGGCTGTAAGAGAGGCTACTTCTAAATACTGTTTCAAAAGTACATGTAACAAAGCAAAAAACAAAAATGTGGCCACTTCTCTTTTCCTGCTCCTTTCTCCCTCCCCTCGCCCTTGCCCTGCCATAAATAGAAGTGCTTTTTACTCTGCAGCCATTGTCTGGACAGAGCCCTGACCCCGCCCTGCCGGTGAGGTGCCCCTGCGCTGAAAGCTGCGGCAAAGAAAAATATGAGGCAGGGTTCTGTCATGCTTTAAGCATGGGATGGTCCCGAATGCATAAAATCCATAATGGCTGGGCAACATATTGAGACCCCCTCTCGACAAAAAATAACAAAAATTAGCTAATGTGGTGACACGCGCCTGCTATCCGAGCTACTCAGAAGGCTGAGGTGGGAGGATCACTTGAGCTTAAGAGTTCCAGGCTGCAGTGAGCCGTGTTCCATGCCATTTGGAAGATACATAAAAGTTACATGCTTAGTTAAAAATAAATAACTATGTAGCAAACACTATCCTAAGCTTTTCCTGTCTGAAGCTTCCAAGTTGGTCTGTATCACAGGGCTTGAAATACACTTACCCCCTCACTGCAGTTAGAATTTTAGGGTTTCAATTTTTTGCCACAAAAATAACACTACAGCCAAGGCGCGGTGGCTCACACCTGTAATCCCAGCACTTTGAGAGGCTGAAGCGGGCAGATTACTTGAGGTTGGGAGTTTGAGACCAGCCTGGGCAACATAGCGAAAACCCGTTTCCACAAAAATACAAAAATTAGCTGGGCCTGGTGGCACTTGCCTGTGGTTTCAGCTACTCAGGAGGCTGAGGCATGAGAATTGCTTGAACCCAGGAGGTGGAGGTTGCAGTGAGCCGAGATGGTGCCACTGCACTCCAGCCTGGGTGACAGAGTAAGACCCCATCTCACGCATGCACAAAAAAATTGTGCATCTTATAATATGCTAATATGACTTCAAAAGGAAAAAATATAAATAAAATGTCACCTCTAGTTAATAATATTCATATTGAAGTGTTTAGGGGGAGGCCTACCAATGTATACAATTTTCTCTGAAATGTATCCAGATGCTGGCACAGTGACCCATGCCTGTAATCCCAGCTCTTTGGAAGACCAAGGTGGGATGATTGATTGAGCCTAGAAGTTTGAGCCCAGCCTGGACAAAATAGCGAGACCATGTCTCTTAAAAAAAAAAAAAAAAAAAAGGTATCCAGAATATAAGATGGATTGATGGATAGGATAGAAAGAAGGTTGCCTACATGGATAAATACATGATAAAGCAAGTATTACAGTGACATTTTCTTTTTTCATTACAGTTTATAATCACAGGAACAAAACAAACAAAAACCACATGTAGAAACCAGATTAAAGCTTGTCATCCTTACAGGTAGTGGCGAAATTCCAATCTTCATGATTGGAGTGGTCTTTGTTTAAGAAAAATACCTCCTTGGTTCATTGAAGTTGGAGTTGGGAACTGATAGCATAGGAGATGCAGCAAAGGCAACAAAAGATAATTGCCAAACTGTGTGGCCCAGGAGAAATGTTGTTTTGGTCCTAGGAGAGGAAAGAAGAGAGAAAGATGAAAAGAAGTGAAGGCTATATATAGAGAAAGATTAGCCAAACAGAGCTGAGGCTGGAAGAAGAGCCAGTGGAAATTTCTCTGATGAGGAGTGCTATGTAACCCCCTAGTGGGTTCTTTTTGCCTGCTGCCCAGATAGAATCAGCCAATTTATGAAGGCAGGAGAATTGCAATGGGGAAACAGTTTAATTCATGCAGAACTGGCTGAAAGGGAGACTGGAGTTTTATAATTACTCAAATCAGTCTCTGAGGATTTGGGGGCTAGGATTTTTCAAAGATAGTTTAGGGGTAGGGGCAGGCGTGGCTAGGCAATGGGGGCTTGCTGCTGATTGGCTGGGTTGGAGATGAACTCACAGGGAGTTGAAGCTGTCTTCTTGTGTTGATTTGCTTCCAGGTAGGGCTGCAGGAGCAGTTGGTAGGTCCAGGTGGAGCCAGGTGTCAGACATGCAAAAAAACCTGAAAAGATATCTCAAAAGGCCAACCTTAGGTTCTACAATAGTGATGGTGTCTGCAGGAGTCATTGGAGAAGTTGCATATTTTATGACCTCAGGAATAATGGCTGACAATCCTTAGCAGAATTCAGCCTCCTCTATTTTCTTAGCCTGGTGGTCATTTAGCGTAAAGTTTGGGGAAGGGCTATTATCATCTAACCTATAACCTAAATGCCTCCCAAAATTAGCTTGGCCCAGAAGTCCAGGAATAATCAAAGGCAGCTTGAAAGCTAAAGGCTAGATGAGAGTTGGTGAGATCAGATCTCTCCCACTGACATAACGTTCTCACTGATACAATTTATGCAAAGGCTGTCAGCTACAGAACATTTTTTAAAAGTTATGCTTGTAGTTCAACTTGAAATGTATTGCATTTCTACAATGTAAACCTGTCCTCTTGGGGCAGCTAAGAACTATAATAGGACTTGGCTGGGTGCAGTGGCTCACGCCTGTAATCCCAGCACTTTGGGAGGCCAATGAGGGTGGATTGCCTCAGCTCAGGAGTTCCAGACTAGCCTGGGCAACATGGTGAAACCCCATCTCTACTAAAATACAAAAAATTAGCCGGTTGTGGTGGCGTGTGCCTGTATTCCCAGCTATTCGGGAGGCTGAGGCAGGAGAATTGCTTAAACTGGGGAGGTGGATGTTGCAGTGAGCCGAGATCATGCCACTGCACTCCAGCCTGGGCGACAGAGTGAGACTCCACCTCAAAAAAAAAAAAAAAAAAATTTATGTATGTATATAAAATAGGGCTACAAGGGAGGCAATAGGACTGGAAGAAAGATACTGGGTACTGAACGTCAAAACTGTTTTTAAAATTGTATGTTTATTCTGAGAGGGGTTTGGGAGGCTAATGGAAATTGGTTGGGAGCTCCTAAAGGCCCATCCATCAAATTCTTGGTGCAGATGCTTGTGGTAAACCTTGGCGTTACGTGACTATCTTCTCACGTGTCTTCACATCATCTTCCCTCTGAGCGTGTCAGTTTCTGTGCACTTGTGTCAGGCAACCTAACCAGAGTGACTCCATCTTGAATAAAGGCCAGAAAAAGCCAAATCTGCTGGGTTATATTCCCAGGGGGTTGGGCACTCTTGGTTACAAGATGTTTATGGTTAAGGGAACTAGTTAATAATGCTAACTAACAGCACTTTCCCAAAACAAACCCCCTTCTCGCCTGGAGACTAGACTGCCCTTGCAGAACTAACAAATTAGCCCCAAGGTTAGAAATTATGGTTTAGGAGTAATGCAGCTGGAGGCTGCAAGATTCTGAGCCTTCCCAAATAGATCCTGGGGATAACATCACTATAGTTAAACCTAAGATCAGTGCTTGAGATATTCTGCAGACCCTGCACTGGATGGATCAGCTGGCATCACCCAGCTTGATAAACTGGCTCATCTATTCTGGTGGCCCCCACCCAGGAACTGACTCAGCACAGGAGGATAGCTTAGATTCCCTATGATTTCATCTTCGACCTGACCAATCAGCACTCCCGACTCACTGGCACTCCACCCACCAAATCATCCTTAAAATCTCTGGTCCTTGAATGCACAGGGAGACTGATTTGATTAATAATAAAACTCCGGTCTCCTGCCCAGCCAGCTCTGCATGAATTACTCTTTCTGTATTGCAATTCCCCTGTCTTGATAAATTGGTTCTGGTCTAGGCAGTGGGCAAGGTGAACCCGCTGGGCAGTTACAGCAGGGGCCACCATGTTCAGCCCCAAAATTCTTTTCTTTTCATTTCCATCCATAAAACTCTACTTGATGTAGAAAACAGGCTCAAAACTAATTCAAAACCTGGTCAACCAAAATTCAAAGTGGGTACATGTATGAGCCCTATTGCTTCCCTTGGTAGTACCAGACAAATGGCTTAACAAGTCCAGATAGGAAAACAATAGGCTCGTGATTAACTCACCCTTTGAGTGCATCCAATCCTGATCTCCATTCTTCCCCAGCAGTGAAAGGGACATGCAATTTTGTGCATGAAACGCCTTCAAGAGGGTCCCTGGGAAATCTCACTGGAAGCTGCTGGGATCCTTCTGAAGATTGTCTCGTTGCAAGCTGCCAACTGCTGAACACAGCACCATCCCTGTCTCTGCTGCCTGGCTTGCCAAATTTTGTTCCCAGACCAGAGTGAGGGTCAGGCTGCTATTTCTCATGGCCCAATAACGAGATCCAGATGAACTGGGGAGAAAGAGAGTTTTTATTTCTGCAACCGATTACAGGGAGAAGGCCTGGAAATTATCACCAGACCAATTCCAAATTTCAAAGTTTTCCAGCGCTTATATACCTTCTAAGCTATATGTCTACATGTTAAGTGTGCATTCATCTAAAGACAAAAGTGATTAACTACTTTTAATCTATAATTAAGGTCTGAGTCCTGAGGACCTTCCTCTGGAGCCTCAGTAAATTTGCTTAATCTAAATGGGTCTAGGTGCTGAGGTGATTACCCTTTTCTTTTCTCCTGCTAAATCATGGAGGTTTGGGGAGTTCCTTCAGAACTCCAGTAAACTTGCTTGTGGAGGCCTGGAGAGATTCTTCAGACCCCCAATAAAACTTGTTTAATCCTAAATGGGTCCTGTTAAGCATTCCTTCATTATTTTGTCATGCTTTAAGGCCCAGGAAAGGCCTACACAAAACTCTTGGTGGGTTTTTGTTATATCCCAGCCTTTGTGTACTGGCACTGGCTTTTAATACTTAACCGCTCAATCAGTACTGAAACAGTTGTTAGGGAGGCCCGCATTAGTGAGATGTGGCCTGCCACACTAGTACTTTAGGAGGCTGAGGCAGGAAGATGGCTTGAGCCCAAGAGTTTGAGACCAGTCTGGGCAACATAGTGAAACCCCAACCCTAACAACAAACAAACAAACAAACAAACAAAAAAAGAGAATTTGCGAAAACCTACAGCTAATATTATACTTAATGGTGAAAGACCGAATGCTTTCCCTCTAAGCTTGGGAATAAGGCAAGAAATGTCTACTGTGAAAGGAAAATACTTTGGGCCCCCAAAATCACTAAGCTAAAAGGAAAATTCAAGTTGGGAACTGCTCAGGGCAAATCTGCCTCCCATTCTATTCAAAGTTACCCCTCTGCTCACGAGATAGATGCATATTCTGATTGCCCCCTTTGGAAAGGCTTATCAGAAACTCAAAAGAATGCAACCATTTGTCTTTCACCTACCTGTGACCTGGAAGCCCCCTCCCTGCTTCAAGTTTTCCCCACCCTTCTGTACAGAACCAATGTACTTCTTACATATATTAATTAATGCTTCATGTCTCCTTAAATGCGTAAAACGAAGGTGTGCCCCAACCACCTTGGACTCATGTCATCAGGACTGCCTGAGGCTGTGTCACAGGCACCCATCATTAACCTTGGCAAAATAAACTTTCCAGATTAACTGAGATCTGTCTCGAAATTTCCAGGGTTCACATTTTGATAACCACGGAAAAATTCTGAGTGGAGCTGCCCTGACCTTTGACAAATCTCCTATCAGTGCTTGATACCAGCATGAGCTACCTTTATGGCTCAAACCAATAGGACAATTTGCTGAGGTCTAAGAGCACCCCCTCCAGAGAATCCCTAATCTCCCAAAATTTGGTTGAGATCTAAAGTATATTTTGCTGTA